>NC_042617.1:309939451-310256609 GCF_901001135.1 Rhinatrema bivittatum
TACCCAATTTACTAGAATCCCTTTCTTCTCAAGTTCTGTTTAACTCAGCTCTGTTAAGTTACTCCTAAAGTATAGTTCTGTTTTTTAAAAGACTCTACTTGCTCTATGTTCAAATATTTATATTTTTACTATTGTTAAATGTATAACGATTATATAACCCTGTTAAATGTATAACGCTCCGGCGTAAGTTCCTGTTCACTGTACACCGACGTGATATCTTTGATGAGCGGCAGTATATAAAAAAATTATAAATAAATAAATAAATAAATAAATAAATATGGAGATAAGACAGCTGAAAGCTGCTAGTAAACAGGTGCCATGTTGTACTGAATTACCCAGAAAGCAACATACAAGATTAATAGGAAGAAGAAAACATTGAAATACAACAATCAACTATGAGGTGGCATCAATCATAAGTTAACATTAGTAACAATATTCACCCTTCTTTGATTTGGGTTGTCCAACACAAGGTTCCAGGCAGCTGAAAAAGCAACACATCCAACTGCTCAGAACAGGGACCCCTACCATCAACCTCCTCCCAGCAATGGTAGAGAAGATTCACAATTCTGCTCCCATCCCGGTGGTTGCAGATTTGTGGGAGAAAGAAATGGGAGAATGCCTGATGTTAGATGTAAATATCCATTTCTCTGACTTCTGGAAAGAGCAATGTTGGGAGCCATTACTGAACTCACTTGACATGCAGTTGAACATTAATGAAGGAAGGCCACCATATTTACTACATTTTGAAGTGAAGGAAGGCTTCTTATTTCAACTGCCTAGAGGGTCCAGAATTCTGAATTGCTCCAGTGCTTGTGTCTCAAGTACATGGACACACCCTTCTCTAGAAGGCTTATTCCACCCTATTCACGATGTATTGTGGCATAAGGAGTTTCTCTAAAGATTTATTTGGGCTGAACTATATAGGCATGCATAGAAATTCATTATCTCTTGCCCCAAGTGTCAGATTCTTGCATTGTGAATGGTTGCTCTGGCCCTACTAGTGCCTTACATATCTCCTTCCAGTGGGCGAGGATGGATCTGATTGGACCATTAGACCGAACTATCATGGTTACTGTTACATCTTTGAGGCAGTGGAGTAAGTGTCACAGATGTGAGTCCTTAGGCTGTGGCATGGTTGACCCAGCCTAGTAGGTGAACTATTAGGCCCACACCGAAAGCTGGCAGACTTGCTTTACTGGGACTGGAACTGGAGCTTCATCTGTATCAGCCCCGTTCCCCACAGATTAAGCTTTTTGGCAGGGCTTAGACGAGTGTCCTTTAAGGAGCAATCAGAGAGAGAGAGAGGAACCTGGTATAGGCAGTAATCAGGGAAAGCAGTGAGCAAACGATATAGGCCAAGGGTTGAGACAGGCAGCAAGCAGACAATAACTGGGTCCAGGCCAAGGGTCAGGGCATGCAGCAATCCAAAAGAAGTCACAACTGGAGAATCAGGCCAAGACAGACAAGAAGGGAAAAGATGAAACACCGAGGGGCAAGAAAGGAAAGAACGGACAGGACAAGGACAAGACAAGACTCTGAGGCCCAGGACAAGACAGGAGGAAGGCAAAGGCAAGGAGGGCAGAAGAAGGGCACAAACCAGGCAAGGCAAGATAGCAGGAACATGAAGCAAGAACTGGGACAGCGAGACAAAGCACGGGAACTAGCAACATGCACTGCAAGGCAGGAGGACCTGTTTCTGAGGCATTGGAGGGGGAAGCAAGGCTGGGCTTTAAGTGCACAGTCACACAGATGTCATCACCCGGTGCCATCAGGGGTTTTCCCACCGCAGGGCCTTTAACTCTGGAGCAGTGGTGCACATGTGCCTAAGGCTGGCACGAGAGAAAGAAGGAATGGCGTCATGGCGAGATTCCTGCTGCCGAGAAAGTTTGCAGCGTCTGGGGGTGAGCCAGCCAGTCACAGGGCCGCCTGTATCAGCCCATCGTTAACAGTAGCCCAGCCCCTGTATCTTGGCTGTACCTCTCCACTCCATGTTAGTTAAGGCAGTGGTTACATATTAGGTAAAATATTTTCTTACATGGGGGCTTCTCCTAAGAAGTCTTTAATTGAACAGGGAACACATTTTATGCCCTGGTTGTTAGGCAGGTTATGTTAGCTGCTGCTGTTGCTGGGAATCAGGTTTAGACTGTCTTCCCCAAACAGACAATCTGATTCAAATGCATCAACCAGACTTTAAAAGGAATGTTATGCAAGTTTGTCTCGATTGATAGGGGGACCTGGAACAAGTTTTATCTCCTTCCTGCTATTCACAGTGCAAGAAATGCCAAAGGCATTAAGTGAGGTTAAGGAGACAGAAACATAAAATCATGACAGCAGGAAAAAGACCATACGTCCTATCTAAGACTAATCTCCCCATCTACACCAACTGATGTAGGAAGATATTGCTTCCCAGACAGGAAGAGGGTTATTATAACTGGAATGCCCCTCAAGTCCTATTTATTAAACATCCACTTTGGAACCAAAATTGAAATACATGCTGGCAGTAAAAAGGCATCCACTTTTAGGGTTAAGTTACTTTGAAAATAATCACAATTGTCAATGTCAACTTTTACTGGAAGATTTCAGTGTCTTGAGAGGGGGCTTATTTCTCATGAGAAGGGATGACATGGGATGGAGGGAATATGTGACACCTTTCCTTGGTAGTGACAGTAAAACTCTCCCCCAGCCTCGTGGCTGCCATCTGTCTAGGTTATGGATGCTATTAAGAAGAAATAAATATTAATTTAAAAAAAATGATATCTTTCCATTGGACTAACTGAATATTTTGTGATTATCTTTTGAGGGTTATATGCCCTTTCTCAAGAAACATAATAAATGAAGTGCGGACTAACGGGACGACCAGCCTACTTTATTTATACAGCTATTCATCAAGTGAACGAGAGTTGGCAGCAGAGAGGTTTGGAGAAAGTAAGGAAGCAGTCTTCACGAGCAAAGCTGGAAATGAGATACAGCCCAGCACACTCTCTTCTGGGATACTACTTGTATCTCAAATTGACATGGCTACCGTTATAGAATATTATATATGCTATATACATATGCAGATATATATGTATATATATAGAAGATAACTAGATATTAGGCAGTGTTTATACAAATTATAGTGCTCAAATATTTAATATATGGGAAAAACCTTAAGGAAAGTGTCACGAGGGCTGGAGTCAGGAAATACCTTCTCAGGAGCATGGCCGGACCACAGGGCAGGAGCTGTATCTCTCTTCTGCCTAACCAGCCTCGATCCCCTCAGGTTGAGCCCTTGGGTTCTTGGGGCCAGTAGGGCTTAACTGGACAGGATGGATAAGTTGGTCAGGGCTGGGCAGACACAGGCTGGAGGTTGGGGGCAGAGACAGATTGGAACAGGCAATGAGTTGAGGACTGGATACAGAAACAGGCGAGGAGCTGTGGACAGGTTCCTGGAACAGCAAGGAACTGAGGACTGGTTACTGGGACAGGCAGGAATCTGTGGACTGTATACTGTGGACAGAATTCTGGAAAAGACAGGGAGCTGTGGACTATATACAGGGGACAGACATGGAGCTATGGACTAGATATTGGGGACTGGATTGAGAAGGGCAAAACAAGCCCAGACAAGGACAGGACTAAGCAAGGCAGACTAGGGCAGGTGCAGACATGGACAACAGAGAACACAAAAGCCCAATGGCAGCAAGGCTGGAGGCTCGCAGGCCACTAAGCAAGGTAAGGCCTGAGTAGGCCACAGAGCAAGGCCTAAGGTAATGGCAGGCTCGAAGGCCACAAGGTAAGTTAAGGACTAGATAGGCCCACAAGTCAAAGATGAAGGAGCAAGAAGAACCCGGAGGCCACAAAGCATAGAGCAAGGTAAGAGGCCAGGTCAGAGAGCCAAGAGAGACTCCATGAAACATTATCTAGGTTCTGGCAAGGCAGGGTTAAAAAGGGCTGGAACTTGGGTGAGGTGTGGGCAGAAAGGCGGGGCTTGGAAAGGCTGGAGATGAAGCTTGCTGAGGACCCCTGGTGGAGAGGAGGCTGCACCATAGGCTGAGTCAGGTAGCCAGAGTGGAGATGGCTTGGGTAGCTCAGAACAGAGCTCACTGGAGGCCTCTACTAGTGGGGAGGTGTCTGTGTAGGCTGGATCAGGGCATGGTGAGGCTGTACGGCAGGTGAAACCATGACAGAAAGAGCACTAATGTATAATGTAACTAAATACAAAAACATGTTTATTCATAATTTATACACATGTATCAATTTATAAATATACATCAGCATTTAAATATAACCGTGAATACACATTTTCTAAACAAAATACATACAAATAAATGAAAATAAAAGACACTGTACCACACCCTGTGCAAAAGATATTAAAAACTACAAAGACTATTCTAGATTTTGTATCACATGTATCATAATATCATATTCCACCTTCACACACAATACATAATATTACAATATTTATACAAGATATTGTTTGAGGTATCAACCAGTTGTAGAAACAACTTGAAAGTCCAAACTGACCAAATGCATAGATGATGAATAGAAATCATGGGGCCATGTTTTCACTCTGGTATAATGATAATCCCTGACAAGGGCCCTCGTTTCACCAGAGGGAGAGAAGCTCTGTCCTTAGGGTTTCTAAAGGATAAACTGATAATCCAGGAATGGGAGAATGGGAAAGTGACTTACTATATATATATATGTAAATGTATATAAAACTGCAAGAAATATAACAGTTCTGCCATTCTGGATACAGGGAGATGAGAATACAAGTGCAGTAAAATGGGATTTAGTGATTAAAGAGTTTAGTAAACATTTGTTTTATAAAACATTTAGAGGAGGATTTGAAGAGGTAAAGGGAGGGGGCATGGTTTGGCTCTGAGGTTTCCTCTTTTTCCTTTGGGCAGCCAGCTAAATCAGAACTGATCTCTGCTGGGGCTGTGGTGGGACAAACCTTCATTCACACTTACTCATTTGCATTCCCTCTGCCCGTTGTAGCCCAGCCATTGATGTATCAGTTTATGGCTGAGGGGCACAGGCCACGGCTGCCTCTGGAACCTGGCACGAAGGTGCTTGTAAGCCAGCCGGTAGGTGCTGCTGTTACATGATGGTGGGGATTGCCTCCCTCCTGGAAAGGGTGATGGGAGAAACCGTGAATGCTCCCTCCATAGTGTCCTCAACCCTTGCCAGCCTGAGGAGCAGGATCCAAGTGTGGGAAATCAAATCCAGGTGTTCCTTATGTGCTGTCGCTGAGCCTTCATGATGACTTATTTTGAGTATTCTTTACGCATTCAAAAAATGGTAGGAAAGTCAGCTTTATTTTCTGCACTTAAGTCCAACTCTTGGACTATTCTACCAGGAAGAAACTGTTTGACAGAATGAACATAACATAAGAACATAAGATATGCCATACTGGGTCAGACCAAGGGTCCATCAAGCTCAGTATCCTGTTTCCAACAGTGGCCAGTCCAAGTCACAAGTACCTGGCAAGTACCCAAACATTAAATAAATCACAAGCTACTATTGCTTATTAATTAATAGCAGTTTATGGATTTTTCCTCTAGGAACTTATCCAAATCATTTTTAAACCCAGTTACACTAACTGCTGTAACCACATCCTCTGGCAATGAATTCCTGAGCTTAACTATGCGCTAAGTGAAAAATAATTTTTTCAATTTGTTTTACAATGAGCTACTTGCTAACTTAATGGAGTGTCCCCTGGTTCTTCTATTATCTGAGAGAGTAAATAACCGATTTACATTAACTTGTTCATGATTTAGTAGATCTCTATCATATCCCCTCTCAGTCGTCTCTTCTCCAAACTGAACAGCCCTATCTTCTTTAGCCTTTCCTCATAGGGCAGCTGTTCCATGCCCCTTATCATTTGGGTCTCCCTTCTCTGCACTTTCTTCAGTGCAACTATATCTTTTTTGCGATGCGGCGACCAGAACTGCACACAGTATTCAAGATACTGCCTCACCATGGAGCGATACAGAGGCATTATGACATCCATCCTTTTATTTACCGTTCCTTTCTTAAAAATTCCTAGCATTCTGTTTGCTTTTTTGATCACAGCACACTGAGCCAACAATTTCAATGTATTATCCACTATGACGCCTAGATCTCTTTCCTGGGTGGTAACTCCTAAGATAGAACCTAACATTGTGAAACTACAGCAAGGGTTATTTTTCCTTTGATGCATCACTTTGCACTTGTCTATGTGAAATTTCATCGGCCATTTGGAAGCCCAATCTTCCAGTCTCGCAAGGTCCTCTTGCAATACATCACAATCTGCTTGAGATTTAACTACTCTGCATAATTTTGTGTCATCTGCAAATCTGATCATCTCACTTGTCGTACCCCTTTCCAGATAATTTATAAATATATTAAAAAGCACCAGTCCAAGTACTCTGAGGCACTCCACTGTTTACCTTTTCCACTGTGAAAACAGACCATTTATTTCTACTCTCTGTTTCCTGTCTTTTAAACAGCTTGCAGTCCACAAAAGGACATCACCTCCTATCCCATGTCTTTTTAGTTTTCCTAGAAGCCTCTCATGCGGGACTTTGTCGAATGTAGTTTATTCATCCCTTAAAAAAAAAAAAAGTAAGAGATTTGTGAGGCAAGACTTCCCTTGGGTAAATCCATGTTGGCTGTGTCCCATCAAACTATGTTTATCTAAATGTTTTGTGATCTTATTCTTTATAACAGTTTCCAAGATTTTTCCCAGCACTGAAATCAGGCTCACCGATCTATAGATTCCTGGATCACCCCTGGATCCCTTTTTAAATATCGGGGTTACATTGGCCATCTTTCAGTCTTCAGGTACAACAGATGATTTTAATGATAGTTTACAAATTAATTGAAATAAGTCTGAAATTTCATTTAGTTCCTTCAGAACCCTGGGGTGTACCACCCGGTCCAGGTGATTTACTACTCTTCAGTTTTTCAATCAGGCTTACCACATCTTCCAGGTTAACCATGATTTGGTTCAGTTCATCTGAATTATTACCCTTGAAAACATTCTCTGGGATGGGTATCTCCCCAACATCCTCTTTTGTAAACACAGAAGCAAAGAAATCATTTAATCTTTCCATGTTGGCCTTATCTTCTGTAAGTGCTCCTCTAACTCCTCGATCATCTAAAGGTCCAACTGACTCCCTTGCAGGCTTTTTGCTTCTGATATATTTTAAAAAGTTGTTATTGTAAGTTTTTGCCTCTATGGCCAACTTCTTTTCAAATTCTCTCTTAGTCTGTCTTATCAATGTCTTACAATTAACTTGCCAATGCTTTTGCTTTATCCTATTTTCATCTTTCTTCCAATTTTTGAATGAAGATCTTTTGGCTAAAATAACCATGCCGGTAATCGTTTTGCCTTCCTTCCACCTTTTTTAATGCGTGGAATACATCTGGACTGTGCTTCTAGGATGGTATTTTTTTAACAATGCAATCCAACAGGTGTGTAGCAAAATCAATTGCAGAGGTCCATGTAAAACAAACCAGAAAAAAAACAAATTTAACAGGAAAAGTTCAAGAATTCCAAAATGCCAAATCTTTATTGAAATGTCAGTCCCCCGACATGGACCGTGTTTCGCAAGGGCTACATCGGGAGGGACCAATTACATGTGGTAAAATGAAGCGGCATTACATTCTTGAGAAATGTGACTGCGAAAACAAAATCGTTTGAATAATTGTTAGGACCAAAGAAAGAGTGTGTTTGCCCATCCTGCCACACTTCATTGTGGATTTTAAGGGTGTTTTTTGTTTTTTTTACTTTAGCATTATAAAGTCTTCTCCCCTTTTATAGCCCTCCAGACCTCATAACATTCATTATGCAATTTTTTTCTTTCTTTTTTTATCCAAGAGACAACATGACAAACAGCAAGATTCAGGCTAAAAGTCAAGTATGAACATGTGAGAAATGAAAATAACACAATTGTGTCAATAACCCCAATCAAGAAAAGGAAAATCTCCAGATAACAGTTTATATTATCAACCCCAGTTACAGATTACTCAACCACATCAGGAAAAAACCACACATTCCGGCCAGTGCTCCATCCACACTCATAAAATAGTCTTTAGATAAGGGAACTGCTTTTTCCTCAAAACTTATTAACAAAAAATAGAATTTGTATACCCATATACACTCCCAATTACTCAGTCCAAACATTCCTTCTTGGATCACTTATGCACTGCTACAAAAGATACAACAAAAGTTTAAAGATCTGCAGGCAAAGTAGTACAGAAAAGATAGCAAAGCTGAAGAGTACCCTGTTTCTTAAGAGACGTCCCAGACTTGAGCTGAAAATAAAGGTCATAAAAATAGATTATCTTGAGTCGTTCCCAAATAGAAGCAGTTAGGTGGATGAGTTTCCAGTCCTACAATTCAGAATGGCTTTTTTTTAACCAGCAATACTGCCACATAATAAGGAAACTGCTTATCCAGGATACTCAGACCAGCAGTCCCATCAGCTACGCCCAGCATCAAAACCGAAGCCGTAAAGGCAATCGCTTTCCCGAATACTCTCTCAAGCCTCGACTGCACCTCAAACCAGAAAGGGCTTAATTTGTACAAAACTCGTGTTAGCAACTAAATTCCCCCAATTCAACAGCAATTATATAGACGCATACATTTTGACCGTCATAATAGGCATCATCGCATAGTGCTGTTAGACTTTATTACTCCGACTTATATTTAATCATAGGTCAGTCCTCAGAGATTTTTCAATATTTTTAAATGTGTGCATACTGTGACATCCTTCACCCATTAAAATTAGAAGATTGCTTTTAACATTGCTTCGTAGAAATATACTAAACTTCAACATATCTTGCTTCTGTGACGTTCCTTCTTTTGTCCGTGGTTTTTCACAATTGCGGTACCATTGCCCGACACGGAGCCGAGTTTCGGACCAACAAAGTCCTTTGTCAGGGCTTAGTTCTGCGTCAAGACAAACAACATATGTAGTCATTTCAACGAATAATATATCAAAGTTTCTCAGAGCAAACAGTTCTACTTACTATTAAAGCAGCGTGGCGATTCTCAGCAGTTTTTTTTGTTTTTTTAACATTTCTCTTCACATTTAGAGTAAACATCAGAATCAAACATCTGGAATCGAAGATCACAAGCTCTATCCATTACAGGCCCTGTGTGTAATTTTAAATTGCGCTTCTTTGGTACAAACATCAGAAGTCAGCTTATGAAGAGAACTGAAGTGCCCCCTGCAAGTCAGGCCCTGTGAACTCCGCAGCCAGATCCTCAGACCATGTAGAAGCCAAGCCACTTAAATAAGAGGCTTTGACTCTCTCGCACAGCACCTTATAGCACCGAGCAATCTTGCTAAACACCTGCAAAGTACTTCTAAGACAAAATTCGAAGTCTCCACAGTATTGACCCCCTCTTTTATTGTTTCAAAATAGACCTGAATGAAATGTCTGACTTGTAAGTAGCATGAAAGTGAGCAATAGGAATGTTCCACTTATCCTTCAGGCTCTGAAATGATATAACCTCAGGTGACCCGGGTTCTGTAAAATGCCATAGTGAAGCCAAACCTTTCCCTTGCCATATGTAGAGGAGACTATGGTCAAGATCAGGGGGGAACTGAATATTGTTCACTATTTGTAAAAAAAAAAAACCATGACAGAATGAAATTATTCAAGATATTTATTCAAGATAATTATTCAAGATATTTATTCACGCTTTAAACTTTCCTGATATTGATCTTCGTCCTGTTGACGAGTTATTATTATCATCAGTATTATTATTGTTTATGTAATATTCAAGTTGTATTTATATTTAAGTTAAACTGTATTTATACTTATATTTAAGTTGTATTTATAGTTATATTTATATGTGATATGTTAAGAAAATATATGTTAAGAAACGCTGTTTAATGTAACGCCTTTATTGCGACAGTTAATGTTCTATGTAAACCGACCTGATTCGATACTTGTATTGAGAATGTCGGTATATAAAAATCCGAAATAAATAAATAAATAAATAAATATAGGGAGACAATCTAAAAAAAGCTCCATACTCACATCCAGGCTTTAACCAGAGAACACAGTGGTGGTCATCAAGCTACCACAATTTAAACAAAGGGGCTCATGCAGGCTAATTCTGTTTTCTCGTCAGGTGCCATTCTTTCTGCAAAGACCGGAGGCCCCAGTCCTGGTGGCGTTACTGTTCGTTCCATGATGACCGCCAGAAGGGGCCTGTGCTATCTCAGATAAACTCCCGTACAGCACCACTGGATAATTCTCATACGTATCCAATAAAAGGTATGGCAGCCTGCACGGATTCCAGTTTTCTGCAGGACCCCTCTGGCTCTTTAGAAAGGGACACTACAGAAATACTGGAGAATGTCTGGAGAGAATCAGATTTAACTCTGCTGGTTGTTCCTACCATTGTGAAAATGCTACCTTTTTTTTTTTGGAATTAACAGAGCCAGATTCAACAAAGGAGATAAAAACAAGGTGTGATGCATCCCACTGCATCTTTTGATGTGACTTGTCTTTTATTAGAGGATTACTAGTTTAACATTGCATATTTAGTTATTTGTCATGGGGCTGGTCTTCTTTTATGGCATATTTGTGCTAAATTGCCTACAGCTTTAGTAATTTATGATAAATGAAGTATTTAAGAATGCTAAACATTGTCTTCCTGCTCCTTTGAACTTCCAGTTCAATCAGAAACAGCCTCTGTTGGTCTATAGTACCATGAGCCTCCATTCACAACTACCCAAGGATTGTCCCCTATTTATTTTTATTGACCAACATAGGATTGACAACTCAGCCAGCTACCAATGACCAGGGTCCCTCCCCCCTCCCCCCCCCCCCAAAAAAAAAATAAATTCTTACATTATAGGCCCTAAGGTCTAGCCACTGGAGGTACAGGGAGATAATGGGATTCACCCTAAAATCACATAGCCAGTCAGAGACAGAGCTGGGATTAGAGCTGAGGCACAGAGAGATAAAGTGACTCACCCTAAAGTCACCCAGAGAGTCAGTGACAGAGTGGAGATTAGAGCTGAGGCACAGACAAATAAAGTGATTTTCCCCAAGGTCACCCAGAGAGTCAGTGACAGAGTTGGGATTAGAGCTGAGGCACAAGGAGATAAAGTGACTCACCCTAAGGTCCCACAGAGAGTCAGTGACAGAGCTGGGATTAGAGCTGAGGCACAGGGAGATAAAGTGACTGACCCTAAGGTCCCACAGAGAGTGACAGAGCTGGGATTAGAGCTGAGGCACAGGGAGATAAAGTGACTGACCCTAAGGTCACACAGAGAGTCAGTGACAGAGCTGGGATTAGAGCTGAGGCACAGGGAGATAAAGTGACTCACCCTAAGGTCTCACAGAGAGTCAGTGACAGAGCTGGGATTAGAGCTGAGGCACAGGGAGATAAAGTGACTCACCCTAAGGTCACACAGAGAGTCAGTGACAGAGCTGGGATTAGAGCTGAGGCACAGGGAGATAAAGTGACTCACCCTAAGGTCACACAGAGAGTCAGTGACAGAGCTGGGATTAGAGCTGAGGCACAGGGAGATAAAGTGACTCACCCTAAGGTCTCACAGAGAGTCAGTGACAGAGCTGGGATTAGAGCTGAGGCACAGGGAGATAAAGTGACTGACCCTAAGGTCACACAGAGAGTCAGTGACAGAGCTGGGATTAGAGCTGAGGCACAGGGAGATAAAGTGACTCACCCTAAGGTCTCACAGAGAGTCAGTGACAGAGCTGGGATTAGAGCTGAGGCACAGGGAGATAAAGTGACTGACCCTAAGGTCACACAGAGAGTCAGTGACAGAGCTGGGATTAGAGCTGAGGCACAGGGAGATAAAGTGACTCACCCTAAAGTCACCCAGAGAATCAGTGACAGAGCTGGGATTAGAGCTGAGGCACAGGGAGATAAAGGGACTCACCCTAAGGTCCCACAGAGAGTCAGTGACAGAGCTGGGATTAGAGCTGAGGCACAGGGAGATAAAGTGACTCACCCTAAGGTCTCACAGAGAGTCAGTGACAGAGCTGGGATTAGAGCTGAGGCACAGGGAGATAAAGTGACTGACCCTAAGGTCACACAGAGACTCAGTGACAGAGCTGGGATTAGAACTAAGGCACAAGTAAATAAAGTGACTCACCCTAAGGTGACACAGAGAGTCAGTGACAGAGCTGGGATTAGAGTTGAGGCACAGGGAGATAGTGACTCATCTAAGGACACACAGAGAGTCAGTGACAGAGCTGGGATTAGAGCTGAGGCACAGGGAGATAAAGTGACTCAACCTAAGGTCCCACAGAGAGTCAGTGACAGAGCTGGGATTAGAGCTGAGGCACAGGGAGATAAAATGATTCACCCTAAGGTCCCACAGAGAGTCAGTGACAGAGCTGGGATTAGAGCTGAGGCACAGGGAGATAAAGTGACTCACCCTAAGGTCACACAGAGAGTCAGTGACAGAGCTGGGATTAGAGCTGAGGCTCAGGGAGATAAAGTGACTCAGCCTAAAGTCACCCAGAGAATCAGTGACAGAGCGGGGATTAGAGCTGAGGCACAGGGAGATAAAGTGACTCACCCTCAGGTCCCACAGAGAGTCAGTGACAGAGCTGGGATTAGAGCTGAGGCACAGGGAGATAAAGTGACTCACCCTAAGGTCACACAGTGAGTGAGTGACAGAGCTGGGATTAGAGCTGAGGCTCAGGGAGATAAAGTGACTCAGCCTAAAGTCACCCAGAGAATCAGTGACAGAGCGGGGATTAGAGCTGAGGCACAGGGAGATAAAGTGACTCACCCTAAGGTCACACAGAGAGTCAGTGACAGAGCTGGGATTAGAGCTGAGGCTCAGGGAGATAAAGTGACTCAGCCTAAAGTCACCCAGAGAATCAGTGACAGAGCGGGGATTAGAGCTGAGGCACAGGGAGATAAAGTGACTCACCCTAAGGTCACACAGAGAGTCAGTGACAGAGCTGGGATTAGAGCTGAGGCTCAGGGAGATAAAGTGACTCAGCCTAAAGTCACCCAGAGAATCAGTGACAGAGCGGGGATTAGAGCTGAGGCACAGGGAGATAAAGTGACTCACCCTCAGGTCCCACAGAGAGTCAGTGACAGAGCTGGGATTAGAGCTGAGGCACAGGGAGATAAAGTGACTCACCCTAAGGTCACACAGTGAGTGAGTGACAGAGCTGGGATTAGAGCTGAGGCTCAGGGAGATAAAGTGACTCAGCCTAAAGTCACCCAGAGAATCAGTGACAGAGCGGGGATTAGAGCTGAGGCACAGGGAGATAAAGTGACTCACCCTAAGGTCACACAGAGAGTCAGTGACAGAGCTGGGATTAGAGCTGAGGCTCAGGGAGATAAAGTGACTCAGCCTAAAGTCACCCAGAGAATCAGTGACAGAGCGGGGATTAGAGCTGAGGCACAGGGAGATAAAGTGACTCACCCTAAGGTCCCACAGAGAGTCAGTGACAGAGCTGGGATTAGAGCTGAGGCACAGGGAGATAAAGTGACCCATCCTAAGGTCAACATAATCATTGGAATGGAGGATGGGGGGGGGGGGGGCCCTCCGAAATTAATGCTGGCAATGGAAGAAGCATCATTGGTGCTATTCACCCCTCCCCATCAGAAGCCCCTACAACTGCTGCTGCCCTTGTCCCAGTCCCGTCACTTATCCTCTATGCTCCTAAAGAGTTGGGGGAATGTGACTTTGCAGCATTTCAGGCCCTCTTCCTCCTCCTTGACTGCTAGTGCCTAAATTACATCATTAGGCACTGATAGCCACGGAGGAAGAAGAGGCCCTGCAAAGCCGTGATCCTCCAACTCTTTAGGAGCATGGAGAGTGAGGGGATTGCATCAGCACTGGTAGAGGGGTGTGTGTGTGTGTGTGTAGGGGGCAGCACACAGGAAAGAAATAATGCATTGTCTCACCTACCACCAATGAAGCGTCTCTTCCTGGGGGGCAGGGGGAATTGAGGGGAATGGGGGATGGAATGAAGGAGGGGAAGGGCTGAGAGTTAAGGAGGTGAGGGAATGTGGGAGGAGGGAGTGGGTTTTGGGGGGTGGGAGTGAAAGAGGTGAAGGAATTGTGGGAGGAGGGTTGCCAACTGGCTCCAGATTTTTGTGGTGGGGAGAGAATGAAAGTGTGATGAAATTGTGGGGAGGGGTGGTAGTGAAGAAGGTGAGTGAGCGGAATGTGGGGGAGGGAGTGAAGGAGGTGAGTGGGAGGGGCCAGAGTGAGGGAATTATGGGGAGGTGGGATGAAGAAGGTAAGGGGATTGTGGGGAGGGAGTGAATGAGGGTGAGGAAATTAGGGGGAAGTGAGGTGGGGCAGGGGGAGAGGGCAGAGGTGATGAATTTGTGGAAAGTTGTATCTTGGGCCTTCTTCAGTAATATCGGAGTTTAGTTCTCCCCCAGGAGAGCTGCACTCTAACTGGCTTTCGCTGCGTTGCCAGCTCACAGTTGCGTTTCAGTCATTTTTCTATCCCCCCGTGAGGCTCTAAGTCATGGGTGGCTGCCCCCTCTCATGCACCCCCAGTTACAGCCCTGGTGATGTCGATGGACGGTGTTGAGGGTGCAACATTAATGGGACCTGGGGAACAGCTGTGGTGGCTTCTATTGCTATAGCTCTGGGACCACCAGCCAAGACCTCAGTGACATCTAGCTTGGCTATGAACCTAGCTGGTAGGCTTCTTCTTCTTCCCCCCTACCCATCTCATCTTCCAGCCCTGCTGGGTCCTGCTTGAGGCTGCTCCCTCCCCCCATTGCTGGGACTGCTGCTTCTGTGTGCACTGAATACAGGCAGTGGAGATGAACCCACCCTGTTATGGACAAAAAAAAAGGGGTGGGGGTATCTCATTCTTTCTGGTTTTTTTTTAATAAAGTGAATACCGATTGCTAAACTGAAATGCACTGCGCTGCAAAAATAATTCAAAATTTAAGAGTGCCCAGGTGAGTGAATAATCCCCCCCTCCCCCCCCACACACACACACATGCATTTACTCCCTTCTTGCTCCAGGAAGGCGAGGGCGGTAAGTGAGAAGCTGGGGCCTCCCATCTGGCTCTGCAGCTGTGGGGGAAGCCCTCGGTCCGGCATTTCCTGGAGTCTAGAGGAGAAAAGAGAGAATACCGAGAACCCAGCACTATATCCTAAACCTAAGAAAGGAAAATGGATGAGGGGAAGGGCAAAGAGGCTGCTGTGCTGATGCCGAATGCACAGGGGAAGGCAAAAGAAATAACAGCATAAAGACGGTGAAATAAATGTACATAAAGCAGATGATTAGTATCACAACGCATAAGGAACTGAAATATAGCAAAATTACAACTCTAGCCTAAAGAAAAGTGCCATTCTTAAACAAAACAGCAGGAGCTTGGCTCAAACACAGGCTCTCCCAGCAGCACTAAATCATTACATTTTAGATTTAAAGACTCATTTTTTTAAATCCAAGGGCAAGGCAAGTTGCATTTGGATCCAGGAGGTATTTCTCTGTCCCCAGAGGGCTCACAATCTAAGGCTCTTCTCCCCTGTTGTGTCTATGGGGGAAAACATGCTTCGTAAACGAGGCCCTACCTTTGTATTTGTGGCAATGAAGGACAAAATGACTTGTCCAAGGTCACAAGGCGCATCAGTGGGAGAAGCAGAATTCAAGCTCTAGTTTCCTTGGATCTCAGGCCCACTGCTCTAATCACCAGGCAGTTCCTCCAGATTCATGGATTAAATCTCTCTATCTGCAGCAGGGCAAAACCAGGCTTGAATCTTGTTTGACTTGCTAAAATGCAGCCAAAGGATCACCCTAGGCTTGAAGTGACCATTCTGATGGGCAAACAAGTTCTTCTCTGCTACCCCCTGCTGGTGACGTTAAAGGTGCTCTCATTTTCCTAGCAGATACAGTTAAAAATATTCAGACTTTTCATGTCTTATCGCGCTAGGCACCAAAACATTGAAACAGATGAGCACTGCATGCAAAATATTTTTTACATGTTTTTTTTTGTTTCATTTGCAAATATAATTTTATTGAATTATTTTGTATTGCCTGCAGAATAAAATAGGGGTTTGGCCTATCCCCAGAAAGTTACAGTCACTAGGGATAAGCCAAGCCAGTCCTGATTTTGTCCCCGGCGCAATCAGAACCAGCCCATCCTCCCGATTCCTCTCTACTTTTCACTTTCTCCTACCTAGCCTGATCCTTGTAGTGAGGAGTCCTCAGCCAGGGGCCACAGACCGCAGCTCATTCAGGAACCCGGCATGTGAGTCTGGACCTATGAACGCAGGAGTATTAATGGGGGCCAGCCCCTGTCTCAGCAACAGTGCCATGCAGGAGACCCGGGTTCAACTCCTGCTTCGGCTTTATGGGCTGCTTGTGTCTAAGGCGGCAGTATTTACAGCACCTGGGTGGAGAGCTGGGGGAGGCCACAGAGAGAGAGAGGGAGGAGTGGGAAAGTAAGGCTCAGACACTGCACAACGGGGACACTTGTGCAATGCACAACGGGGACACTTGTGCAATGTCTGAGCCTTACTTTCCCACTCCTCCCTCTCTCTCTCTGTGCCCTCCCCCAGCTCTCCACCCAGGGGCTGTAAATACTGCCGCCTTAGACACAAGCAGCCCATAAAGCCGAAGCAGGAGTTGAACCCGGGTCTCCTGCATGGCACTGTTGCTGAGACAGGGGCCGGCCCCCATTAATACTCCTGCGTGCACAGGTTTCTGCAGGAGGAGGGAGTTCTACGCAAAAAAAAAAAAAAAATTCAGGGCAAAAGACCAGGCGTACGGTAATACGTGCAGGTTGTAAATATTTCTTGCTGTTATAAATCTCATAAAGCTTCCCCCCGCTAAGCCCTGCAGCAGCTGCTGTACTTTCGAAATTGACTGAGGGCATCCAGGCGGAGGGAAGGTGCATTTCTCTGCGAGCCGACAGCGCGTTTCACATCCCATTGCGCCTCATTCTGCGCTGCCACGGCTGGTGATTTAACGCCAGGCTGCTGAAATTTAGGTGTGCGCCTCGGCTCTTGCTGTAAATCCCAGAACAAGTGTCGAGGAGCAGGAGAGAGCGGACACGGTACAGCGGGCAGGCACAAGCTGAAGCAGCGACAATGGCCTGGGTCTGGGCCTAGGGGGGGGGTTGGTCCTGCTATCTTGGCCTCAGGTGCCCCACTCCCAGCACGTAGCACGCTGGCTGAGGCTGCAGGAGCAGAGGGGAAGGCTGAGAAGCCTGTGCAGCGGGCGGGCAAAGATGTCTGAGCTGCGTGGAACGTAGTGGCGGAATTCAAGCAAGACACATTTGTCTTGGAGAAGCTGGGAATCCGCCCGGCCTGCGTGATGTCTTGCACAAGGACCGCTATAAGAATTACCCAAAGATGCTGTGCCTGAGTTTTTTTTCAGGAGGCCTAAAGAAGGGAACTGTGTGGTTTCAAAATCTCCTGCGCATCTTCTTCTTTGGATAACTCTGGCCCAACAGAAGCCTTCACAGCCTGCAAAAAAAAAAAAAAAGTCTAATCTAGCAGATGCCAAGGTCACCTTGGCTAATGAAGTGCCTTAAAGAATGCCCTCTGATTTACAGGCTGAGGCTGTTTGGGGAGGTCCTAGCCAAGCAGTGATTGGCCAGGTACAAGTACCGGAGTGACATCACATGCCTTTCAAACCAAATCGTACACAAGGAATCCAGCAATGTGGATAAACAGGAGTTTATTTGGCTAGCAAATATTTAAAATTGCAATCTTTCTGGGCAGCTGAGGTTTACTTTTTGAGGGTTGGACTGCCTTCTCAACCTACTCCTGCCAGGTCCCCTTCTCCCCTCGACCCTGGCTGCTGTTTTTCTGGTTCCGTTTTCATCCCCAAACTGCCTTCTGACTCATCAGCTCTCCTGTGTCTCTCTCCTCCCTGCTCATCTTCCATCCTCTCCATCTCCCTTTCTTTCTTCCTTCCTTCCTTCCTCAGTCTCTGCCTCTGTTATCCCATCACCCCCTTCTCTCTCTTGCCTCTCAATGTCCCTGTTCTCCTAACCCTCACTGGCCTCCTCACCTTCCATTACCCTCTCTTATCTCCCTCCTCAACCTTCCCAGGGCTGGTATTAGAGGCGGTGGGGCACCCATCCTGGGTCCTTTCCCTCCACACCCTCCCTCTCTCCATGGGACTTTCCCAGATTTTTTCCCTTCTGTCCTCCCAATGACCCCTTCTCAAGTTTTTTTTCTCCGACCCTGATTTGGCTGTTCCGAGACTCAGCGGACATAGGGTTGTCAGCTTATCACAAAAAAATATTCACATGCTCCTCCCCCATTTCTCCTTCCCTTCTACAGCCAATTCTCCACCTCCAACCTAACCTCTCCTGCCTTGTGGACTTCTTCTTTTTCGGGAGAGGCTGGTTCAAAATTTGATCGCATGTGGCAGCAGCAGCACTCCTTTCTAAAAGAGTGTGGGCAGTGTTGCCAACTCCTACTTGAAGAAAGTCCCTTGATCCACTGTGAAAAGTCTTCAGATTGGGTAAAAAGTAGCTAAAATCATGTTACTGCACAGTAGTACGTAGGCATAGCTGGTCATCCTAGGCTTGGAGCGGAGGGGAAAGAGGATTGGCTCACACTCGCACACACTATCTTGCTCTTTCAGAAACTGATACACACATAAATCTCTCGGTCACACTCACTTTTGCACTCAGGTACAGACACATACTCTCTCTCAGACACTCCGGTGCACACACAAAGGCTCACTCAGACACTTATACACACACACACACACACACACACACACACACACACACTTCTACTGCTGTTCATCTGCTCACTTAGCCTGCAGCAGCCACCTTTGGTGAGTGTCCCTTCCCTTGGACTGGCTAATCAAGGGCATTACAGCATCATAAGAACATAAGATTTGCCATACTGGGTCAGACCAAAGGTCTTCCTGTTTCCAACAGTGGCCAATCTAGGTCACAAATAACTGGCAGAATCCCAAAAGGGTGATAGATTCCATGCTGCTTATTCCAGGGACGAGCAATGGATCTCACGAAGTCCACCTTAACAATGGTTTTTGGACTTTTCTTCCAGGAACTTGTCCAAACCTTTTTTTAAACTCAGCTACTCTAACAGCTTTTACCACATCTTCCGGCAATGATTCCCAGAGTTTAATTATTCATTGAGTAAAAAAATGTGCTCCTGTTTGTCTTAAATGTATTATGTTGTACCTTCTTTGCATGTCTTCTAGTCTTTGTACTTTTTGAAAGAGTAAACAACCGATTTGCATCTATCCGTTCCACTGCACTCATTATTTTATAGACCTCTATTACATCTCCCCTCAGCCTTTCCTTCTCCTCTTTGTATTTCTTCACAGGGAAATTGTTCCATTCCCTTTATCACTTTGGTTGTCCTTCTCTGTACCTTTTCTAATTCTGTTATCTTTTTTGAGATGCGGTGACCAGAACTGCACACAATACTTAAGGTGCGGTCTCACCATGGAGCAATACAGAGGCATGATATTCTATGTTTTATTCTCCACACCTTTCCTAATAATTTCTAGCATTCTATTTGCTTTCTTAGCCGCCGCTGTAGAAGATTTCAACATATTGGGGCAGATTTTCAAAGGGTTATGAGCGTACATTACATGCGTAACTCCAAAAACCCACTCCTGCGTGCGGAGCCTATTTTGCATAGGTTCGGCGATGAGCGCAAGCCCCGGGACGTGTGTATGTCCCAGGGCTTGAAAAAAGGGGTGGGGTGTGGCCAGGGGATCGCGCTGACACTCGACTGGCGTGTGCAACCTACGCCTGCCCGGAGGTAGGCGCAACTTAAATAATAAAGGTGTGTGGGGGGGGGGGGATTTAGGTAGGGCTGGGGGGCGAGTTAGGTAGGGGAAGGGAGGGGAAGGTGCGGGGAGGCAAAAGGAAAGTTCCCTCTGATTTCAGAAAGCCCGCAGACCATGGATTTTATAAAATGCGAGGGAAAAAGATGGTATTTTAAACAATTTCCGTGCCTGATGTAAACTCTTAACTTTTGCAGTTGTTCCTTTCAGTTTTTTTTCCTATCTATTTTTTCTCTTTTTATCATAGTCTGTCTCCCTTTTGAAAGTTAAATGCTATCGCAGTAAATTTCCTGAATTATGTTATGATCACTATTGCCAAGTGGCCCTAACACTGTTATCTCTTGCACCAAATTATGTGTTCCACTAAGGATTAAATTGAAATTAGCTCTTCCTCTTATATGTTCTTGTACCAGCTGCTCCATGAAGTAGTCATTTATTTCATCTAGAAACTTTACCTCCTTAGCATGTCCTGATGCAACATTTACCCAATCAATACTGGGGTAACTGAAATCATTCCAGCTAATTTTTTTTAGCTTCCCTAATTTCTATTAGCATTTGATCATCTGTCTGTTCATTCTGGCCAGGTGGAGAGTAGAACACCTCCACTGCTATTCTATATCCTGTTGAACCTTTATCCAATTTAACTCTATGCCCTCTTTAACATATAGTGCCACCTCTCCACCAATTTGATCCATCCTATCATTGCAAAGTGATTTGTAATCTGGTATCATGTAAAGTTCTTGCACTTGTTGCCGGCCCTTACTCAGTCTGTGTCAGCCACCTTTATACTTCCTCCTCCCCCTTCTATCTCTTCAGGAAACTCACTATATCCATAGTAACAGGCCGATGCAATAAAACGTGCGGGAGAGCCGGCACTCCGAGTTGAGCACCCGCTCTCCCGACGCGCACCCAGGCACCTCTCCTGGGCACATGATTTTGTATTTAAATGAGGCCGTGTGCTAATAAGGAGGTGCTAGGGACACTAGCGCGTCCCTAGTGCCTTCTTATTAGTGGAAGTGGCTGCTGTCACTAGGTCCGACAACCGACGCTTAATTTTACTAGCGTCGGTTTTTGAAACCCGCTGACAGCCACGGGTTCGGAAAATGGACGCTGAAAAGATTGAGCGTCCGTTTTCGAACCTGCCAACCAGTGGGCAGATTTTTTTTTTTTTTGTATTTTTGGTGCCTCCGACTTAATATCGCTATGATATTAAGTCAAAGGGTGTACAGAAAAGCAGTTTTTTTCTTACAGTATAAGGGGTAATAATAGTGCGTCTAAAACACGCAGCCAAATGGGGGCTAAACGGTGCGCTCAGCCGAGCACACCATTCTGTATCGGCCTGTTAGTCAGCCCACTGCCCTTCTCTGAGACCAGCCCAGCCAGCTCACACAGAGGCCTGACCAGCAGAGCACAGAACCTCCCCTGACTCCCGGCAGTACAGCAAATAAAAAAAATATATATATATGTTGATGAGAAAACATAGCCCTCTCCTTGTCTTCTGTTCTTCCGCTGCTGTCAGTCTGCCATAAGTGATAATAAAGTTGCAGCTCCTGCTTTTTTTTTTTTTTGTTGTGATTTGTGCTTTCTCCTTCCAGCAGAGAGAACTCGGCAATGACATCATCAGATTTTCTGGAGCGGGGATGAACCAGCAGAGTCTGATCTGAGGAATGAGGGACTATGGCTAGGCTTTACCAACTTTTCCATAGACCATGACTAGACAATTGAGGACTGGGCGGAGTACCCCATTCCGTTCTGATAATAGCATAAATTTGCATATATTTATCCCCTGCTATGGTCTCCTCTTTTCCCTCTGTTCCTTGTGCCTCGACTGTATCTTGTCCCTTCCGCCGCCCTTCCTCTCTCTCCCTCCTGTCTCCTCCCATGTCTCTTTCCTGCCCCCTCCTGGCGCTGTGCCCACTCTCCCCTCATCTGCCCTTGTCTCTTTCCATCCTTAACCCCCTATGCCCCTGTTGACTCTCTCCCTCCTCCATCCCCTGTGCAATCCTCTGTCTCTCTGTCCCTCTCAGCTTCTGTGTCCTCCTCCGTTTCTCTCCCTCCTTCATTCCCCCTACCTCCTCTCTCCCCACCTTCCTTCCATGTGTCTCCTGTAGCTCTTTCATCCAGCCTATGCCTCCCCTCCTTTCACCATTCCCTATACCTCTTATTTTTCTCTCCCATCCCTTCCTTTTTTGCCTCCTCTGTGCCTCTTTCTCTCCTCTGAGGCATACATGAGATTTATTTAATTTATTTATTTATTTAAGGATTTCTATACCGGAGGTTCCTGTATAATATACATATCACCCCGGTTTACAATGAACAGTAACTATCGCTTCAAGTTAGCGGTTTACAATGAACATGGTTAATCCAAATAACAGGAAAATATATATAATAATGTTAACAATTAAGAAGTAATAATAAATAGATAAATAGATATGCAGGAAGCGCTGCTAGAGCAGGAAGCGCTGCTAGAGCAGTATGGAGTGGGGAAAGATTGTTTCCCCATCCCCTCTTGCCACAGCTTACACAGTAGAGAGAGGAGGTGGGGAAAGAGTGTTATGCTCAGGCTTGTGGACCCTTGGGTCGACGGGAGGATGGTATACCTTGGAGGAAGATCCGTAGGTTCTCCCGTCGGGTGGCAAGGCAGGAACAGAAGATGTGACCAGCTGACCCTTGGCAATGTAGACAGGCGCGACTGTGAAGGCGGACGAAGAGTCGTGACGTCGAGGAACGGAGGTGTGTCTTCACCACTGGAAGTCCGCAGTCCCCCAGGAGGAGCCTGTAGGGACCCGGACCGCTGGGACTTAGGTGGACCTTTGAGAGGTCAAGGAACAGACGAACGATGCAAGGGCTGACTGGAGCTTCACCCCTGGAAGCCTGCGGTCCCCCCCGGGAGGAGCCAGTAGGGACCTAGGCCGCTGGGACTTAGGTGGGCCCTTGGAGACGATGGTCAGGAAGAAGTCCAAGGTCAAGTGCCAGAGGGCTGTCGCTTACCAGTCCGAGGTCACACACCAAGGGATCACCACTTGCCAGTCCGAAGTCACACACCAGAGAATCACTGCTTGCCAGTCCGAAGTCAATACCAGGAATCACCGCTAGCTGATCCGTAGTCAATATCAGGAATCACCGCTAGCCGATCCAAAGTCAGGAACCAGGAATATCAAGACAAAGCAGGAACAAGGAATCGAGACACTGGAACTCACCGAAGCAAGCAGACCTGACGAACAACGAAGTTGCCAAGTCAAGGAATGGTCAGAGGAAGTCTCCTTTTATACTTCCTCTGGCCCTGTGGATAGGAATCAGCTGTGAGCGATTAAAGGGACGAGGTCCCTTTAAATCTGGTGAGGAGGCGCGGCCTCGTGCCTAAGATGGAGGCGGCCATCTTGGGTCCCGGCCCGCAGAGGAAAGCAGCAGCTGCCGCGAGGGAGGAGCAGGGACGGCTCCAGACCCGACGGCTAGCCTGGAAGCCCATGCCCGAATGCAGGGCAGTCTGCCCCTACGCTGCCGCCGGCGGCCCGGTCAAGCAGACAAGGTAGGGGGCCGCGGCCGTCCGCGGAACACAACAAAGAGCCACAGCCACAGCTGAGACCCCCAACCCCACTCCCCACACTCTCCTCTCATGCCGCCCATTCTGCTTTAGCATCCTCCCTCCCCCGTCTGTAAACAGGGCCATAGGGGAAAAGAGCTGCCTGCCACAGGAGACAGATTTTTAGTGTCCGGTCAGTAATTCTGACCGGACACTACATAGGATGACAAACCCGGACTGTCCGGTTCAAAACTGGGCATTTGGCAACCCTAACTGTGTCCAGGGAAGAGGAAACAGGACCAGCCAGTACTGCACTGTAGCCAGAGGAGGTCCTCTCTCTCCCTTGCACTTTTCTGCTTCCAGATAAGACCCAGAAGTAGGGAACCCGATGGAAATTTTAAAGCTGTTTGAAAGTTGCTAGAGATTTAGCTACATTGTCCAAAAATTAGCCTCCTGTCGCATTCAGAGTACCAAAAATCTCCATCGGATTCAAAAAGTCGCCAGATGCAGCAACAAAATTGCTAAACCGGCAACACCTAAGCGTGGAACAGAGACCAAGCCAGCACATGGCCTGTCCCCAGGACCCACCTCCTATATGGAAGCCAGGGAGGGGCAAGGCCCCTAGGAATTGCCCATGTGCTGGCTCAGCCCTCAGCCCACACCCCTTTAAAACGAACCTACTGCTACTGCCGCCGCCACCACTGAATTCAGGCTTCGGAGGGCTCCTCCTGAAAAGGGAAAGTGTCCGTAGAGCGTCGATGGGAGCCTCTGCCAGTCTGAAGGCCGGCGGCCGGCAGAGAACCAGCAATTACACTGGCCGGTTTTCATGACCTGCAGGCTGCCCTTAAAAAAAACCAACCCTGCCAGGTTGGCCAAATAATGGCGGATTGCAAACCCAAAGCAGACACCTTCAGCTGGCAATAGCAGGAAAAGTCCACCTGGGAGTGCGGGCTTACAGGACTTTCAGCTATCCCACCCCTTGAATGGGTTTCCTTGGTAACAGGAAGCCCATGCAGAAGGATAGGCTGGGCTGCTTCAGGACCTATAAGCAGTACCCCATCTCCCCTGAACAGGCCCTGTGTGGGTTTCTTGTTATTGCCATCATTGATATCGGGGAAAATGTCAGCAGTTGTTGACCACTAGCAGCAGGCTTGCAGGGCCCCCTTGTAGCATGGGAGCCCTAGGCAATTGTCGGGGTTTCCCCCCTAAAGCCATCCCTGATCCTTCTGTCATCCCCTCCCTTTTCCCTTGCTCACCTTTCCATCCCCCCTCCTCTCCTTCACTTCCAGAAAGCCCAAGGTAACTGAAGGAGGAGGAGGAGAAGAGTAAGAACAAGTTGTAGCACTACCCCAGCCGTCCCAAAAGTAGCATTTGCTAAATAAATCAGGAGATAAGAGCTAACACAAACAGTGCATCACTCCACCTCAGTTATTATATTCACAATTTTAAAACAACTTAAGATGGAAATTTAGGGGCAACATTCCCAGCAGGGCCAGCACAACGCACTGTGCAAGCCGTGCACTTGCACAGGGCAGCGGCTCCGAGGAGGTGGCAGCCTGGGTCCACCGGTGGTCGAGATGGAATGGAGATTGTGGGGTCGCCCAGAGGACTCCACCCCCATGGACAGCCGAAGTGAAAAAAAAGCCATAGAACGCATGGCAGGCGTGCCAAACCCCTGACTGATCTGATGTAGCGGGAAAAAAAAAGCACATAATCTGCATGAGCCGGCAGCGGGAGTAGCAGCAGTGTTTGGGTGGCATCGTCTCCTGCTGCTGCAGGGTCAGTCTCACGAGAGGAGCAGCGAATTTTTTTGCAGTTCCTACCAAGAGACTGTCTCTGCAGCAGTTGGGGGTTTGATGTGTCTGCTGTTTTGAGGTATTTTGCTGGTGTTTGGGATATTAAAAAAGACAATTTGAATAAGATTTTAAATATTGGATGTTTATTATTAAGCTGTCTTGAAATATTTCTTTTCATTATTGGTATTGTTTTACTATTATGATTGATGTTTTATATGTCTCGATTTTGTGCTTTGATGTTTTGTAGGGAATGGTGATGTTTCTGTTTTTCTATTTTTGTGTTGTGGACAGGGTCTGGCTTGTTGCAATGTCCAGTTCAGTTTTTGTCTGCACATTTCTATTTCTACTTTGTGGTCTCTTTGTTCTGTATTTGGAGGGAATCTGTCAGTGTTTTGATGGGTGGCAGAGGTGAAGTCTTCTGCTGGTGTGTGGCTTCTGTGTAGGGTTGTGTGGCAGTCTGGCTTGTTCCATTTTCCTGGTGGGAGGTGCATTGGTATTTTGGGAGCTGGCATTGTATTTGCAGTGTTACTTTTTCATGGGCGGGATTGTTGTTTGAAGGCTAGCAGTTGGTGCTGTTTTGGCATGGGAGGTTTGCTGTGTTGTAGTTGTTTGCGCATGGTTTTCTGGGGGTCGGGCCCACATTCAGCATGCATTGCAGTGGGCCTAGTGGCATGTGGGTGTTTTTGCAGGGTTTTCTGGTTGGCACAATAGCAGTGCATGGGGATGTAGTGTACAGGTTATTGTGGGGATATTTTTGTCTCGGAAGACTGTACTCTGAATGTTATTTAAATGCAAAATCTGCTATTATAGATTTGCTTAAATTGTAATTGTGTGTTTGTAGAGGGCCAGAGTGGGGGAGGGGTGCTAGGGCATCTAATGCTTTTACATTGGTCATGAGTTCAGGAGGAGAGGGGTTGGACCAGGGTGGGGAGGAATGTCAGATTTTAGGGTTTGGATTGCTGGAGGGAGATGAGTGAATCACGGGGGAGGGGGGGAGAGGGCAGTATGCTACTTGTTCACATGGGGCAGTAAAAAAGCTAGCACAGGCCCTGATTCTCAATAGTGCAACTAACTGCAGAGTAATTTCAAGCACACATAAAACCACTCAGATTTTCAAACACAAAAGATATGCATAAGTTAACTATGACATTTGGGTTGTTATGTGACTAAACATATATGGAAAAGTTGACA
Source organism: Rhinatrema bivittatum (assembly GCF_901001135.1). Lineage (NCBI taxonomy): Eukaryota > Metazoa > Chordata > Amphibia > Gymnophiona > Rhinatrematidae > Rhinatrema > Rhinatrema bivittatum. Next base: position 309,965,705 of record NC_042617.1, read on the forward strand.
TGCACAGCGTTTACATGCATACATTTTGCAAATTCAAGTTATGTATATAAGAACATAAGAAATTGCCATGCTGGGTCAGACCAAGGGTCCATCAAGCCCAGCATCCTGTTTCCAACAGAGGCCAAACCAGGCCACAAGAACCTGGCAAGTACCCAAACACCAAGAAGATCCCATGCTACTGATGCAATTAATAGCAGTGGCTATTCCCTAAGTCAACTTGATTAATAGCAGTTAAGAACTTATCCAGAGCTTAATTGTGCGTTGAGTGAAAAAGAATTTTCTTCGATTAGTCTTAAATGTGCTACTGGCTAACTTCATAGAGTGCCCCCTATCCGAAAGTGTAAATAACCGATTCATATCTACTCGTTTAAGACCTCTCATGATTTTAAAGACCTCTATTATATCCCCCCTCAGCCATCTCTTCTCCAAGCTGAACATCCCTAACCTCTTCAACCTTTATCATTTTGGTTGCCCTTCTCTGTACCTTCTCCATCACAACTATATCCTTTTTGAGATACGGCGACCAGAATTGTACACAGTATTCAAGGTGTGGTCTCACCATGGAGCGATACAGAGGCATTATGACATTTTCCGTTCTATTAACCATTCCCTTCCTAATAATTCCTAACATTCTGTTTGCTTTTTTGATTGCTGCAGCACACTGAGCTGATGATTTCAATGTGTTATCCACTATGACGCCTAGATCTCTTTCTTGGGTGGTAGCTCCTAATATGGAACCCAACATTGTGTAACTATAGCATGGGTTATTTTTCCCTATATGCATCACCTTGCACTTGTCCACATTAAATTTCATCTGCCATTTGGATGCCCAGCCTTCCATTCTCGCAAGGTCCTCCTATAATGTATCACAATCCACTTCTGATTTAGCTAGTCTGAATAATTTTGTATCATCCGCAAATTTGATAACCTCACTCTTCGTATTCCTTTCCAGATCATTTATAAATATATTGAAAAGCATCAGTCCAAGTACAGATTCCTGAGGCGCTCCACTGTTTACCCTTTTCCACTGAGAAAATTGATCATTTAATCCTACTCTCTGTTTCCTGTCTTTTAATCAGTTTGTAATCCACGAAAGGACATCGCCTCCTATCCCATGACTTTTTAGTTTTCTTAGATATAAATCTTTAATATGTTCCCTGCAACACTTCTTTTCTTTGTGTAGCTAGATGTATACGTGTAATACAATTATATTTCTTAAATATATTTTTACTTCTAATCGAGACCAATATTCAAAGCCATTTAACCGGACAGCTGACAAATTGGTACTTAACCGTCTGATTTTTATTTGTTGCCCAGCTAAACATTATTCAAATAAGTAAGGGGTGTTTGGGACGCATTAGCTGAATAACTTATTGACGTTAGCCAAATAAGATATACGGCTATCGCCGGATGTGACTGTGAATAACAGCTCTGGTAGCTTGTCCTTTCACTGTTGCTCGCCTTGCAATGCTAAAAGTGCCAGCCCAGGTCGCAGTACCAGTGTACTGTGTTCTGGGCTGAAGATTTAGATTTGCAAGGTACCGGTGGGGTGGAAGTGTTCAGGCTGGGGATGGGGGGGAGGGAGGGATGCACTGGAGGGCTAATTTGGACTACATTATCATGAACCAGGGGCAGGGGGAGGGGAGGCCGATCCCAGATCCCTTCATCTTTGCCAATTTAAATCCTGATAGAGGGGGTTGGGGTGAGGGCAGTAACTGGGCCCAAGATTTACAGCTTGGGTGGGGGATGGAGTGAGAGCAGCAATTAGGCCACTAGGTCTGTGAGCTTCTTTTTTTTTTTTTAATTTTTAAATAACAGTGCCACTTAACCGGCTCTGTTCTTTTGGATAAAGTCAGTTAAGGCTAATGTTATCCTGTCACACGAGGCCAGGTAAATTTAAACCTAACCAGAGATATTCAAAAGATAGGCAGTTAGGTTTAACATTATCTGGCTAAAGGTAGCCGGATAGTTTTAATCAGGGATATTCACAGGGCCAGTGCTTCCATTAGGCAAACAAGGCAGTTGCCTAGAGAGCGCCAAAATTTGGGGTGAGGGGGGCAGTAAAGGCCCAGAGGGGCACAGCCAACACTGCCCAAGACAGGAGTGCTGTCCTGGAGCTGCCACCCATAGGTAAGATGGAGTGGGGGTGCATGAGCAAAGGTTCACCTAGGGTGCCAAATACTCTTGCGCCGGCCCTGGATATTCAGCGGGACATTTATTCAGCTGAATATTCCGAATAACTTAAATCTACCCGTTCAATTTCCTAAAATACTGGCCTCAGTTGTTCTTAATATAGTCCAAGATCCTCTTGACAAATGAAGTAATGGATGAACATAGATTGTGGATATTTTAGTATTAAATATGCATTCCAATACAAAGGTAAAAAGAAAAAGAAAACTGCACACAGGCTCACCCCATATGACCCTGAAATTGAAAGAGGAGATTGCAAGGAGGAAGGTGCTCAATGATAGAAGAGATTACATAGGATTCCAAAACTGGTTAAGGCGCTAGCAAGGCAGACATTCTCAAACAACCATTGCTCTTGGGAAGTACTGAGGGACCCCAACCTGTAGCGCAGCTCTAACTGAGTTATCTCGGGAGGAAGATATTTTTTATAAAAGAAGGGTCAGAGTCTAGAATATGAACTAATTATTTTGAAACTTTGTCAGACACTTGCCTGGAAATTTGTATCAACAGCAGACAGAATCTCCTGGCGCACAGACAAACATTTTTTTCTGTTTATCTTATGATGCCTCTGATAAATCAGGAAAGGCCCGTAGCTTACTCCCCAAGAAATGAATATCCTTTCGATGAAAGAAATGTTTCAATGTTCTGCGTCAGTGCACCTCCAATGCAAACATCACCGTCCAGAGATCCCTCTAATATTTGCTCTAACCTAGCCGTAGATCAGCTGAGCCCCTCCCCCTTCTTCTCCCTTGGAGCCCTCGCATTGGCCCTTCGATAAATAGTGCGCCCTGGTATTTGGAGGAACAGTCTCAGATGGGACTGTCAGAACCTCCAGCAGGTATTTTTTTTTTTCAGCATCTCCAACGGACCAACACCTGGAAATTTCAGGAAGCTCAGGAAATGCAGCCTCAGGCACCTAGCCTGATTCTCAGACATTCATAGTTTATGGGAATTAAGGACAGCATTGGTGGAATAGAGTGCATTAACCTGCCGTTCTAAGGTCTTGTAACTTCCCAGCATGCTCGGAGAGCATTTGCTCCTGAGCCTGAAGCTTTCCCCTGTAGGGGAAAAGTAGTTGACAAACTTGACAGTATCTCATTCAGTCATCTGATTAGGGACTTCTCTAGCTTAGAGACTTCTGCTAGGATAGGGTCCACAGTGCCAAGCTGGATGCCACCCGCTTCGATGTGATGCCTCAACTGGCCACTTCTGCTGGTAGCCGGGCCAATCGCAGGTGCTCTCCCCAGAAATCTGCGGGTTCTCCTGCATGAGACTTTTATCTAAGGTGCTTGATCCAATAATGAATAAGGCTTGAGACAAATTGCCTCCAGGCACAACTCCAGTATCAGAGTGCCAGGCTCCCCTGTAGCCTCCTCTGCATCCTTCACCCGTGTTACGGCTTCCTGCTCTGATCCATGCTTCCACGATGATGAGCAATCATTGGGGCTAAGTATGACATCAGCAGCGGTCAGGTGCTCCTGCACTAAGGCGCCAGTGCCCGTCCACCTCCCTGGGTTACAAATTTGGCAATTGTGTCTCCACCTCCCTGGGTTGGTGCAGCAGGAGGCTCTGACGGGAAATACTCAAACCCTGCCCTTATGATGGACCATGACGACCATGACGATCATGATGACCATGAAAAGCAAGGCAATAAAGATCTGGGCAAACGATTATCCAGGAGCTCCAGCTTTGTCGCTACCACAGAACAGCCCTGTGCATACATTTGTAACTGGCTGATAAGCCATATTGAGCACAGAGGCTCAATTTACATACGTAACGCTTTATTTGGTACACCTAAGTCTTGACTTTATCCTATCGTATATAATTTAAAACGTTACAGTCACATAATCCAGTATTTAATTTAACAAGAAAGGTTTTGTCCTAGCTTAGTCTGAATTTTGTTCTCATTATAGTGTTCTGAGTTTCTCCTCTGCATTTATCTTGTCCATCTTCAATTTCTTTTCTTGGTTTTCTTTTACTTCTCTCACCTCCCTTCTCATCTAGTTGTCTTACACCTATACTACCTCTGTCATATCATGTCTCCCCATCTTTTTCTCTTCTCTGCTTCTCTCCTTCCCTCCTTTAGCATCTCTTCCTCTGAATCTCTTCTCTATTGCTCCTTCCAGTAGTCTCTCTCCGCCCCTCCTAGTTCCTCTACCTTTGTGTATTAGCCTTCTATTTCCTACTCTCCCCATTTCACCCTTATTTACTTTTCTCCCCTTTCATCTCCTTCTCTTAATCTCTCATGCGCCTCACACCTTCCATCCATATCCTTTAATCTTTCACCTTCTGTCCCCATTCCTCTCATCTCTCTCACCTTCCCCAACCCTCCTCCTTAATCCCTTCCCCTCTCCCCAAAGCCCAATCCAAGGTCCTTTCTCCTCCCCAGACAACTCGACCTTCATTTCCAACCTCTCTGTGCCCCCTATTTCAATTCCTGGTGGATGCTTTGTGCGTTTTGTTGTATATGCTGAAGGAATGAAGGCAGGTGACATCTTGTTTTGTTTTTTTTGGGGGGGGGGGGGGGGGAGCAGTGTTATTATTATTACATTTTCAGAATTACAGTGGAATTTTAAAGCTGTACAAGGTTATAGGCAGCTACACTGATATATTTTTTAGGAAAATGTATCTTTAATGCTGTAAGCTAATGCTAGTTTCGATTCACGCTTGTAAAATTCTACTCAGGCTCTGCATTAAATGCATCAGCTTTGTAAAGTTTAGGTGTTTAATGGCCCAAGCTCACACACAGAGAGTCAAAAAGGGAGCACAGAGTGTCCTGCCTGAGGTCATGCAGTCCTGAGCAAAGGGGAGATTTAAACTTTGGCGTTCCTGTTTCATAGTCCTCAGCACTAACCACTTCGCACACTCCAAGCACCAGAATAAGACATAAACTTGTTAATACATTTGTGAACTTAAAACTCTGTGCACATGTAAAATGAGTGCCAAACCAGTTGAGATCCTAATTGCATGATAGCTTAACCCCAAACCTCCCCTTGTTCTCGCAGTGCATAAGCATTGTCCTTCTGCCCAGGACTAGCTCGCTGTGTGTGCTGCTGATTTAATGACCCCCGCAGACTTTACTGCTGTTGTGTTTCTCTATCTGCCTCTTTATGACCGCCACCCGCCCTATGCACACTGCTGATGGAACACAGGGAGCTACTTTCCCGGTCTATGGGAGGATATTTCCTGCTTGTTCTTTGAAATCGTTGATTCTCCTCTGGGGTACCCTTTCACTTCACAGGTAATGAAAAGTGACTTTTAATGAATTGCAAAACGAGCATAAATCAGCATAAATCGGCTGAAAGATGAGGGCTAAAGGCATACAGACATCTGCATTTCTCTCCTGTGCAGCTGCGAAAGGAGATAATTTCCTACCCTTTGACTCTTCCTATTTATCAGATACAACAGTGAATTACTAGGTCTTGTACCTGATTTTGTACACCAGATCTCTTTGTATCTATTCTGGGTGGTCTGTGAATGATCCATTAACTGACCTGAACAACTTCTAGAAGCATCGCTGGGGAGCTGGGTCTCCATGGCAACCAATATTCTCTAGCTACTCTTTCACTGCCCTCAACCAATATTACTATCAATGGAACTAGCTATAGGTTTTGCAAAGCTAATTATGACGAACCTTTGCACATTCACAGTAGATGTACATATTTATTGGCCAGCATTATATGTTGTCCTAACATGATCATATCCTCAATACAAAGTGACAAAAATATCTTCCACAGAAATAGAATATCTGTAGTATAGGTCACAGTATTGGTCACCTTGGTACCATGAAGATGGAGATGATCATACAAAAGCACATTTATTGTATAAGGAGAATCAATAGCAGTATGACCCAGGAGCCAGTGGTGGTGTCTATTGACCCTCAGTGCAGCTCCCAGACTCTCTCCCCCCCCTCCCCCCCCCACCATACACATCCTCTGCCCACCTTCTCCAGAGGTTTGCTGCGAGTGCTGCCTCTGGAGTAGCTGTTCTATTTTTTCCCAGCACCACGCTATTCTCAGCGACTCTGACACATGGCCATTTTCATGAGACAGTCTGAGAGTTTGGGCACTGCATGGCTAAAACTCCCTAAGAGCTGTGCAATGCCAGAAGAAAACGTAGCAGCTGTTCCAGGGGCGGTGATGGCAGAACACCTCTGGAGAAGGTGAAGGGGGAGGGCGAATAACAACCTGGATTCGGAAACAGCTTGGAGGGGCTGAGGATGGGGGTGGGAACACGATGATGGAGGCTGAGTGGTGGAAAAGGGGGTGTGTCTGGCTGCATTCTCCCAAATCGGCTGTGCCATTAGAGAGGGGGTCCTTTCCCCAGGGTATCAGTCGCTTTGTCCGGAGAAAGTCCTGCCTCCCATATGGAAGTTTGGGGGTTTTTTTTACAAAATGGCCCCTGCTTGAAAAATAGCGAAGATCGGTGATCTATAGTGTAGTTCTAGTGGCCATATTTCTCCTGGAGAATTTGGAGAAATAGTGGTGTAGTGCACGAGTTTCTGAGCCCATACAAGTCCATTTTTCAGATCTGAAAGAAGGGTCCTGTGTGATCCCAAACACTCATGAACTACATGTCGTTTTGTTGGTCTTTTGAAAGATATCAGAGTATGCGGGAGTGATAAGATGCTATGAGTCTTCTGAGATGACTGTATTTGGATTTTATGATGTTTTGTTTAACATAGATGGATTTAGTAGACTCAAAGGAAAATACCAAGGATAAATTTGCTTGACAATCAAGGGCTATGTTCTGTATAGTCTATATGATAATGCCCTGGAAATAAGATTTCACTGATCGATCCCATTAGAGGTATTCAAAAGATTTTTAGGTGACATTCCCATCAATGGGCTATAGATAGGTGTGACTTGACAGGTTCATGAAAAAAAAAAAATGATAGCAAACCCCCTACCTTCCACCACAGCAGGTCCTCATGTGAGCTAGACTGACCTGCCGTGCCTCGCAGTTCTTGATCTCCACCAAGCGGTTGACATAAGATAAAAAAAACAGAAGGCCTAGTTGGCGATGCTGCCAATACCTATGGTCACTTCTTGAACCCCACAGAACTCCGTTACTTCCACCAACATTTGGACACTTGCCATGGGCAAGATATCCTGCAGAGGACAAATGACTGGAACAGTTTAATTTTGCTGTGCTATGATGAGTTTATGCTGCCTGGACAATAACTGGACCAGCAGCTGATGTCCCTTTCTTTACTCTCCTCACCCCTTTTCTATGCTTTCGCCATGCGGATATCCATGAATGACTGCTATTCCTACTAATAGGGAGAAGGATGTGCAAACAGCAAAATTAAAACAGTCTCGAACTCTTGTAAGACAGACATCAGTCTTCAAGCTCTTTCGGGACTATATTGCATTGCTTAATGGGCACGAGCAGAACTCGTTCACTTGTGGATAAATTTTGAATTTTCAAATAGTTTTCATGATAGCATCTCCTTGCTCATTGGAGAGGACACTGCAGAGCCCCTTTAATGAAGTTACAATGTGTTGGGAAGATGGAAGAGCCAAAACACATTGCATTGGAAAGCTGGAAGCCCCCTTCCCCCCACAGAAAGCCCACCATCATGTGTAGATTGAATCATCTTCCCCCTGTTGGTGGGTAGAATGACCCTTTCCCTGTACTGTTGGATAAATTAAAACCTCTCCCACTGTTGTTACATTGGTCTCACTCTCCTTGTTGCTGGGTACATTGATATGTCCACCACCCCCACCCCCCCTGCCCCGATATTTGGTGGAATGAGACCTCTCCCTGTTTTTAGGCAGATTAAACTCCATGTTCTCTGTGACTGTTGTGCTTTCATCCTCAGTTCTTTAAATGGAGCTCTGCACGGAGGCCGAGTTTAATGATCTGTGCAGTTATTTATAGCCTCACACACCAGGAATCACAGCGGATTAATCACAGGCTTCCATAAATAACAGCAAAGAGGAAAGCAGGAAGGAGGTGGGGAAGAGCTCCAGGTAACACCAGCCCCTGGCTTTTAAAGTGGTTTTGACCCTCTAACAAAATTGTCCCCTCCCCCATCTCACTAGGAAATTATCACAGGACCCTGTGAGGTCAAACTGTGACCACATCATTTAGACCCCCACCAACCCCCCAGAATCCTGACATATTTCCAAGGCATGTTTGCAGAGCGCAAGCAGTAATTTTCTCCTCAAACATCTGGATTGTACAGCAGGTTCACAGCTGTATACCAGTTCTTCACAAGTTCTCTTAACCTGCAATTCAATCCACAGTTTCTTGCAGATTGTTTGGGCCTATCAGGAGCCAGGAAGCCTCCGTCTCTCACTAACAATGCATTCCCAGTACTAGAGCCGGATGCAGTGTGTGTGTCTGCAGAGGTTAGCGGCGTGAAGTTTCTCTCTCACTCATGCACAGTGCGGCGTGTCTTCAGAGGAGGAGACTGGAGAAGGCCAGAATCCTGTGCAAAAGGATAAGGCTCTTCGGTGCTGTGTGCTCCTCAGCCCTGCCATGCAATTTGAGGGAAGGTTCCTTAGGTCTCCCAAATGAGTCACGTGACAGCGTGTGGTGCTGAGCAAAGTAAAAATCCCTGGGTTTTCCAGAAACGACTGGAAGCCTTCTTTGTAGACGTGGCACTTCCTGCACTGCGGTGGCCCCACGGCGTCTCTCCATTTTCTTTCTTCTGACCACCCAGTTGGACATATTCCAGCGAGCTCTGTGGTTTCAATTTGGTGTATGTTCTTTCCCTCCTGACCTCAGTTGGAAATCTTAGAATTTTATCATCTGAGTTCCCTAAGTCACATCAGTTTGTTTGCTTTTTTGATATTTCTGCCCAGTTTCCTGCCCCCCTCCCCCACTTTTATTTTTCAGCAGGAAGTGAGGTACTGAACAGAACTTTGATTTTTTTTCCCCTCTGGCAGGTGTCCATTCTCTGAAGCAAATGTTTTCTTCTTCTAATTGTCATCATTTTTTCTCACCATCGGGCCGATTCAGTAAAGTCCGCGGGAGAGCGTGTGCGCAATTCTGTATTTAAATGAGGCCCGGCGGTGGAAACGGGCAAAAGGAGGCGCTAGGGACACTAGCGCGTCCCTAGCGCCTCCTTTTGGCCCGGAGTGGCGGCTGTCAGCGGGTTTGACAGCCAACGCTCAATTTTGCCGGCGTCGGTTCTCGAGCCCACTGACAGCCACGGGCTTGGAAACCAGACGCCGGCAAAATTGAGCATCCGGTTTTCGACCCGACAGCCACCGGCCGACTTCCAATTTTTTATTTTTTTTTTACTTTTTTTACTCTTCGGGACCTCCGACTTAATATTACCATGATATTAAGTCGGAGGGTGCACAGAAAAGCAGTTTTTACTGCTTTTCTGTGCACTTTCCCGGTGCCCGAAGAAATTAGCGCCTACCTCTGCATGTCAGAAAAGCAAGGCAGTAGCTTCAGATTCTTTCCTAGGTAAGCAAAAGAAGATGTCCATCAAGGTGTGCTGTATTTGTCTTGGAAAGGACCATGATGTTGATGGCTGTGAAATGTGCCAGGTTTTTACCCAGAGTGGTTTGCTCCTGGAAAACAGGCTCAGACCTCCTACACCAAAATATTTAAGCCCAGCTTCCAGATATTGGCCTCCAAGATTTGAAAGAGGGCTCAGGAAAACGACCATGGTCCTCAGCCTCTGGACCTTCCTCTGATAGGTCTAAGAATTGAGTGAAGTCTCCATCTCCTTACATGAGTCTGAGACAGGGCTCCAAAGCCTCACACTGAGAGCCGAAGATAGCAAACGCTGTCTTGAACGGAAGCTCCAGCCTTGCACAACTCCTTGAAATACAGCTCAAGAGCCCCAATACGTTGGAGGCTCCATACAAATCGAGGTAAACATGCTTAGAGGTTATTTCAGCTTCCCATGCCAAGGTTGCACTGGGTCAGTCTCCCCAAAGCTTTGGAGAGAGCCAGAATTGAGCTGTCCCTTGATAAGGCTACTCAAGAGGAACAGTCTCCTACAAGGCTTACCCATCATTGTCACATGCAGCATTAAATGTGACATTGGAAAGGCAAATTTTGCTGATGCTTGATCAAGTCTCTTGACCCCTATGGACAGGGCTGGAAAAATCCCAAGTACCAGGTCACCTAGAATTTGGGGCCATCTAAGCCTGACAGGAGCAGCCATCACCAGTCCAGACCCCGGGGAGAGAGGCTGCCGCCGTTGGCACCACTAGGGCTGCCAACTCAGGAAAATGTTTTGTAGTGACTCTCTGCCAGAACTAGACTAACAACCTAACTTTTCTGCGGACATGTGTTTTACTATTAGAAATCTGTGCCCAGCTGGACTTACTTTGTTAAGATTCACCCCTTCATGCAGCAAGTCAGAGCCGCACACTCCTTAATAGCAATAGCTTCGCAAAGCCTAAGCTCAGGCCCATCTCTTGTGTTTTTACTGGCATGAAATTATTTTATAGACTTGTCATTTTTATTTGTTATTTTTTACTGTCAGTAAGTTTACAAACAGTTGGCAATCCTGAATGCTGAAAACCAATAAGCAAAATAAGGAAAAATCAGTAGAAAGTACAACATTTTAGTTAGTCTCGGTTTAACCCGCATGCATAACTATGCAGAATAGCCAACTTTGCACCCCCTGCCCCAACCAACTCTGATAAATCCCAAGCACTTATCTCCACAGCAAGCCTGGCAAACCAATGTCCAGCCATTTCCAAGTTATTGGGGTGATGAGTGGGGAGGGGAAACACACATGCATCACATGGAGTCATTCAGTATGATCTAATAAATACTGACAAAACGGAAAAGAATCCAAATAAGGAATAAAGTTATAGAAAAAAAAATGTTTACCCTGGTCACAAAAACGTTTTGGCGGGCACCCAAAGTTTTAGAATTTTTTTCTATCCCTGCCGTGTAGCAGCTGACACTCCCCCCCCCCCCCCCCCAGCTATTCTATCTCTCTCTCCCCCCCTCCCCTAGAACAATGGACACCTCCTCTCTCCCCAGCATCTCTCACTTGCCTGCTGGAAAACCCATGACACCACAGACCTTGAGGAGGAAAGAAGCTCCAGACGGCCCATGTTTGCTTTGCTGACTACAGGGCGACGGAGGCAAATACAGAATTCCTCCCCCAACCCCACCAGCGTTTATCTTTCCCCAACATTCAACCTCCTCCTCTCCTCTCCAGCATTCACCCCCTTTTGTGCCACTCCCGAAGAATTCACCGCTCTTAAGCTCCAACATTCACCCCCACTTTTGCACCATCCCCCCCCCCGAGCATTGTTCCTCCTCTTTACCTCACCCCCCTTTCAGCATTGACCTCCTCTCCTTCCCCTTAAATCACTGGCAGTTTTCTGACCTGTGCTGTAGGGTGGCTCCTTCCTGCACTCTGGGATCCCAGATAGCTATCCCAGACCCTCCCCTTGTGTTTCTCCCCCCCATGCTTCCCGGTCAGAGCAGAAAACTGTGGCTTTTGCTCCCTTCCCGAGCCTCGCTCCTCCTGTTCCCCGTAGGCTGTCTGCAGGAAAGAGCTGGAGCATTAAACAGGATCCCTGCCTGCCCAGCTGCAGCGGAGATGGCAGGAGATGACCTACCAAAGCAGGAATCTCCAGCCAACTGGGGGGGGGAGGCTTGGCAGGGTGGAGGAGTTTACTTTTTAATTGTATTTTGATTTCTATTCTGCCACTTCAAAGCGGATGACATTCAGGTACTGCAGGCTATTTCCCTGTCCCCGGAGGGCTCACAGTCTAAGTTTGTACCTGAGGCAGTGGAGGGTGACTTGCCCAGGGTCAGAAGGAGCAGCAGCAGGACTGGAATCCCGAGTTTTCTAGCTCACATCCTGCTGCTCTAACCACTAAGAACCAATGCTCATGCTTCAAACACTCTTCACTGACTCTGGCACCCCCCAAAGTATGTCAGATTTATTTCTTGAAAAAAAACAAACCAGTCTTTCCCTCAGAAGAGACACTACCAGATGTCCTCTTGCTCAAGACATCAGGACTCAAGAGCTCACTTATGGGATCAAAAGAATTTTAAACCCCATAGTGCAGCTCACCCAAAAACAGGATTGGGGTTTTGTCTGTATCCAAAGGAAATAGCAAGTGCCCCAGTCTCTGTTTCGGAAAATCTCTCTCTGGATGGGGGGGGTGGTGTGGTGGAGAGGCTGAGGTTTTTCGCAGACTGGTGGCCCATTGTATCTTGGTCCTCTGAATCCTAAGGGATGGCTGACAATTCCTCCAAATCACATGCCCAAAATAGCTCTTTAGCAGGTCCAAAACCAGGACCTACTAAGGTTGGAAATCTCTTCCCTCTTACAGGCCAAAGTATTTTGAACCTGTGCCACCAGAGGAAAGAGGACTGGGTTTTTACTCCAAGTACTTCCTGATTCCCAAAATGACAAGCGATTCAGATCCAGCCTAGACCAAAGGATCTTGAACAAATTCTGAAAAGGGAAAGGTTCAAGTTGATTGACTTGGGCACCCATTCCTCCACTCTTAAACAGAAGGAACTGGCTGTGTTACTGCATCTCAAGATCCACCTAAAGGGGCACCAGAGTCAGAAGAGGTTCTCCGTCAGATTCCTGGTAGGAGCACTGCTTCTCCAGTACTGCATACTCCCTTTAGGCCTTACTGTACATTAGCACTGTGGATTTTTGCCAGATGCCTAGCTGTCATCACTGTTTGTGCAAACTGGGGGTTCCAATGTTTCTTTCTCTGCCTACATGATTGGTTGATCAAGAGCACATCTCAGCTGGAGCAAATGAATCAGAGCAAGTCACCTTCTGGATGCTGGAGTCACTAGGGTTCATCAACAATTGTCCCATCTGAACTCAACTGGGATTTTGCTAGAGGTGATTTGGCTCATGGACTGTCTCTAGCAACATTGACATGGTTGCTATAGTACAGAGATGGCTATCCCTTTTCCCCTGGGGCCACATTTGTGGCTATTGTCTGTTCCAGGGGAAAAGGGGAGGTTCTTCTCTGGAAAAAAAATTTCTCCCCCTCCCTCTGGCAAACTCCGAAGCAGGCAAAGTCCGCAGAGAGGACACCCGGCCCTTCTTTCACATACCCCACCCAGCTCCTTTCACACAACTCCTTTTGTATCCTTCTCTACTACCCCCGCTTCATGCTGATTGGGCAGCAGAAGGAGGAGAGTAGCATGGTCTCAAGGTGCATCCTGCTCTTCTGCTGCCCAGAGCCTGACTAGTGTTTTGAACCACACGGGATATTGTGCAGCAGCGCATTCAAAATAGCAGTTGGCAAGAGGAGGTGACGGTTTTATGTGCTGCTGCTGTGCTCCTCCCTTCTGCCACTCACTTCAGTGTGGGAAGGAGGGAAGGAGGAAGTCAGCTAGGGGAGGAAGATGAAGCAGTAAATGTACCACAGGACTGCTGGCACCTCTTGGACCTGATGCTGTAGCTCCTACACTAACCCTAGCCCCATGTTACCATCATCAACAAAGGCTCATGTGACATTGGGTCTTTGTTGATGATGTCATAAGAACATAAGATATGCCATACTGGGTCAGACCAAGGGTCCATCAAGCCCAGCATCCTGTTTCCAGCAGTGGCCAGGCCAAGTCACAAGAACCTGACAACTACCCAAACATTAAATAAATCCCATGCTACTTATGCCAGCAACAAGCAGTGGTTATTCCCTATTGGTTAATAGCAGTTTATGGACTTCTCCTCCAGGAACATATCCAAATCTTTTTTAAACCCAGCTACACTAACTGCCATAACCACATTCTCTGGCAATGAATTCCAGACCTTTATTGTGTGTTGCGTGAAAAAGAATTTTCTCTGATTTGTTTTAAATGTGCTACTTGCTAACTTCATGGAGTGCCCCTTAGTCCTTGTATTATACGAAAGAGTAAATAACCATTTCACATTTACCCATTCAAGTCCTTTCAAGATTTTGTAGACCTCTATCATATCCCCCTTCAGCTGCCTCTTCTCCAAGCTGAACAGCCCTAACCTCTTTAGTCTTTCCTCATAGGGGAGCTGTTCCACCCCCTTTATCATTTTGGTTGCCCTTCTCTGTACTTTCTTCTGTGCAACTATATCTTTTTTGAGATGTGGGGACCAGAATTGCAGACAGTATTTAAGGTGCAGTCTAACTATTGAGTGATACAGAGCATAATGACATCCTCCATTTTATTTGCCATTCATGTCAGCATGGATGACCTTGGAGCTACAATGTCGACAATATGTACTGCCAAAGGGGCCAGATGAAAGAGACCTGTTATCTGCTTCTGGCCTACCTCTACTGTCATGTAAGAGATAATGTAAAGTCAGCCTACATCAGCTTGGTTCATGTTTAGAATGTCCACAGTGCATTTGAGTTCTATGGCTCGTCTCCATATGAGGCAAGCCCAAAAGTCCTTGAAGTCTTAATGGAATTAAGCCATGCAGAATCTTCAGGATCACATCTGTGTTGTCTTGGCAACTCTCCCATTTCAATTACGTATAGGAATTACGCTTAAGAACACAAGACGTGCCATGCTGGATCAAGCCAATGGTTCCCTGAGCCCAGCATCCTAGCAGTGGCCAGTCTGCATCACTCTAAAGCTCCCGGCAGTTCCAAATGGGGAGATCCATTTCCCTGTTGCTCGCTCCCAAAAGTAAGAGGTGGTGATCTCCAGATCTGTCTAGCTGCCTTATTTATTTATTTATTTGTTTGTTTGTTTGTTTATTTATTTATTTAGAGGTCTTTAAGATTTTTCAGCTAATTTCAGGACTTTGCCAGGCAAACCTGGGGCTTTAAATATTCCCTTTTTCTGACTGGATATGCTTTAGCTGGGTAACTCATTATACAGCTAAAACTAACTGGGTAAAATAAAGAGACATTCCGGGGACAGAGCGTAAACTTAGCTGAGCAGTGCTGATATTCAGTGCTACCTGGATACGTTTATCTGGGTAGGTCTGGTCTAAAGTTATTCAAGTACATTATCCCTATTCCAGTATTATCCAATTAAGTCGCACAAAAAAAGAACAGTCAAGCAGGCTCAATCCCTTCCCCACCCCCCAAGATAAGTCTAAAAAATGTCGGTGCCTAGAACCCGATACCCTCCCCAACCCCAAAAATAATTAAACCAATGTCAGCACTCACACTAGATATGAAAATTAAAGCGATAGCTCTGGGCCTCCTCCTGTCTCCTGCCCCACCCAGAATCACCCCAAACTCCCAAGTTCGAGCATATGCTACTACATATAGAGGTGAATTTTAAAGGACAGGCACGCGCCAAACTGGGGAGATGAGCGCGCATCTAGCACATGCACGTGTCCACTCTGTTTTATAAAGTGGGAGGATGCGCGCACATGTGATGATGCGCGCTCATCTTACAGAAGACAAAAAAGGGGCATGGTAAGGGGGGGGGGGGGGGGGTGAGGCATGGGCGTTCCAGGGCAGGCCCAAGAGAAGTGCACACAAGTACCTAACGCACCTGTGAGTGCCCAGGTCCAGTGCCGCGTGATTTTACTTCTGCTAGGGAGGGAGGTGTATATAAAAAAAAACAAACCCAAAACCTAGTGATTTAAAGAGATCAGGGATAACTGGGGGTAGTGCCGGATAAAGAAGCAGGGAGGTTTGGAAGACCCAGCTCTAGAATGGGAGACCCTGTGGACGAGCTGCCGAAACTGGTCATGGCGTGGATGTGCGCCTGTTACAAAATCCCCCCTTTTGCGTGCCTCATACACAACTGTTCGCGCCTACTTGTGAAATTGCGTGCACACGCATCCACGCCCAGGCTATTTTATAACAGATGCACGTATGCATGCGTAGGTTATAAAATTGCCGTGTCCCTGGGTTCCCGCTGACGTACGCGCGTTTACAGTATGTGCGGCCCACACACCCGCTGGAAAGTTACCGTCATGAATATTGGTTTGCCCTTGTTCAAACGTCTTGTGTGGGGAAAAGAAAGAGAGCCCTTCCTTCACAGACCTCTGAGCACTGGCGTTACCTGAGTCACTGACGTGTGCAAGCACCACTGGTGATTCAGTTCACTCATTCTTTTGAATCATTGCGTTTTAGTGCCATCGTTCGTGTGAAAATGATTCCGCAGGATGGAGATCGTGATGGAGTTCGGAGACCCTGGGAACATAGGTGAATTATGGACTCTAGAACCTTTGAGTGTGGATTCATTGACTGAGCGGGGGACTGTTTTTATGAATGAATAACATTGTCACATTCTGTATGGAAGAGGACGAATAATGGCCGAAGTTTGAACTTTTTTGATTGGCTGGTTTTCTGATTGGATGTCTTACATCTTTGCTCTAGGCATTTAAACATAGCATTTCACACTTGCATTATGGCTGCTTAAAATGTGGAGTAGAGGCGCTTTGCCATCACTATGAGAACTGTATTGTAATAAAGTGCCAAAAAATATATTTGGATTATTTGTGCATGCTTTATTTTATTTTCCAGAGTACATTCAGATCCCTGACACCGCCTTGGGGTGAAACACTGGCCATGTTGATTCGCATAGTAGATATAAACATATTTAAAATGAATACAAAAATTAAAATTAATATTTTGTGGACTTGTGATAAGATCATTTGAAACATTGTGGTGTGAGTCACTTGCTGTTGCCCCTTTCTTTGAAATCTTTTCCCTCCATTCTTTAAGTAAGTACAGTATAAGGTTTAATTCTGTAAGAGCTGCACGCACACAAATTAGTAGATGTGCGCGCATATTCGCGTAAAATGCTATTTTAAAAACCTTGAGCATGCGCATGCAAGAAATGGGGCATGAATAAATGTGGTCTTACATAAAAGGGGCCGGCCAGGGGCATTCTGGGTTGAGACCAACATTTACGCGTATAAGCTGCTTTAACCTGCCAACCTGCTAATTATGTAGCGTTAAGTAGGAATAACATTCTTTATATCTAAACTAGCCGTTAAGCCCATAACAACGGGCTACATTAAAAAAAAATTTTCAGTCCATTTCCTTCCCCCTCCCCCCTTCCCCTCATTCTCCCCTCACCCTCTATTCTCCCTCCCACCTCCCCCCTCTAGTCTCCCTCCCTCTCTCCTCCCCCCTCTAGTCTCCCTCCCTCTCTCCTCCCCCTCCCCTCAGTCACTCCCTCCTCCCTCCCCCCTCCGTCACTCCCTCCCCTCTCCCCCCTCAGTCACTCCCTCCTCCCTCCCCTCAGTCACAAATGGAAGATCTCCGGGGGAGGTCCCTTCCTCCCTCGCGCGCGCCGCCACTACCACTCCTCGCCGCCACCGCCATGTTTTCAAAGAGCTGACGCTCTGTTCTGACCGACGTGTTTGCCCGCACATGCACAGTAGAGCTGCTCTCTACTGCGCATTTGCGGCACGTCGGTCAAGCCTCATTTATCTAATAGATACTGATTGGGCGAGGGGTCAGGCTAAACTGGGAGGAGTTCAGGCTGAAGAACCAGGAGGGTCTTGATGGCCTAGAGTTAGATTGGGCAAACTGGTGGACTAATTGGTAAAACTGGTAACTTCTTTAACGTGCGCATGATACAAAATTTCATGATTTGAACGCGTAAAAGCTGACAGGTACTAAGGAAAATAGGCGAATTAAATCTATACGTGTAAATGCTTAAAATTAGGAGAACAAATTCTTGCAAACCTCTTTTAAGCACTAACACTTTTAGATTTCTCTCATTTATTTTCCTTAGCATCTGTCAGCTTTTATGCGTGTAAATCATCAACTTTTGTAACACGTGAGCCCACCATTTTGCCCAATCTATCTCTAGGCCATCAAGACCCCTCTGATTCTTCAGCTTCAGCTCCCCCCAGTTTATCCTGACCCCTCATCCAATCAGTTTTTGGCTTTAAAGAATTTTATTCTCACTTACATTAGATAATTAGCAGGTGTAAATATGCGCAGGTAACAGCTGTACGCTCGTCCCTTTGGCAGGTTATAAACTGTTGGCCTCCACCTAAGAATGCCTCTGGCCTTTTTTCATACGAGGAAATGTCTTCACGCACCATCACCTGCATGCATATATTTGAGGTTTTTAAAAATAGCATTTACGTGAATATGTGCTTTTTGCGCTCACATCTGCTAATTGGTGTACGCAGCTCTTTGAAAATTCACCTTTACATGTTGTCTGTGATTCTATCTGAATTTATACTACACAGTGGGATTTTTTTTTCCTTTGAATCTTATTCCATAATGCTGAAGCAACAAAACTGAAAGCATTTGTCCTAGTATCCATCAATCTTCCCTTTTTCGGTGCTGGACTAGTCAAAAAGATTAGTTGAAAAATCGTGTTCTGGAAAGTAACAGTTTAACAAACAAGCTGAATAATCAGGCCCTAATCCATATAAAGCTTTAAAACTCATAACCATGGTTTTAAACTCGATTCTTCCATCCACCGGAAGCCAATGCAGCTCCTCCAAAATTGGCATTATGTGATCTCTAGCTCTACCACCTACTAGTTACCTTGCTGCTATGTTTTGGAGGAGCTCCTGCTAACTCAAGGGTTTTTTTTTGGCAACTCATTACATAGGGAGTTACAGTAATCTAACTGACTTGTCACTAAAGCATGAATAAACATGGCAAAAATGGCCTTACTTATATAAGCTGATATAGGTGAATTAATCCCACTCTTAGAGGCTGCAGAATGCTTTTTTGATTGGGGAGGGCAAGCTGACCAAGGTCCATCACCTCTCCACCCCCTCCCTCTGTCTCCCTTCTCCCACCAGTCTGTCTCTCCCCTGCCCCAACACTTTCTCTATCTCTCACCCCCCCTTCCTCTGTCCCTACCCCTCACACTCTCCGCCTACCCCCCTCTCTCTCCACATCCCACCTGCACTCTCTCTCTCTTCACCACAGGAACTCCCTTCCTCCTTCCATACTGATCAGCAGCAGGATGAGGAGAGCTGTATACCTCTGCTACATCCTCCTCCTCCTCCTCTGTTGCTTGGCCCTACTGTTGCTTTGAATTGCGCAGCAGTACAGAGTCCCGTGCGGTTCTGATTATTTTGGATTTAATTTAAGTTTCTATAGGTAAAGTTGCACTCCCTGCAGCTTTATTTAACATATATATTGCTCTTATCTGCACACTACTCTCCACTCTAGGCCTCTTGTACCATTTCCATGCTGACAATGTCCAGTTCTGCTTTCCACTCTCGCACAATTAGTAATCTACTGCTTGATTCATAACAATTGGCCTATCTTCCATCAGCGCATGGTTATCCTATAACAAGCTCTGTCTAAATTTATCAAAGACGGAGCTCATGGTTCTGGGTAGCTCTGCCCCTCCTGATATTCCCCCCACGTTCTCTTTCGGAAATACTACGATTCAAATCTCTCACACTGCACGGAATATCGGCTTCATCTTTGATCCAAAGCTAGACATGAAATCTCACATGAAATCTGTTATATAAACATCATACTTTAAGCTCCGACTTCTTCAACACATTAAACCCCTCCTCGAACCCTATGATTTTCGCACTGTTCTTCAGTCACTAATACTCACTGGATTAGATTATTGTAATTCTTTATATGCTGGTCTCCTGCAGAATAGCATCAGACCACTTCAACTTGTTCAAACCTCTGCTGCCCATTTACTTACAAATACAAAACTACATGATCAGCTCACTCCAATGCTAAACTCCCTACACTAGTTGCCACATCAGTGGTGCATCATATATAAAATATCATCCATTATATATCATTTCATTCATAATATCAATAACCCTTGATTACTCTCATGAAGTTAGCATGTGGCACATTTAAAACTAATCGGAGAAAGTTCTTTTTCACTCAATGCACAATTAAACTCTGGAATTTGTTGCCAGAGGATGTGGTTAGTGCAGTTAGTATAGCTGCGTTTAAAAAAGGATTGGATAAGTTCTTGGAGGAGAAGTCCATTACCTGTAATTAATCAAGTTGACTTAGAAAATAGTCACTGCTATTACTAGCAACAGTAGCATGGAATAGACTTAGTTTTGGGGTACTTGCCAGGTTCTCATGGCTTGGATTTGCCACTGTTGGAAACAGGATGCTGGGCTTGATGGACCCTTGTTCTGCCACAGTATGGCATGTTCTTATGTTCAATCCTACACTTCTATGTCCCTCTCAAAATCGAAGATAATCAAACCAGCGCCTTCTTGAAATTCCTTCTCCTGAACACACCAGATTAGCAATCACACGGGATCAAGCCTTTTCAATTGCAGACCCTACCATCTGGAACTCGCTTCCCCTTTTCATTAGATCAATACCCAGTGCCAAAGGTTTTAGGAAGGCCCTGAAAACCTACTTATTCAGCCAGACACTCTAGGAAACTAACAATTTGTAATTTTTCTAGCCCTGCCTCAGTCCCTCTTTTTCTAGCATTGATTTTAATTCCTTATTTCAGATCTGTTCCAGTCTAGTTTGATTTCTTTTTTTCTAGCTAGCAGTGCTTACGTTGCATTTTTGTTTTTATTCTTGTTTTTATGTGTCATGTATGAACTTGCCTCTAGGTATTTTTATGAATGTTATGTTGTAACCTGCCCCGAACATTGAACGGTGCACGTAACGAGTTCAAATAAACAAATAAATAAATAAATATAAAGCGAACCAATCTGTTATTTTTGCCAAAAATATTTTAGGTTGGCCATAGTTCTCTACAGGGACATGTATCTGACTAACCTCAATATAAACAAAGCATTCTATATTATAACTCTCAGTCATGTCTATTGAAGGATGGAGATATATATTGAAATGGATAGGAGGCAGCACAAATCCCTAAGGTCCATGATACAAAGATCTGGGATCAGAATAATTCTCATTCTGTCAGGGTTTCTCTGTTTGGGGTACATCACCCCAGGAGCAGTACAGAACTGCAAAGCTGGATACTAGGCAGGACTAGGGCTGGTTTTCCACCTAGCCAGCTCCCTCCCCTGCAATTTTAGCCCTTAGGTTCTGGGGGCCAGTAGGTCTTTGCTGCGGCAAGGCTTGGACAGGCTGGGAAGTCTGGAGCAAGGCAGGAAACACTGAGCTCAGACAAAGAAAGCATTAATTCTAGTCTAGGGACTGGACTAACTTACCAGTAACCCCTGGAATATGTAGCCATGGCAGGGGGACCATAGCACAATCATTTGGCAGGCAAGGGCAGGAAGCTGAATTCATCTGTCTGGTTTAAGACAAAGGAAATTATCAGGTAAGTAGTAATTTCTCCTTTCCTAGCACCCAGACAGATGCATTCAGGACCAGTGGGTTGTACCCAAGCTACTCCTGAATAGTGTGGGAGGCTGCTCACAGCCCTGTCAAAACCGCACGTGCAAAGGCTGCATCGTCCTGGGTCTGCATATCCAGACAATAACACCTGGAAAAGGTGTGTAAGGAGGACCATGTCACAGCTCAGCAAATGTCGATGGGAGACAACAATCTAATTTCCGCCCATAACTCTGCCTGAGCCCTAGTGGAATAAGCCCTAACCTGACTAGGTAACAGCTTTTCAGCAACCACATACGCAGCCGTGATTACCTTTTTAATCCAGCGAGCTACTGTAGCCTGTGAAGCCGGCACGCCCTGTTTACCTCCACCATGAAGGATAAACAGTAGGGATGTGCAGACAAAAAGTTTATGTTCATAAGTCCATAAGTCGAAAAGGGGAGTCAATTTCGGTCAATATGGACATATGGAGAATTCCATAAGTTGAGTCTATGTCCATATGTGCACCGGTTCCCTAAATAAAAATTTAAACCCCTCACCCTCCTTAATCCCCCCCCAAGACTTACCAAAATTCCCTGGTGGTCCAGCGGGGAGTCAGGAAGCCATTCCTCTATTCCTTTGCGAGGAGCACGTGACGTCCGCGTCACGTCGGAGTGACGCAACCGTCACGTGGTCCACCGCGGTTCCGCTCCCGGACCCCTCGTTGGACACAAACGGAACTTTTGGCCAGCTTGGGGAGGTCAGGAAGGAAAGGAATAGAGGAATGGCTTCCTGACTCCCCGCTGGACCACCAGGGAGTTTTGGTAAATCTTGGGGGGGATTAAGGAGGGTGAGGGGTTTAAATTTTTATTTAGGATCAACGATCGCGATTTCCAACGTATTCAACATAGCTATGTTGAATAAGTTGGAAATCCGATCGTTTTCGCCTCATCACTTTTTTAAGTTAAAAAAAATAAATAAGTAGCGTTTTACATATAAGTTCAAAACGAATGCACACCCCTAATAAACAGGTGATCCGTCTATCGGAAAGGTTTAGAAACCTCCAGATACCTCACGACATGTCTCTTGACATCCAAGGGTCACAACAGACGATATTCTTCCGCATCTCCTTCCCTATCCAGAGACAGCAGAGAAATGGACTGATTCAAGTGAAAATCTGAGAACACTTTTGGCAAAAAAAGAAAGAACAGTATGCAACTGTATCACCCCCTGAAATGACTCCCAGCAAGACAAGGCCTGCAGCTCAGATATTCGACATGCAGAACAAATCACCACAAGAAACACCGTTTTCAAGGTCAGCAACTTCAAGGATAGGCTATGCATTAGGCGAAACGTAGGGCCTGCCAAGAAATCCAAGATTAGTTTAAGGTTCCACAAGGGTACCGGTAATCGCAAGGGAGGACAAGACGTTTCACTCCTTTCAAGAAACAGGCCACATCTGGATGAGCTGTGTAGGATTCACCATTCACCTGACCCCTGAAACAGGCAAGAGCCACTACTTATACCTTCAAGGAATTAAGGGCCCACCCTTTATGCAATCCATCCTGAAAAATTCCAAAATGAGCAGGATCTTAACTGAATGAGGACGCACCCCATAATCTTCACACCAAACCTCAGACACTCGCCATACTCTCACATAGGCTAAGGAAGTGGAGAACTTTCTTGCTCGTAACAAGGTGGCAATCACCGCAGTAGAATATCCACGCTTCAGCAAGTGAGCCCTCTTAAGGGCCATACCATAAGACAAAATAAAGTCAGATCTTCATGAAGCACATGTCCCTGCCGCAACAGATTCCTGTACACCAGAAACCGGAGGGGGGAGTCTACGAGGAGCTGTCGCAGATCTGAGTACCATGGTCTCCTAAGCCAATCTGGTGCCACCAAAAGCACCAACCCTCTGTGACCCTCAACTCTCCAAACTATTCTGTCCAACATGGGCCATGGGGGAAAGGCATACAGCAGCTTGTCCTCCAGCTAGCCCTGCATGAGAGCATTGATACCCAAGGACTTCAGATCTCTCCTGCAACTGAAGAATCAAGGAACCTTCGCACTGCGAGAAGTCGCCAGGAGGTCTAGAAACGGTAGGCCTCAGCGATCCACTATCAGCTGAAACTTCTCATCCGACAATACCCATTCTCCTGGGTCCAGACTCTCCCTGCTGAGAAAATTTGCTCTTACATTGTTTTTTCCTCCAATGTGCGAGGCCAAGATCTCCTGAAGATGCACTTCCGCCCATTCCATAAGTTGGACTATCTCCTGTGATACTCGCTGGCTCTTGATTCCTCCCTGCCGATTGATATAAGCCACTGTCATTGCATTGTCCAACATTATCCGGACCACTCAATCCTGCAACCTGCCGTTGAACTGCAAGCATGCCAACCAGACCCACCCGGGCTTCCAGCCGATTGATGTTCCAGAGAGACTTGTCCACACTCCAGCGCCCTTGTGTTTTAGATCCTGACAGTGAGCTTCCCACCCTGGAGGCTTGCATCCATCGTGAGTACTAACCAGTCTGGCGATTTCAGGGAAACTCCCTTTCTTAGACGATCCGCTTGTGACCTCCACTGCAGTTGAAAGCAGAACTCCATCGGCTGGTGGAGCCGATTTGAATAGTCCTGAGACTGTGGGCTCCAATGAGACAGCCGGGAGTGCTGAAGAGGACACATATAAGCTCTCACCTATGGCACCACTTACAGGATTGCCACCATCAAACCGAGTACCTGTAGATAGGCCACACTGTGGCACCTGGACCATCAACTGCTGAATACGAGCTTTCAGCAGGAAAACCTTACCCTTCTTCATGTCGAACCGAACACCCAGATACTCTAATGACCGAGATGGCTGAAGACTGCTCTTGGCTAGGTTCACCACCCAACCAAGCTCCTGCAACAGGGAGATCACCATGTGGGTCACCAGGCAGCTCTCTTCCAGAGACTTGGCCCGAATCATCCAGTCGTCCAAATACAGGTGTACCAGGATCCCATCCTTTCTCCACTCTGCCGCCACCACTTCTATAACCTTGGAAAATGTTCTGGGAGCAGTGGCCAGAATAAAAGGCAGTGCCCCAAACTGATAATGGCAACCTAACACTGTGAAATGCAGAAAATATTGGTGCTCCAATCGGATGGGAATATGGAGGTACGCCTCAGACAGATCCAAGGAGGTCAGAAATTCCCCCCAACTGCACGGCCATTATCACTGAGTGCAATGTTTCCATGTGAAAATGAGTCACCCGCAAATGACAGTTGACCCCTTTGAGATCCAGGATGGGATGAAAGGAGTCCTCCTTCTTAGGTACAACAAAATAAATGGAATATTGACCCGTAATTTCTTGTGATGTGGGCACTGGGACCACAGCCCTCAGTCTGAGGAACCTTGACAATGTACACTCCACTGCCTGCTTCTTCTGCGGGAAATGGCAGGAAGACACCATGAACTGATCCCGAGAATCACTGCAAAACTCCCGTGCATATCTCTCTCGTATCACCTCCAGGACCCACTGATCTGATGTGATTTTGCCTCACCTTTGATAAAAGAGAGAGAGAGGAGCCCCCCGTCTCCTGATCCCATGGATGGGTCGGCAAACCTTCATTGGGAGGCTCGGGAAGTTCCACTACCCGAGCCCGCGCCCCACCTGGGCTGTCTGAGACGAAAGGACTGAGACCTACTGAAAGGATGAGTCCTCTGAAAGGTCACTCCTCGGTACGGTCGAAAACACTTGGAACCCCCTGGAACAACCCCTCCTGCCAAAGAAGCGCGGCGTCTGATTCTTATCCTCTGGCAACCGAGGAACCAGGGATTCGTCCCACTTAATGGCCAATTTCTCCAACTCACTCCCAAACAAGAGCAAGTCTTTAAAGGGCAATTTTGTAAGATTAGCTTTGAGGTCATATAAGCCGATCAGTTTCTCAGCCATAACTGACGCCTGGCTGCTATTACCGAAGCCACCCCTCTGGCTGATGTACGGACCAAATCGCAGCCCACATCTGCTAAAAAGGTGGCGGCAGGTTCCATATCTGTCCTGGAATTCACTCCAGAGTCATCAACCTCCTGAGAGAGAAGTAAAATAGAGCGAGCCACCAGGGAATAACAAGAAGCTATCTGCAAGGTCATTGCCACTGTTTCAAATGCTTGCTTAAAGATGGCTTCACTCCTCCTATCAAGTACATCCTTCAAAGCCACTCCTCCCTCCACAGGGATAGTTGTGCGCTTAGAGAAGTGCATCCACTTTTGGAAAGCGCAGATGCTGTCTCACTACTGGATCCAGGGATTACTGGTCTTCCAAAGCCCAATTCCCTTTGAAATTAGCTTCCAGGGCATCCCACTCAAGATCAATCAATTCTTGAATGGCCTGCATAACAGGGAAAAAACAAGAGACTTTATTCAAAGAAACCAAAATGGTATTTTTTTTTTTGGCTCTAACATGGAATCTGCCCCAGGTACTCCGAGCATCTTCAACGTCTGGGAAATCAGAGCCAGTAGCTCCTCTCTGTGAAAGAACCGCAACATAGTCCGATACGGTTCCAGTCCCAGAGAAATTTCCCCATCCTCCAGAGAGCCAGGATTGGCCTCATCATCAGTGCCATTCGGATTCCTAGGCATACTTTGGCACTTAACAGAAGTACCGGGTGAGTGAGAGGTCACCGCCTGTGACTCTAACCTGGCAGGATTGGACAGGGCTGAAGACTGCACCTGAAGAAAGGATTGCAATCCTTGAAAAAATTCTACCCAAGAAAAGTCAGAAGGATCCATGCCAAAACCAGAAGGCACCTGTGCTGTGCCCACTGAGCTACCTTTTCCCTGCTGACGAACCAGTTAAGGGAGATGCAAGATCAAGAGCCCATCCTGACATGTCCTTACCCAGGCCATCATCAGGCTGTAAAGAACCAGGCTTAGTAAAATCAGAGAAAAATAATTCTCCCTGAGCCTCTAAGCAGTGCTGGCACAAGTTAGAGGCTACTCCAGGCTGAGATGCCCAAATATGACAGCAAGCACAGAGGGAAAGGCACTTAGGTTTCTTAGCCACAGGCAACTGAAGGTGTGCATCCAGCTGAATTTATGCTGTAGAATTTAGGAGCACAAAATGTAGGCATCCCAAAGCTAGGCATCACAAAACTAGACGCACTTCTGCCGCTCCAAACGTAAGCGCACAACCAATGCGTCCCAGATTGTGCGCACATGCAGCTCAGCCTTTCCTGGCTGAGTACAGAGACGGTCTCCGGCTGCGGGGGGAGAGGGCATAGACCATCACCGCCGCGATCAGCTTCCTGCACCCGCTGCCTTTCAGTTGTTTCAAACAGCTAAGCCCACGCCGCCTGAGAAACCAGCTACTGAACCAAGGCACTTATCTGAGGGACCAGGAAAACCACCTCAGGAATACTCAACTGGGGAGGAACCATTTGGTATCACCACAGGAGAGTGGGTCATATTAAATCTCCTTTTATTTCTACTTCTAAAATTTGGAGGAATCCCCAGGAGGGAGATGCACGTCCACCATCTGCTGAAGACAGAGAATACTGGAAGGCTGATATCACTGCAGGAGTATATATACAGTGACATCAGTTGCTCCATCTCCAACTGCTGGTAGAGGTGCATAACCCACGGATCTTGAATACATCTGTCTGAGTGCTAGGAAACAGGCAAATTCTGCGCATATATGTTCACACGGAACAGAACGTGCAAAAAAAAAAAGGGGCGGATTTGGGGTGGATCAGGTGTGTTCTGGGGCAGGGCCAACATTTACGCACATAAACCCTGATTTTAAATCCGATGAATGCAGTGCGAAACCTGTGCATATTTACTTCTGCTCTTTATCAGATGTAAGTCTGAAAAAACTCGTTATAGCCAAAAACTGACTGGGTGAGGAGTCTGGTTAAATTGGAGGGGTCTTGATGACCTAGAGATAGACTGTGAAAACTGGTGGATTAAGTGCTCAAACTGTTTTTTTCCTTCACGTGTGCATGTTTTAAAATGTGCTCAGTTGCTCGTGTAAAAGCCTAGAAAACTAGGAACACACATACACTTGCTAGCCTTATTTTAAATAGTATACTTGTACTCACGTGGACGATTTAAAATTCCAGTATACATGTGCTCGCACCTACTTACACGCTTATGTGGATGCACGCGTGCTCGTTTTGAAGTTACCATCTTGATGTAATAAAAAGGTATTGCCTACAACATGCCTGCTGACCTGTGTACTCAAGATGGATGAACTACAGACATGTCTCTGGTCTCTGTAATTGTTAGAGATGGGCTGAATATCTTGGAGGGTCCGTGTGCACTCTTTGCTCTACGCCATCTGACATCCCAGGAGAATTCTGTCTATAGTGGGGCAAAGATGCCAGATGAATCTGCATTCTCCTGGCCTACCAACCACAAGGACGACTTCTTCCTGCTCATCTGTTGGCAGTTCACCTGGAAAGGTGGAGAGGGAGAGAAACACAGAATTACGAGAGCAAATGAAAGCCTCAAGGCCCCTTCTGCTCTGCCCATTTTCCCTAACCTGCTGCAATACCACAGATTCTGTAGGATCTCTGGCTTATCCCAGGCTTTTTTGAACATGTTTCTGCCTTCACCACCTCCCCTGGGTGACTGCCATGTGTATCTACCACCCTTTCTGTGAAGAAATATTTCCTTGTTATACTTCTGAGCACCACACAGTGATCCCTTGTTCTAGAACTTTCTCCCCACCGAAATATGTTTCCTTCTTGAGAACCTTTGAGGTATCTGAATGTCTCCCATTTCCCCTCTACCTCTCCATTCCTGTGTGGAAAACATATTTAGGACCTTAAGTCTCATTTCATAGAACTTTTGGGGCAGACCTTTCTCAGGCCTACCTCTGCCCCGCCCACATGCTTCTGTAGAGCGTGGAACTGGACACAATTTTAGGAAGGAGAGAGGGAAAGGACTTGGTTTTTATTGCTCTGTTTTTGTGGCAGCCACCAAGGAGAGTGCAGCTTGACTTGTGCCTATGGTATTGCACTGCCACCTGTTAGACAGTGGAGGCAGACTGATTTTTCTAGTGCCAACCTGGGATATGGGGGGTGGGGGGCAGGGAATGGTGGGTCAGCTCTTCCCCCTATACAGGATGCAATACCCTCCCCTCTGCTCATCGTCTCATCTGACAGCTGGAAATTGTCATTGCTGTTTCCTATGGCAGGAGTTATTTTCAGCAGCTTCAGATCCCTTTGGGTGGGGTGTTGGGAGGGGGGGGGGGGGGAGGGGCTCTGTCACTTTTATCTGTGGAAAGACAATTATTGCTTTTATTTATTGAAGACATAAAACAGTTACTGCCTGCAAAGACAGTGCTCAAAGTCCCTAGGAGATTTCTGAACAACCTAAAAAAGGGCAGATTTTCAGTTGCTGCGGGGCAGGATTGAGATGCGCCGGCAGAGCTGTGCCCGGGTGTCTCGGTACTGAGACAGCAGGGAGCATATCTTCCTCCCTGTCTCTTGCTTGATTCATGATTTATTATTATTATTATTATTTATTTATTTTTTTAGCGGGAGCTTTAATCTTCCTTTGGCAATAGTTGTAATATAATAGTGACCCCCAACAAAGATGGACAGCAGGGTGTTAAACCCCATATTTTACAGGTTCTCAATCTCAGCCAAAGGAGACCAGCCTCAGCTCATACCTTATAGCTGAATCTTTTTTTGCACCTTCCCTTCTCTTTTCTCGTTCTGTTTAGTACACACGGATCTGGCCTCTTGTCCAGGGGGCAGTCTCCTGGGTCCAGGAGGCCTGACCCCTCAGTCAGGGGGGCACAGCCTCACAGCATAGCCTTTTTTTGGTCCAGCTGATGGGAGAATGGACTATGGAGATGAACCTGACCTTTCAGGACTGCCTGAGAGTTACAGGGCCCTTGCCCTTCTGTTGGACTAATCCTTAACAGCAACCTCCTTCCTGCATCTCCCCTTTGGGGTCACCCATCTTCTTACACTGAGAAGTTAGACAGACATCCCTAGAAGTCCTCAGGCTTGTAAAGGAACTAGATACTTCTAATTAATTCCTTTTTCCCTATGGAATGTTGCTGATTGTTTTTCTGTCTCAGGGCTTGATTGCATAAACTGTACTGGGCACAGCACACAGTTTAATCCACGGTTCTGTGCACATTTGTTTGTGCACACGCATTATTGCCGATGCAGCAAGTTTTGCATACAATAATGTGCATATAGGTTAGTGCCCTTGCATGGAAATTCCATGCTAAGGAAGTCATTAGCTATTACCCCCAATGCAGAGAGGGTAATAGCATACCTTGTGTTTTCTTAGCACTGAAAGATTAGCTCCTAGTCCAAGGTGGAGTAAAGTGTGCCTAAGGTTAGTCTATAGGCGGAAGCTGGAGTTCTGATGCCAGGACCTGTAGTTTGGATTTTCTGGTAGATTTTAAAAGGTGCGCATGCGCGTCCATATGCGTGGGCTACCCAGCGCGCGTGCATGGACGCACCAGTTTTATAACATTTGCACTCCAGCGCGCGCATGTTATAAAATCTGGGGACCGCGTGCGCATGTGCGGACAGCGCGAACAAGGGGGGGGGGGAGGACTTGGGCAATTCCCACATGGCGACGCATCCTGGCCTTCCCCAGTTCCCTACCTCACCTTCCCTACACTTCCCCTCTCCTCCCCACCCCCTAAATGCAAGTTGTTTTTTTTTTTTACCTTTGTTGAGCAACTTACTTCAGCTCCCGAGCTGAAGTTATTTGCATGTTCCGGCAGCCGGCCGGCACACGAAGCTCTGGGACAGCAAACAATGGCACTGTCCCTGCCCGCCACCTACCCCACCCCTTCCCACCCAGAACACGCCTCCCCGGCCCGCCCCTTCCACTTGAGTGCATACACGCGTGCCCAGACCTCTTGGAAAATTTGACCAGCGTATATAAGGCCCGGCCATGTGCTTAAATGCCAGAATGTACGTGTGCCAAGCATTTAAAATCTGTCCGTTATTGCGTATGTATCCCTCCCTCCCTCAGCTGATGTCATCTTCAGTGGCTGTGGGGTGGGAAAAACCTTTCTGCAGTCCCAGAACGCCAGGATACAGTCCAGTGGGAACAGCAAAGCTGCCAGGCCCAAAGGAAGACTTGCATCCAACCAGGAAAACCAAAAACAAAGGTCCAGACTAATGTATTCCTGAGTTAAAAAATCACAGCCTACTTAGAGTAGAATAAAGACAGGGAAAAAAACCTTCAGTGGTCCAAGTCCAGAATGTAACTTCATGGTACAGCTTTACACCTCCAGTCACCAATAACTTTTACAGATGTACTCAGTTCTATCCACTTCAGAACTGGCTTTTCCAGTCCAACCCCACCAGAGCCTTTTACCCCTACAAGACCCCAAATGCAGTCCTGGAACCTCCTCTCCTCCTGAAAGATCTCCATCCCAAGCTTTGGACTTCCCAAGGCAGATCAAAAAAAAAATCCCAACTATCAGAGGGAATGTGCTCTGTCTCCTTGGAATGCTTCCTTGGCTTCTTCAGTGCATCTGCTCCTCAGATCTTCTCAATCCCAGAACCAATCTAGGTGGCACCAACCAAGGCTGCAAGCCTCAGTCCCAGTCTGCAGACCTTTGACTTGTTAGACCCTCAGCCCACCACTTCTCAAACTGCTCCCATCAACTCAGTCAACTCCTCCCCAGTGTTTGTAGAAGCCTCTCACAAACACATATTCATTAGAGGAAGGAACTCCCTTTTTTTCATCATTCTAATGCGCACCTCCCAGAACCTCCCATTAACTGGAAAGCTCTATATGTTAAATATAGTACATAATTCAGCCTTATAGTCAGCCTTTAACACAGAAAACATTTTTTTTGTGTGCATAAATCATATTTTATGCACAGAAAGAAATACAGAACATGTTTTCTGCATGTAGCAGGGATTAGAACCTGCATAAATATTTTCCCAGTAGTCATCTTGTGATTTTTAAGAATGCTTTTTGTGTGTGTGTGTGTGTGTGTGTATCCTGCACCTCCCCAGCTTCTGGGCCATCCCCTTCTTGGGATGGGTCTCAGTAGTATGAATGTCCATTGAGCACGTGCAGAGATCAGAGGGAAGGAAAGGCTGCAGAGAGGCAGGAGATCATCTGAAGATCTCACAATTCAGAGGATTTGAAGAGAAGGCTCGAGTTGGTCCTCAAGGCCTAGTCAAGTGAAGAGGCTATTGGAGATTAGTAGTGGAGAAAATTGAGAGGATTTTTGCTATTTTGGATCAGCTCCTGACTAAGATGAAAGACCTTGTGGAAGGAAGGGTTACATCCCCGTTTTTGAATTTTGCGCCCAGTTAACAGCAAGGTGGAAGACAGACTGAGGTTTTTGAGACTTTGGAGATCCAGTCTATCTTTGAAGCAGGGGAAACATTTTCCATCATCCCTGGTACATATTGGAACTGGAGGAGAACTCACCTACCCTTACTGAGGAAAGGCATTTTGGAGCAGGACACAGTTGAGAGGAGGGTCATCAAAAGTAGCACTATGGACAGAGAAACATACTTCCTTTTGATTTTGACTTATCTTGTTTTGATTTTTGGAATCGTTGCCTAGATGTTATTTTTTTCAAGCTTAAATAAACCTTTTTAATGATTTGAACATCAACCTTGGACTCTGAGCATTTCATTCAAGTGTGCCCTTTTGGATCAGCAGACCCCCCTCACTGTGAGTATTGAGCAAGGAATGAGAGAGTGACTGTGCGGTCTGGTTACCCCACCATAGCACCTAGGGCACCAGAGGCTTGGGCCTCCTCTGCCCTGGAGAACCCCGGTCCCTAGGGTTGACATTTAGCGCAACGTGCTTTGGTGATCTGGGAGAGCAAAGACAGCACTGGGAATTTTCTATCGCCCCTGCTTCAGGGACCCTGTGCCAGAGAGGGGATTACATGCACATAAAAGACAGGGGAAGGTGATGTTTCCTCTGCCCTATGATTTTTCTTACAGCGCCAGGTCTTTTTCCCTCCCCCAGACAGGGGGCTCGGCTGGTGGCCCAGTTGCTGGCTTTGCCCCGGTCGCGGGATCAAGGGCTCGCGTGACGGCCGGGTGGCTGGAAACTCCTTTGGTGAAACCATAAAATATCCTCTGTGGGCGCTTCTCTTCCTGCTGCAGCTTCTCCCGGCTCACAAATCATCTTTTATGCACGCAAGAATGATTTGTGAGGAGAAGCTGTAGCCAGTTGCAAGAGGAGGAATGAGCATGGAGATTATTTTTATTTTAAAGGAAAATGGAAGCGTGTGTGCGCATAAACACCTTCCCCTCTCTTCCGAGTTAGAAGGTACATTTAGCCTCTGCAAAAAGCTGAGCACACATTTTAACTCGGGTTTGCACAGTTTGTTTTTTTTAAACTCCTGGTGCATTAGCATACTATTTGCTTACTGCATTGGGAGTTGAATTTTTTCTTTTTATCTGTGTGGGTTACAAAACTGCACAGAATTCCAGTGAACAGTTTTTACCATGTACCTTATTACATTAGCTTTTGTTACTGGCTGTACAAGGATATATGTTTCCGATGAAATGAGAAAACAGTAAAAGATGTGTGCATTTTTATTAGCATGTGATACTGGCTTAGACCATAGTACTACAAGCTGCAATGTAGCTGTCTGACAGAGCTGGCAAGGACTAGGAGGTGCGGCACTCAGGCCTGGTGAGGGAGGGTGAAAGCCAGCTGGCAAGCAAAGAAAAGAGCCTGAGGGATCATTCAGAGAAGGCTGCCCTCCAGCCCAGGGGTACCTGTGCATGCCAGCTGGGGGGGGGGGGGGGGAGTATGAAAGGAGGGGCAAATGTGGTGAGAGAAACCCAATAATATTGTAACTTTTACAGACTGATCTTAAGTCTTAAACATGCCTGTGAATGAAGACATTCTGTTCATTTCTGTGTAAGTCTCCTATATAGAATGCCTGTACATTTGTATTTCAGATAGAACTGCACAGAGGTGATTTATCAAGAAGGTCCGCTGCAATTAAGAGTAACTGTAGCAAGTCACTTTCATAATACAGTGGCAACTGCAGAGTGCCTGAAATCCCTGGGATACTTCTTAGCCACATGGCCACCCACTGATTTAAACCAGTAGCCGGAGGAAGTTGTTGATTTAGAGAGACTGGCACAAGGATGCAGAGCTTTTCATTCCAAGGCCGCTAGGATAAATAAGCTTCATGCGTCCAGATGTGGAAGTGTATTTATCATTCTGGAAGGCCAAAAAATACTAAACAAGAAAAGCAAGTGGAAAGCAACATGCTTTCTTTGGAACTACTTTGGGATATAAAACACTGTGAAATGATAGTAAACCTCTGCTTTGGTAGGGTCCTTCTTTTTCAGTTTTTATTGTATTTGTCCGAAGAATTTATCAGGGTTTATAATAACAAACAAAAATGGGAGTTCCTGGAAGAAAAATCCATAAATAATTATTAACCAGGTCACTCAGGGAGACCCACCACTTGTCAAAGGGAGCGAGCAGCAAAAACTGGATCTACTTTTAGGGAATGACCACTGTTGGAGACCTTTAGGTCTCACCCAGCACGGCACTTTTTATATTCTCAACTGTTTCCTAAGCTGAAGCAACCCTTTAATGAAACATGTTGTAATGACCTTGGCTGCTGTGTGGCCCTCCTGCCTGCAGGGGCCCTCAGTGGGCTGCAGTCTGAACTGCACAGGCTTGCCTTGAAGGCACGTGACTCAGCACTGCCAAGCCTTAAAAGCCTGCCTCACTCAAAGCCACTTTGCTTTTTGCTGTGGCCACCATTGCATTTTATTCTGCCTTGTCCTTGTTTACCATGTGGTCTGCTAGAGGCCTTCTTGCCCTAGTTACCTTGTCTTGTCTAGATTTCCATGCTGCCTGTTCCTTTTACCTGTTTAGTACTCTGTCCTTGCTTTGTTCCAGTTCCTGTTTGTTTCCCTTTCTCCTATGTGGCCTTCCAGGGGCCCTTCTGCCTGATCCTTGTCCCTTTCTCCTGTGTGGCTTTCCAGTGGCCATCTTGCTGTTTGTCTGTTCTCTGTCTTCCTTGCACTTTTTCTGTTCTGTCTTGCCTTGCACTGTTTTTCTGTTTTGCCTTCATCCTATCCTGGCCTTGGTGTCTTGCTTGTCCTGCCCTTGTTTTGCCTTGTTCTTGTCTTTGACCCTCTGGTGTCTTGTCTGTCTAGTCCGCCTTGCATCCTGTTTCAGTTTTGTCCCGCCTTTGCTCTGTGCTTATTTTCCCTGTTCTTGAATCCTTGTCTGCCCTGGTTCCTGCTTGCCCTTCCGTTTCTCTGCCTTGGACCGACTTCTCATTCCTGATCCAGCCTGACTCTCAACGCTGCTTCGCTTGCTGCTTGCCCTGACCTCAGCCTGCCCTCATCTCTGCCTGAACTCCTGCTCCAAGTGCACAGCCAGTGACAGGGGAGGATTGCCTATCGGGGGATCAGGATTGCCCCGGTAGGCTGGTCTGCTTGGACATGTGGTCTCCCACAGTTCCTGCCTGGCCTATTTTTACAACCGCTGGACTCAAGGCACCATGGAGTTGTTTGCGGGCTGCGAGGGCCGGGGACACTTTCTGCCAGTGCTCCCTTACAATTTTTGCCCATGCCCAGCCCCTGCCTAATTGTAGAACTGTGGGCTGGGCATGGTGGAAAATTGTAAGGCAGCGCCGGCATAAAGTGACCCCAGGTCCCGCAGCCTACAACAAGCAATAGAAGAAGAGGCCTAGAAAGTCCGTCAGCATCAACCCTCCCACCCTCGGTCAAAAAAAAGGCCTAGAGGAGCTACCGACATTACCTTGCCTGCCAGCAACCAACGAAAAAACCTAACGGGGCCGCCGGCAAAAGCCTTCTGCAGAAGACAGAAGGAACCAGTGGGGCTGAAGAGGAGGCTTAGTGGGTTGGAGCTGGCACTCCAATTCTTAACTACAAAGGACCTGCGGGGCCACTGACACTGTCGCTCCGGCCCACAGTTAAAAGGCCTACCAGAGCCAGTACACCCCTCCCAGCAGTTGCTTAATACAAAGGCCCCACAGATCCTCTGTCGCCTGCAGCAGAGGAGGCTTGGTTTGTGAGGCCAGTGCATGAGTGTGTGGATGAGGGGGAGAGAGCAAGTGAGAGAGTGTGTGTATGCATATGAGAGGAAGAGAGTCATTGAGTGAGTGTGTGTGTGTGTATGAGTTTGTATGTATGTGAAGGGGAGTGAGCCAGTGTGTGTGTATGTATAAGAGAGCCAGTGAGTGTGTGTGTGTGTGTGTGTGGAGGGGGGGAGAGAGTCAGTGAGTGTGTTTGTGTATGAGAGGGAAAGAGCCGTTTTGTGTGTGTGTGTGTGTGTACGGTATGAGGGGGAGAGAGCCAGTGAGTGGTATGTATGTACATGAGAGGAAGAGAGCCAGTGAGAGTGTATATGAGAAGGAAAAAGTGACTGAGTGTGTGTGTGTGTGTGTGTGTGTGTGTATGAGGGGGAGTGAGCCAGTTAGTGTCACTGTGTCTGTGTATGAGGGGGAGGGAGCCAGTGTTAATGTGTCTGTATGAGGGGAAGAGAACCTGTGTGTGTGTATATGAGCGAGATTGAGAGTGAACATGTACAGGTTGATCGTGTTTGAAAGAATGAACATGCTTATGTATGTGAGAGAAGATAGTTTGTTCGCGGTCCTCCTCCCCTACGAATCCATGACAATTTCAGGGTCTCTGGAAATCAAAACGTTCCCAGGTATGGATGGCAGAGGATTGTTTTCATTCCTATTAGTTTTAATTATTGGGTAGTATTTGATATCTGCTGTTTTGAAATATTTTATTATTTTTGGTAAATTTGTAAACATTCTAATGAGCTTTTTATATTATTGGTTATTCTAAATAGCTATTTTGAAATATTTATTCTTTTTATTAGTATGGTTGACTTTTTTTAATTCTGCTTGTGTGACCAAGGTTAGGTATTCTGCCAGTATGTAGTTTGTATGTGGATCTATAGCAGAAGGAGGTGTATTGGTATTTAGGGTCTGATGTTACAATTCCAGTTTTGTTTTCTTATAGGTAGGTCTGTTACTGTTTGAGTCTGGAAATTAGCATGTTATTGTATGGCAGGAGTACTTTTTTGCAGGATTTTGGATTGGATAGTGTTCCTGGTAGCAGAGAGTTGGTGTTGCTTTTAATGAGGTGACATCAGCATTTGAATATTTATTTTTGTATGTTGAATGGTTATGGGAAATGTCCTGGTTCAGCAATTTTTTCAGACTCTGGGATTAAGCCCGTCAACTCAAGCTGCCGGTGACTGTGGAACACTGCATTGTTGTACTGCCACCTGCTCTTGCACTGAAAATAGAAAAGGTACTCAAACTAGTAGGTTTCTTGTTCATTAAAAGTGCTTACTGAAATATTTTAGAAATGCTAAATTAAGTATTTAAAATGTGCACTATATTTCAAGGTTGGAACTTTCTATATTTTTGTCTTTTATTGAGTAATTTTGTTATACTTGTCAAGTGTGTGTGTGTGTGTGTGTATAAATTCATATATATATATTATACATTTTTTGTGTGTGCGTATGTGATTGTATACCCATGGGCCAGTATGGATAGAAATCCCCTGGGCCGATATTTTCCCATAATCCGCCCCTGGCCAGTGGTGTCCTGCCGGTCTCCAGACCCTATGGGTTCAAGCCAAGGGGGAGGTGGCCGGTCAGGCAGAAGACCCTGCACTGTCCAGCCCTTGTGTCCAGGGCTGCTTCTGCTGTGACACATCTCTTAGGAGCATATTCCAAAGGGAGGAGCCAATACACAAAAATGCCATATTGTGCGTAGCCTCGAGATGAGCCTCCTTAATGGATGGGAATTAAGTACCTTTCTTGGAACATAAGAGTATCAATTTGTCTTTAAGATAAGATAGTCCTAGCCCTTGCAAATGCTTAAATACTAAACATAAGAGCTTACATTTGGTCCTCCAAATCACAGGAAGCCAATACTAAAGTTATGTGATCTCCAAGCTTGCTTTCAGTGAGACGGTAGGCCACTGGTTTTGAACCACTTGTAAACACCACAACACTCTACTAGGCAAACCTACGTAAAGGACGATTCCATAATCAGGGCTTAGTTTGTGGGGGAACGGGGTGGAATGAGTTCAGACACTTCTTGTAAGTGTTAAGAGACATGGCAGCAGGGGTGTTCTACTCCAGGCTCTCCCCAGCAGCCTACAGGGAAGAGAAGATGAAGGGGTGAGCCTGGAGCCAGCAAAGCAGAGAGCAGCTCCTCTGCTCCCATATCTAGCCCTGCCCTCCTATTCTGCAGGAAAGAGGCAGAAAGGGGGAGTGATCCTGAAGCAGTCACTGTAGAGCACAGAACAAAACACAAAAAGGAGATGAATTAGCACAAGTCTGAAACTTATGAGCTGCGGTGCCAATAATTAAGGCTTCAAGTCAACCCTGGCCTTGATGATTGGCACTACTGCTCACAATTTTTGAACATGTGTTAATTAAACTCTTTCCTATGTCTGTTACCCAGGGCTTCATTTCTGGCAGAATGACCCAGAATGGGCACTCTGCCACTTTTTTCCAGGACCTAATGAAGCAGAGCAGAGCTGGTGGAATAAATCAGTTTTGGGTCCCTGGCAGAAATGGGAATGTGAAGACTGTGTTTGCATATGTATGAGTGTGGGTATGTGTTTGCGGAAGGGAGAGAAAGAGTTCACATCTGGCCCTGGTTCTGCTCCACAGATCCACTTCCTTTTTGTCTACAAATTAAGCCCTGTCCAGAGTCCAGATGTAAAATCACTAATGCCTGGATCAAACCAGGTTGGAGTGTCAAACCATTGCTTAATCCCTTTAATATTCATTAATTTGTAAAATGCATTTCTTGATGTTTTAGCTATATAGGACTGTAAAGTTAAAACTTTGTCAAAGAAAACCCACCACGGTTCTCACCTTCTACAGTCGCAGGAGAATAGCACATGCCTAGGTGCTATCAAGTTAGGGCACGAGAACATTGTAGAAATCTCATTTTTGTGTACCTTTCCTCACTCCAAATCACCTCAAATCTTCACTGATGTGTACTATGCTGTTTGTACCTCTGACTGTACATGTAAAACTGCCCCCCGAAATCCTAGACCACCACCAAAACATCACCTCGAGTTACCAGTTGACCCTCCTACAGTGGTATAAATAGATGACTAATATGGGTGCTACCCTAGAGGCGCTCTCTCTCATTATCATGGGTGTTAGGGCCCTACACCATAATGCATTTTGATGAAACCCCCCTAAACTTTAACTTCTTTTTGGGTTTCAGTGCACAAGTCATTTGGGTAGGGGAGGCCATGCTGTCATCACATTGTCATGTTTGGGGAAAATGTTTAATAGGGTTTGGTTGTAGTACTGCTAAATGACCACTGGATGGCATTTTTAGAGGTATGAGCATTGTATTTTATGTGATAATGTGATGTTTGGGGGAATGGTGTATGTTCTTTTACATATATGTGGTTTGCTGACTGGGCAACTAAAGTGTAGCGGGAGGTATAAAAGTGGAAAATGTTTTACAGGTTTGGCCTTATTAGTTCCTATGCTTTGCAGGATGGGGCATGAAAGAGGGCCCTCCACAGATGTAAGAACTTTTGAACATAAAACTTGCCATACTGGGTCAGATCAAAGGTCCATCAAGCCCAGTATCCTATTCCCAACAGTGGCCAATCCAGGGCACAAGTCTATGGGAGGATCCCTTAAGGCTGACAGATTCCGTGCTGCTTATCCCACAGATAAGCAGTGGATTTCCCCAAGTCCACCTTAATAATGGTTTATGGACTTTTCTTCCAGGAACTTGTCCAAACCTTTTTTAAACCCAGCTACACTAACAGTTCCGGCAATGAATTCCAGAGTGAAAGTGTTCTCTTCTGAGCATGAGTGTTGTACAAAGCTTCACTGGT
This sequence comes from Rhinatrema bivittatum, assembly GCF_901001135.1. Taxonomy (NCBI): domain Eukaryota; kingdom Metazoa; phylum Chordata; class Amphibia; order Gymnophiona; family Rhinatrematidae; genus Rhinatrema; species Rhinatrema bivittatum. The sequence goes on from NC_042617.1 coordinate 310,004,817, forward strand.
GGAGCGTTGAATAAAAAAATATTTTCTCCTATTTGTCTTAAATGTGTCAACTAGTAACTTCATTGCATGTCCCCTAGTCTTTGTACTTTTTGAAAGAGTAAACAACTGATTCACATTTACCCATTGCACTCCACTCATTTTATAGACCTCTATTATATCTCCCCTTAGCCGTCTCTTCTCCAAGCTGAACTTGCATTCACTGGGGCAATGATACCATAAACTTTCATTTGCTATTGAAACTTATTCCCTGATTCCATTATTATTTAACTCATCCATTGCAGCGAAAGTTCTTGGCTAGGGGCCAGAGCCTACAGCTCCCTATGGAACCTGTACATCTTCATCCTGATTGGCCACTAGGTGTTGCAATTAGGCAATAGCTGAGACTTGCTTCTGCTCAGATAGCTATGAGCACTGCCTACTCAGCCTTGGTCAGGGAGCAAAAGCCAGGCTCAGGAATCAAATAATGGTCTCCTACTGAGTCACCAGGCAGTCCCAGTCTCATATTTTTTTTAAATAAATCCCCTTACCTGCCCCAATATACCTTTCTGGTAAGCTTTAATTATTGGTAGATAGAATATCCCACTGAAAACCAAAATGTTTGTAATGTCATGGCTTTCTAAAAGTGTGTTCACTCCTCTGTTCTGAAGGAGTGCTGAAAGCAGAAGCTGCATCTGATAGTGGGTGAGCAAGACTTGTGAGTATTGGTTTGCCAGGGAAAGTGTTGTTTAAAGCGTGCAAAAGAAATAGAAGGTTAAAGGTATTTTGTGTGTCTATAAAGTTTGCTAAAATAATTAATTAGAGGGTTAAAGTTATTTATTTCTTTAAAAATGTCTGACTCACTAAATGAGTACCTTGGCCAGGTACATAAAGCATTCATATTAACATTCATATTCTGTATATTTCTCAAGTATGTTAAGAAGATTATTTAAAGTTATTCTGTGTCAGCTTGCAAAAAAGCCCATTCATTTACTGTGGGGAGGTTTGAGAGCTGTTTCCTGGAGAAATAATCAACAGTGTTTGATTCTCCCACCTTCCACCCATGCTAGTCACATAGTTTCATATATAGACTATTACTCAAATTAGAAGATTATGGGGGAATTTTTTCCCAATGGGAATCAATTATTAATTTACATCAACAAGTAATTAACCCTGACCTTTACATAGGGATAGGCAACTCCGGTCCTTGAGTGCCACAAACCAGATTGTCAGGATATCCACAATGAATATGTATGAAATGCATTTACATGCAAATGAATTTTCAGTATGGAAATCTTGAAAACCTGACTTGCAGCACTTGAGGAATGGCATTGTCTAACCCTGCCGTAGCAATTAACTACGAGTCCTATTGAAGGTCATTGACAAACAGATTAAAATAAAGTCCCTTAAATGTATTAGGAATTAAAGAGCAGACAAATATGAAGGGTTCCAAATTACTTCTATCAACTGCTACTAAGCAGGTTCTATATATACAAATAAAAAGCATACTCTAAATTGTCTATATGTGAATACCAGAATTCTATAAAATAAGGTTGGGGGGTTAGAATGTATAGCATTTAATGAATATACAAACATAATAGGCATCTCAGAGACCTGCAGAAGGAGGATAACTGATGGGACACCATGGTATCAGGGTACAAATTATATTGACATGACAGGGCAAATCAAATTGTTGGAGGGGTGACACTATATGTTAAGGATGGCATAGAGTTAAGTAGGATAAAAGTTTTTCAGGAAATAAAATGCACTGTGGAATCTTTATGGATAGACATTATTTTATTTATTTATTTATTACACTTTTATACCACACTAACACCAAGCCTACCAAGGTAGTTTATTTACAACAATAACATACAATAAAAGCCACAATTTCACCTTTTTTTTCCTAAATCCCAAATAGTTGGCCTCCAGTCTAATAGCTATTGGAACAGAGTTCCAGCATTTGGGCCCCACTACTGAGAACATCTTCTTCCTGGACCCTTCTTTTTTTACCTGCTTGATCCAATGACTGTCCTGAGGAATGCAACGTCTGCCTGGGAACATATCTCTATATCCTGCTCGCCAAATAACCGGCTCCCTTACCATGATGGACTTTATACATTAGGGTTACAGCCTTTAAAATAATTCTCTCTCTCACTGGTTACCAATGGAAAGCACTCAACAGCAACCCAGCACTAATACATCTAGGGCAACCAAAAATCAATCTGGCTGCCATAGTTTGCATTATCTGAAGTCTTTGCAAGTTCTTCCCCATAACTCCCATCAGTACCCCGCTGCAATAATCAAAATTCTAAGGGTAATGGAGAAAAGTATAGCTGTAGGTGTATACTACCATCTATCTGGCCAAGATGAAGAATCAGACAGTGAAATGCTAACAGAAATTTGAAAGGCAAATATAATTGGCAATCCAATAACGGGAGATTTCAATTACCCAAGCATTGAATTCTAGAAACCATAAATGATTGCTTCATGGAGTGGTGGTCATAGAACTGACAAAAAGAAGAGCTCTTTTAAATCTAGTCCTCAATGGAATGCAGAGCCTGGTGCAAGGGGTAACAGTGGTGGGGATCTCTTAACAATAGTGATCATAATGCAGTCAAATCTGACAGTATCACTAGAAGAAGAACATTAATTACAATTACTGCAAAAGCATTTAACTTTAAAAAGGGAGACTACAATATGAGAACATTAGAAAAAAACCTAAAAATGTGAGACACTTGGATCTCTGGTTGCTTAATTTCCCTAAAATTCTGGGATAGCACCTGTAAAAGATACTTTAGTTGAAGTGTTGCTGTGCCAGCTGATACAACCCGATGGTTAATAAGATCTATTTCCTCCCTACTGGAAGGCATTCTTGACCTGACAGCCTATTCGGAGAAGTCAAGTCTGGAAGAGCAGAATAGAGCTCCATTTTTTTTGTTTCCTTGGTTTTTTAAACAGGATTTAAATTCAATTATGCATTTGTATTTCCATAATGCTAATGCACTATTTGTGGGGCAAAGCATCTGGATATATCTAAACCTTCCCAAAGTTACTCAAGAGAGAAGGCAAATGTTTTGGGCAATGTGCTAGGAGACAAGGGCTCTTGGGGTTCTTTTCGTTTGTGTTACCCCTGTAAATATTTGGTGAAATACAATGCTATTAGCTATGTTTTCTTCGTTCCAGATCAATTAAAAAGTTTTTTTTTTGGAAGTTAAAATTGTGTTCATTTCAACCCCAGAGATGACCAGGGTTGATATTAATTGATCCAGTATGAAAATGTCAGCGTTGTTCACACTTCATACCAGTTTTGTGAACTTGTTATATATACTTTGCATTCTCCTATTATTTCCTACTCTTCCCTCCTAAGTTTCTGGACTAATGGTAAGTGAGATGTTGCTATATTTCTTTCTGTTTTTAATTTCCTGTGAAATCTCTTTTGTTTTTATAACAAAGTTTTGCTTTGTGAATAATATGAATAAATGAATATAAACAAAAGAAAAAACTAAAAGGAGTGGCTACAAAGATTCAAAGTTTGTATAAGGTGTGGACTGTTTAAAAATATCTGTATTTCATGCATTAAAAAAAGTCAAAGGAAGACTGGATGACTACCAGCATGGATAAGTGGAGAGATGAAAGAGGCAATTAAAACCAAAAGTGCATATTAAGAGAAATAAACAAATAAATACATCTTTCAGAAAATAGAAAGCATATCCAGATGAAGAAAATAGGAAACAGCAGAACATTCATATAAAAGATTAATAAGGCAGGCCAAGAGAGAATTTGAAAACAGGTTTGCCGTATAAGCAAAAACTAATAATAACTTTTTCAAGTACATTTGAAGCAAGAAGATTGTGAGGGAGTTAGCTAGAGTAGTAAGGGGTAAGAGGGGTGCTCAGGGATCTCAAGGCCACAGCAGAAAAACTGAATGAATTTTAAATTCAGTCTTTACTGGGGAGAGATATCCACACTGGACATGTTCTTTGATAGTAATGATTCAGAAGAACTGAAGCAAATCATTGTGAAGATGAAAGATGTACTAGAGCGAATTGACAAACTAAACAAAACACCACGATCAGATGATGTTTACTCCAGAGTTCTGAAAGAACTCAGATCTGAAATTGCAGATGTTATTAGAAATCTGTAACCTATCATTAAAAACAGTGACAGTACCTGAAGACTGGAGAATGGCCAATGTAATGCCAAGTTTTAAAAAGGATTCCTGGTCAGTACTGGACACAGATAGACATGGGCTAATGGGGAAGAGCCAGCATAGATTCAGAAAAGGATCTACTGAAATTTTTTTAAGGTGTTAAAAAACATGTAGGGGGTAGATATTAAAAGCCTAGCCATCTAAGTAACTTAGCCGGATATAGCTTATTCTGCTTAGTTACAAGGATACTCAGCAGCATAGTTGTGCCACTGAATATCTACGTACAAACCACTACTTAGCTGGTTAAGTGTTATCCAGCTAAGTCTAAACCTACTATTGAACATGTCTACCTTAGCTGGTTAACTTATCCAGCTGTTTCAATATTACTACTTAGCCGGATAAGTTATCCAGCTAAGTAGTGCCCCCCTTCCCCCCGATCCGCCCAGTGCCTTCCCATAAGTTAAACGGCTAGCCAGATAGCCGGATAAGTGACTTATCCAGTTATCTAGCGGCCGCTATATAGCTGGATAAATCCTACTTATAAGACTATTTATCCAGCTATCTGGCGTTTGAATATCGGGCTCGTGGATAAAGGTGAGCTGGTCAATATAACAGGATTTCCAGAAGGTATCTGACAAAATGTTTCATGAGAGACTCGAGGAAATTAAAATCATGGGATAGGAAGCAATGTCCTATTGTGGATTGCGAACTGGTTAAAAGACATGAAACGGAGTGTACGACTAAATCATCAGACACCCCAATGGAGAAAGGTAAATAGTGGAGTGACCCAGAGGTCCATGCAGGTTGCAATCTGAGATGTTTAACATATTCATAAATGATCTGGAAAAAGGAGCAATGAGTGAGGTGATTAAATTTGCAGATGATACAAAGTTATTGAAAAAGTTGTTAAAACAACAGCGGATTGTGAGAAATTATAGGATTTTTGTGAAACTGGGGAACTGGGCATCTGAATGGCAGATGAAATTTAATGTGGACAAATGGAAAGTAATGCACATAAAATGCTGGGTTTCATATAAGGAGTCATCACCCAGGAAAAAGATCTTGGAGTCATTGTGGACGTAACATTGAAATTCTCAGCTCAATGTGCTGTGGAGGTTAAAAAGAATATCAGGAATTATTCAGGAAGGAAAAATGGAGAATATAATACCCTGAGTAGTATGTGCAGTTCTGGTTAACCCATCTAAAAAAAAAAAAGATAAAAGCAGAACTAGAAAATGTACAGAGAATGACAACAAAAATGATAAATGGGATGGAATGGCCCCCTTATGAAAAAAGGTTCCTCTTCAACTTGAAGAAGCAACTGAAAAAGTACCATTTAGAAATGGCTACGGATTGGTGGCTTATGACACCCTGATGAGAGCCAAATCAGTAGAGAGACATGTAATACATGATGGCTTCCCGACAGGAAGAGGAGTAAGGAGGGAGGCCAAACATGAAGAGTTCCTGAAAATAGGTGCATGAGAAGGAATTAGAAGCAAGTTTGGTTTTAGGAAAGGGAAATTTTGCCTTACAAATGTATTTGATTTTTTTTAAGGTGGTCCATCCAGTCTGCCCAGCAAGTTTCTTATGGTAGTAACTGCATTTGAATTTTTGGAAGGTATTTGACAAAGTCCCCCCATGAGAAACTCAGGAAATTAAAACATCATGGAATAGGAGGCAATGTGCTACTGTGGTTAAAACATAGGAAGCAGAGGGCAGGACTAAAATGGTCAGTTCTCCAAATGGACAAAGGTCATTGGTGGAGTTACAGGGATCTGTGCTGTTTAACATATTCATAAATGATATGGTAAAGGAATCAGAGTGAGGTGATCAGATTTGCAGATGACAAAATTATCCAACCTTCATTTCTACCCCACTCGTGATTTTATAAATGTCTATCATGTCCTCTCTCATCTGTTTCTTTTCCAAGCTGAAGAGCCCTAACCTGTATATTCTCTCATCGGAGAGCCATTCCATCCCCTTTATCATTTTTGGTGCCCTTCTCAATACCTTTTCTCTTTTCGCTATGTCTTTTTTGAGATGCGGCATTGAGAATTGCACACAATATTCCAGGTGCGGTCGTACCATGGATTGATAGTGGTATATTTTCCATTCCTTGTCTGATCAATTCTAATATTCTATTTTTTTTCCCATTACCGCACACTGAGCTAAAGATTTGAATGTTTTATCCATAAGGTCTCCAAGGTCCTTTTCTTGGGTAGTGACTCCCAAAAGGACCCAGCATTTATCTGTAATTGGGATTATTTTTCTCTATGTACATTACTTTGCAGTTTTGTACATTAAATTTTATTTTCAATTTAGATGGCTAGCCTTCTAGTCTTACAAGGTACTTAATGTTCTTTATAATCCACTACTGTTTTAACTATTTTGGTTATTTACCGTTCGAATACTAAGACAAGGGGACACTTCATGAAACTAGCAACCAGCAGATTTAAAACAAATCCTAGAAAGTACATTTTCATTCGTTGCACAATGTTACCAGAGGATGTTTAAAATAGGTTTGCACAAGTTCTTAGAGTACAAGTTCCTAACACATTATTAGTTAGGTAAACTAAAGAAAGCTATTGTTATCCCTGGGAGTGAGTAACAAGAAGACTGAGCTACTTTTTGGGATCTGGACTGCCAGACAGGATCCTGAGCTCAACGGACCTGCGTGTGCCGCAGCATGGCGTTTCTTAAGATCTCATGAAGGGGTAAACAGAACCCCCGATGAATGCCAGGCGAGAATGTACTACTTCGCTCCGTTAATGCACCCCTCTGAAAGCTGAATGCAAGCCTTCGGGGAAAAGCGACGTGGAATGCGCCGGCTGCATTTGGTATTTGGTTTCCTAGCGACACCCTCGCTGCCTTATTGGAAGATAGCACCGGAGCACTTAGCTGAGGGGAAGGGGTAAGGAGAGGAAGAGGAAGAGACGCCCTGAGCATGCGCTATGCAGTCAGAGCGCGAGCAAGCAAGCCCCGCCCACAAAATGCTGCCTCATCTCCCCCCCCCCCCCAATCTCCGCCCCGGGCGCCACATCTGGTCCCAAAGGAAACCTGCGACGGCGCCTCTGCACTCCAACTCAAGAGGAAGCGGATATAAAGAATCCTCCAATGTGCCGCTTAGTGCCTTCTCTCCTTCCAGGTCCTAAGCGCCCCTCTTTTCAACAGCATTTCCTGTCTTCCTCCTTAGAAATGACAGCGGCGGTTCTAAGGGTTGCAGGAAGAAGGCACCGGCGGCACACAGGGCAGCAAAGAGTTAACAGGACAAGGTCATCCGCCGGTCGTTCCGCGCTGCCTTGCCCTTCCCCCGTCCTGCTTGGAGGCAAGCGGCCAATCAGGAGAGAGCGCGAGAGAGCCTCCGTGCTTCCTGTTGGCCCGGAGATACCACGCCTCCTCCTGCACCCCCCTTTCCTGCCCCTGCCACCGGCGGCATGATTGATGAAGCCACAGATACCTGTGTTATATTCAGGCTGGCCCCCGGCAAACGCCGTCACACATCATCGCCTGACCCTGACCCTGGGGAAGTGTGCACGCAGCGTCATTAGCGGCATTACCAGGGTGGGGGCCCTAGGTGCCAGCCCTGAGGGTACGCGCTATCGGGCAGGTGACAGCCTTTAAGGTTGCGGGCGCCAGGTGCTGCTAAAGACGAGGCTGGGAAAGAAACACTGAGTCTAATCATTGGTATTATTGCAGCACGTTTGGGAAAATACACCTCAGTCTACATCAAAGCCAATTTTTTTTTTTCATTCTGAAACTGTAGGTCTACATTCGCAGAACATGTATAACAGGAATAGCAGCAGCGCAAGCTTCCTACACACAGGAAAGGCCCAATGGGGTGGGGGGGGGGGGGGGAGTAATTTAGTCTTCATATCTGTTCAGTCTAACCTTGGTTCTGTGACTGTACAGCACTGTGTACATGAAATACACCAGTGGTTCCCAACCCTGTCCTGTGGACCCCCCAGCCAGTCAGGTTTTCAGGATATCTCAATGAATATGCATGAGAGAAAATTTGCATGCACTGCCTCCACAACAGGCACATTTTCTCTCCTGCACTAAAATACACAGCTATATATATAGTTTTGAAAATTCAGTTCCTGATAGTTGGTGAGACGAGGCCCGAAGGAGGCAGTCATGTCTTTTAGCAATTAGGAGTTGTAGCACCAGTTTCAGACTTGATGAGATAGGAGGCAGCAGCAAGGAGGACAAAGAAAGGGCTATAGAGGATAGGGGCATGAAGGATTCATGTTAGAAGCCTGCAGAGGAGTGGGTGAATGAGAGGGCTGCAGTGGGTTGGAGAAGTGGAGGGAAAGAGAGAGGATTGTGGAGAGATGGAGGGAAAGAGAGCAAGTTATATGGGGTTGGGAAGTGTACAGGAGGTTAGTGAGGACCAGGGCAATTGCTGGACAAAGTGATGCTAAGGGCAAGGGTTACCTTTTGGGCCCCACTTCCTTTTAAGCTCATGTGCTCGCAGACTGACTAAAAAAAAACAAACCAGTGCAGTACCCACCTTTTCCCCTCAGCTTGCCTCCAGGATGGTTGCCCTGCTTTGCCAGTCCCTTGTGATGGCTCTGGAAAGGGCTGCATGAGGGTGGAAGAGGAGCACGAAAAGACAGCTGTGGGTGGGGAGTGGATGAGGAGAGAGAACTGCAGGAAGGGAGTGGAGATGGGCGAGTGAGACTGCTCTAGTTGGGGGAGGAGGAACTAGAAAAAGGGCTGCAGGGATGGAGAAGTGGAGGAAGAAACAGAGTGCTGCAGGGGAGTAGGGAAGAGAGGAGGGCACAAGAAGAAGAGAGTGTGTGTATGGGGAGTGAGGAATACATGGTGAATAAATCCTGGAGGAATTTTCAAATCTCCAACAGGCCGATGCAATATTGGCACGGGTTAAACGGGCTCAATCAGTGCCCGCTCCCTTACGTGTGCCGGTCCACCTCTTCTGGGCGCCTGATTTAATATTGAAATCGGGTGCCATGGTGTAAAGGTGCTAGGGGAAATTGTACATCCTTAGCTACCTCCTCCACAGCGGGCGCCCAGGAGAGGTGGCTCAATTTTACGAGTGTCTGTTTTCCTAACCTGTGCACAGCCATGGGTTAGGACAATGGACGCTCATTAATTGAACATCCCTTTTCCTAACTTGACTGCCTGCACTTTTTTTTGTTTTTAAATTCTCCTATTTCGGTTCCTCCGACTTAATATTGCAGCCATATTAAGTCAGAGGAACCGAAAAAAGGAACAGAAAGTCTGCTTTTCTGTAATTTTTTTTGGGCTCCTCAAGAATTAACTCCTGCTCCGGGCAGGCATTAATTTTTGTGGGTTAAAATGTGTATGTCGGGCACACATTTTATTTTTTGAATCGGGAAATAGGTAATAACGTTTTGGACGTGCTATCCCCCGTTTTGCATCGGGGGTTATAGACACGTGTCCAATTGCGTGTTGAGCCGTGTGCTGTGGCCTGCGCATGGTATTGCATCGGCCTTTCATGTGTGTAGATCAGTTAGGGACTAAAAAAGAAAAATTTACTTTAAGCGTGAGGGGTGAATATTTCAACTTTCAGTCTTTCTACTTTTGCTTTGAAATTCTATATACGAACACAGGATATGACTTCCTTAAAAACAAACTAAAGTCATATCTTAGAGGTGAGAGGCTCTGTATCCCTGTGCCAGTCCTCTTTATCCTTTTCCTCAGGGTTGAATTTAGTCGTAGGCTGCCGCAGGCTCCTGACTGGGATTTCTCCTACTGTTTTCTCATTTCCAGGGACAATTCCCATACCCCCAAGTCCTTTGACTCTGGGTGCTGTAATTTTAAATCTGGCCTTGCTTTTCCTATTCAATATTAATCATATCCTGTGTCCTGTGCAATATTTCTAAAAGAAAAGCAGCCATTTTGAAAACAAGTATTAATTCCTTATATATGGTTCAAAAATAACCAATTAATGAAAATTCTTTGTAATTTATAACATTATTCCAAGCATAACCTTTGATGGGTTCAGAGGAATCAGAAGAGATACTTAATATAATTCTGATGATAATTATAAGGACCAATTAGATCCTTACTAAGTACTAAAGGTGTGTCTTGATTTGATGACAGATTGTGGTTGGAGAAAGCAGATATGTTGCTTGAACCATTTTGTAAGACAGCCAGGTGGGACATTCCTGGGAGTGGCTCCTTCCAGCAGTATGATTATAGTGACCCAGCAGGAGAGGAGAGTGGTAAGGGGAGGAAGCAGTGTATTTCCTGACCCCTGCGGAGTTGTGCAGGAGGGGTTTTCTCAGTGCTGGATCAGTGGATTTTCCCTGAAGGAATCAGAGGGTAGGGGCCAGGGAGCTAGTTCCCTAAGTTTTGTTTTTCTAGGGAGCAAATTACTACAGCCATCCACCTTGTGATTTGGGAGTCAGTTGTTCTAAGCCCTGGGTCTTAGTTAAGTATTAAAGAGTTCCCAGGAGTTGGAAGTCAGCCTTTATTCTTGGGGCTTTCCCTTGCGGGAAAGAATCCTGATTTGTTTGGAAATCAGGAGAGTTTGTGTGTGTTTGTGGGGGGGGGGGGGGGGGGGGGGGGGGTATTTGCGAGTAAGGAGACCAGGGATCTGCTGGGTTGCTCAGCCAGTGTGACTCAGTTCCGCCCAGGCAGTGATTTGAAGGAGAGTGCGCCCACCTGCCACATTCGAGAAAGGAGGACAGCACAGGTAGCTGCATTGGATTTCAGGTAGCAGAAGTGTCTCCAGTGTTAAGAAACCTCCATAGCCATTCATAGGACAACCCAAAGAGAGATTCTGATAAACACCATTGTGTTATCATGGATTCATCTCCAAAGATACGGCAGACTCTAGGTAGGATGTATGCTCTGTCTCTGCTGCCGTGTTTCTATTTCTCGAAATTTGTTACTTGTCATGTCATTCTCATCGAAGAAGTTTATTTATTTATTTATTTAACATTTCTTTTATACCGATATTCGTTCGCACATCGTATCGGTTCACAGTGAACAAAAAAACCATTGGGCAGTGCCCGTACATTTAACATATAACAGATAACATAATATAATATGATGAACTAGGCAACATATAAATACATTTTTGGGAGGAGCCCTTACATATAACAGGCATCATTGGGTAGATGCTATGGAATATAACTATAACTATATACATGAAAGTGCAAAGTACAAAATCATCAGACGTAAAGGCGTTCATACCAAGATATCAGTATAACATTCATAGTGGGGTTTTATGTAATAGGGGGTGAGATGGAGTAGGCTTGCTGAAAGAGCCATGTTTTAAGTTTCTTTTTGAAAGTGGGGGTATAGGTCTCTATGCGGATATCATGGGGCAGTGAGTTCCATATGGTGGGGCCGGCAAGAGAAAAGGCTCTGTTAATAGTAGAGGAGAGTTTAAAAGATTTAATAGATTGGGCACGGAGTGTTCCTTGAAGAGCTGGGCGTGTAGGTCTCTTGGAGGTACGAGGTAAGAGGGGGGGGTTAAGCCAGTTGAGGTTGGAATTTACTAGACTCTTATGTATGATCGAGAGTGTTTTATAAAGAATTCGTGACTGTATAGGGAGCCAGTGTAGTTCAATAAGTGTGGGGGTGATGTGATCTCTTTTCTTTGTGTTTGACAATATCCGAGCGGCGGCATTTTGTAGGAGTTGAAGTGGCTTAGTGTGTGTTGCAGGAATGCCAAGTAAGAGCGCATTACAATAGTCAATCTTCGATAAAATAATAGCTTGGAGGACTGTACGGAAATCATTGAAGTGTAGTAGGGGTCTGAGTTTCTTTATTGTTTGGAGTTTAAAATAGCAGTCTTTTATGATGGATTTGATGAATGGTTTAAATGAGAGGTGATTATCAATAATAACTCCTAAGTTGCGAGTGTGCGATGGGAAGTTGGTAGCTGAGTAAGCAGTTGACTTTTAGAGGGTAATTTAATAACAACTTGGGTTTAAGTTTGTGTTTAGAAATTACCCGCAGACTTTACCCCAAATTTTCAAAGTGGACATATGCGCATAAGTGCTTTTTGAAAATTAGCAGGTGCGTGAGGAGCCCTGGCGGCACATGTGCACACAATTACACCTATAAGTTAAAAGATGTCCATGTGCATGTGTAGATTTACGCACCTACTTTTGAAAATCCAAAGTATGCATGTAAATGGGTTTCCCTGCCTCCCCCATCCCCCCACATGTAAAAGTACATGTGAAATCACGTGTGCCTGTACTTTTATGTGCACAACCCCCTGGACAATTTTCAAAAGCCCTTTATGTGCACAGAACTGTGTTTCATGTGCGTAAACCTTTTTGAAAATTCAGCCCTTTAAGTAAAGATGTATTTTGCTGGAACACCATACTGTGTGTCTAAAGTGATCACTGTGTGATCTCCTTATAGTGATCTCTTATAGTTTAAGACCCCAAAAGTTAATCTTCCCCAGCCCCTGTTCAGAACAAGTCAAGGACTGTAGCCCAAGTGTAGTGAGTTGTGGCAGGACTCAGCCAATCCCACAGCACACTACCTTGCTCAGTCATGGCACGGGATGGGGCAGGGGGAAGGAGGCTACAATATGACTTGGGGTCAATATTCAAAAGATTTTCCCCTCTAAAATCTGCTTTTCACCAGGGTAAATCTACCCAATTTATATATCTACATTTTTTGTGGTTAAAATCACAAGCTGTACAAATTGCTGGGTAAACAAAAAAAGGTGGAATGGGTCAGAGGCACTCCTGAGGGCTAGCTTTTGAATTTAGCTGCTTAGTGTGATATTCAGCACTAACCAGTTACAGGCTGCACAGATAGCAGGCCTCAGTTTACCTGCTCGGCTTTTGAGTGGATAGATTTAGTTGGATATGTAGCTTCACAGCTAGCTGGGTAGGTGCGACTGAATATCTGTTCAAAGATAACTTTGGTAAATTTATCTGTAATCTTTCGCACTCTGTGGGTTTTTGAATACTTGACCCCCTTATGATTGATTGGTTTCAACCGATGGCTTAGCAGCAATGCAGGACCGGAACAGGATTTACCAACTCATGAAATATGTTTCACTGCTGGTCTGCTAGATTGTCACTGATAACCTGTCCCTATTTTGTGTACAGCTGGACACTGTACTGAGTTTCACCCATTTGTGCTCTGACGCGTGAGTGCTGTAGCCTTTGCAGAGCCTGAGCTCACAGTACCGGAGACGTAGGCTCCATTGCTCTTTACATTTGTAGTGATCGGTGGTTCTTGTATGCTGTGCACGTGCACAGAGGTTGTGAAACAAATGCACAAGAAAAGGTAAGCAGTGTTTGAAAGAGCACTGTGCACTAATTTGTGCACTACATTGCACATAAAATTGTTTCTGTGCACACAACCCGCCAAAAACTAGAGGTATCATCAGTACTGCCAAGGGATGACAAGCTATAACATTCAAATACTATTCATGATTTAATCGTATCTGGTGGTTAATTTTATATGTCTTTTTAATTTAATTTTTGCTGTTGGTTTTGTTTTATTGTCGTTGCTTACATTGGACTATGTATGTTTATTGTAAATCGCCCATAATTGTAGATAGGCGATAAATAAATCTACAAATAAATTATTTTTTCAGACAAGTCAGTTTTTTGGGGTTTTTTTTTTAACTATTAGTAAATTACTCACAGTTGACAACTCTAGACTGGGGATGCTGCAGAGGAGTTGTTCACAGTTCCCAGGATGTTGGGAGGCTCAACTTTCGCACAACAGTGGACACCTTGGGGAGCCGTGGTCTGTGGCTCTTGGCTGAGGGCTTTCCCTGTGATAGCTGGGTCACAGAGTGAAGAGGGTGCTGGCTCATCAGTATAAAAGCACTTGTCATGAATGAAGAGCCATGGCACCTCATCCTCAGATCCCTGTCATACAGGGTGTTACGCGCCCCGCCCGCGGACGTCCCACGCGCGGGACTGCTCACCCCGGGTCCCCGTGCCAAGTTCCAGCGCTGCCACCCTCGCTAGCCCAGCGAGGCTGCGGCATCCCACGGTGACGACCACCGGGCTCCCTGCGACACGCCAGGCCGAGCGCCGGCGCCATCAGCCTGCCTAACCACGCTCCCAGGCACGCGCGCGGACCAGCCATGCTGAAGTAGGAACCAGGGTGGGGCCTAGCTCCGTGGCGCGCCCTGATTGAACTCCCAATAGAAGGAAGTGATTGCCTTCACTTCCTTGCCTTGGCAATCGGGTCAGTTTGTTCCTGAGATTGTCACTGCGAGTTGCTGCTTGCTTGTTCCTAGTCTGTTCCAGGATCCTTCGTTCCAGTTCTGTTCCTGATTCCTAGTCCTGCCTGTTCCTGCTTGTTCGTCTGTTCATCTCCCTGGTCTTACCTTGGACTGCCTTCTGGTAAATCCTCGGCTTGTTCCTGACCTGCCTGCCTGTCTGCTGCCTGCCAAAGACCTCAGCCTGTTCCTGACCTGCCTGCCTGCTGCCTGCCAAAGACCTCAGCCTGTTCCTGACCTGCCTGCCTGCCGCCTGCCAAAGACCTCAGCTTGTTCCTGACCTGCCACCTGCCAAAGACCTCAGCCTGTTCCTGACCTGCCTGCCTGTCTGCCTCCTGCCAAAGACCTCAGCCTGTTCCTGACCTGCCTGCCTGCCTGTCTACCTCCTGCCAAAGACCTCAGCCTGTTCCTGACCTGCCTGCCTGCCGCCTGCCAAAGACCTCAGCCTGTTCCTGACCTGCCTGCCTCCTGCCAAAGACCTCAGCCTGTTCCTGACCTGCCTGCCTGCCACCTACCAAAGACCTCAGCCTGTTCCTGACCTGCCTGCCTGCCACCTACCAAAGACCTCAACCTGTTCCTGACCTGCCTGCCTGCCGCCTGCCAAAGACCTCAACCTGTTCCTGACCTGCCTGCCTGCCGCCTGCCAAATACCTCAGCCTGTTCCTGACCTGCCTGCCGCCTGTCAAAGACCTCAGCTTGTTCCTGACTTGCCTGCCTGCCCAAGACCTCAGCTTGTTCTACAACCCGTTAGACTTCTGGCTCTTGACTTTTGCTTTGTTGACCACTCCTCGGACTGATAGCTAGACTTGACCTTGCTTGCCTGACCACGTCTTAGTTCCTGGCTCTGTTCCTCACCTTGTCTTCACCATCCCTGTTCTGGTTCTCTCTGCTGCCTCCTGTCTTCAGTCTCGAACCCTACAGTGCTCCCCTAGTTACTGTGGGCACATTGGACTTCCATTTCTCTTGGAGACCCTGCGAGGCCCACCTAAGTCCAAGCGGCCTGGGTCCCTACGGGCTCCTCCCGGGGGGACCTCGGGCTTCCAGTGGTGAAGCTCGACTCTGCCTCTGTCTTCCTCAATACTCCGCCCCCTGGGGCAGTCCCTGTGCTATTCCAGGAGAAGGGTTCCACCCCCGAGCACAACACAGGGCAGTGAATACTTATTGAGCAGGATCTGACTGGGCTGGAAACCTCTGAGTTAAACCAAAAAAATATTCATGCACAGAGTATTACTAAATGCCATCTTCACCACATTGTTTATCTCCGACACGCTTTTCCACCAAGAGAGTTTAAAACGAGTTACAATTAGTTCAATAAATCAGGTACAGTGCGTTGGAATAAGTCAAGCATGACAATACTGTTAGGTTTATACAACTGTGAGAAAAGGGGTTACAAAGTTTCCCAGTGGAGAGGACTTCAGCAGATTTGCATCGGTGGTTTGCTTGGTAGGTCTGATTTGTCATCGTTTCTTGCAGGAAGAGTGGGGCCATTCTGTCGGTCCAGAGAGGTGCAAGTGTCAGTGTCTGAGTAAAGGTTATAGAGGATAGGGCAAAAGAGATTGCAGAATGTTAGTGATTGGTACTGAAGGCTGGTGGCCTCGAACACCATGTTTTTAATAGTTTTCTGAATGATAGGTGGTCCGGGGCCAGCCTGATAGAAGGAGGCAAGGAGTTCCAGGGCGTTGTGGGAGGGCCTGCGAAGCTTCTGTTCCTGGTGCTGGCAGGATATGTTGTTCTCAGGGGTGGGGTCTTAAGGTGGACTTGTGACATTGACCATAGTAGTTAGGAAGGCTCGTAGTTGGTGACAGTGTTGCTGAGATAGAACAGATTAGATGATTAAGGGATTTGTAGGTCAAGAGTCAGGATTATGAATTTAGTGTGGTAGACTGAGGGCAATCAGTATAAGCTTTTCAAGACTGGGGTGATGTCAAATTTATGTGCCTTCATTTCATGCAAGCAGCAGCCTTCTGAGCTATAGCCGGTAATTTAGGTTGTTGGGGAGTCCGACGTATAATGTGTTACACTAGTCCAGAAACGAGATGACTAGTAACACGAATAACAGTTATGAAGGCCGCATTATCCAGTAGTGGGTGAAGATGGCGGAGGTGGAAGAAAGCCATTTTAGTTACTGCAAGGACCTGGACTTTGGTTGTGAGCTGGGAATTTATTATAAAGCTCAGACTCCGGATTTGCGAGCTGGACCACTTTTGGGAGAGGATGAACAGGGTGTTTTTTTCCCAATCCAGAGCATCTCTGTCATTTAGGGGTTGAGGCTTAGTTTATTTTGGCATAGCCAGTTGGTGATTTTCTCTAAAGAACCATTGAGGTGAGTGATAACTTGATCTTGATTTGTATCCAGAGGGGTTAAGAGTTGGATATGGCCCGCATAGGCATAATGGATGATATGGCAGTCACTGATGAGTTCAAATAGAGGAGTTAGGTATATGCTGAACAGTGTGGGTGAGAGGGTGGAGCCTAGTACTCCGCAGCAGAATGAGTGGGTTTCAAGGAGCACTGTTACCATAGAGACAGTCTGGGCGCAGTCTTGGAGGAAGGATGCAAACCAGGCAAGGGCAGAACCATCCAGGCCCACATGACGCAATCTGGTGAGGAGGAGGTCGTGGTTGACTGTGCCGAAGACTGCTGAGAAGTCCAGGAGGATGATTAAAGACAGAGCAGAAGTTTTGGTGCTGTAATGTGGCCTAAAGCTTAACTGGCAGGGGTCAACTGCGTTTGTAGTGCACAGGTAGTTTGTTAGTTGTGATAGTGCCACTTTCTCAATTACTTTGCTTAGGTTGGGTTGGTTTGAGACAGGTCAGTAGTTTTCCAGGTCCTTGGAGTCAAAGTTCACTTTTCAAGCCCCTTGGCATCTGAGCTTCTGCCATGAAGTGTTTATTGTAGCCTGGATGTGATGGAATTGTCCATGTTTCTTGACAAGCCAGGTGGGGCAGTGATCTAAGCAGGTGGCTGGCTTGAAAGTGAAGAACAGGGAGGCAATGTCTGCTATTAACAATGGGCAGAAGGAGGTCAAGATATGTGGTGGCGGGGGCTGTTTTATCAGCATTTGGCGTTTTGTCCAGCTCCTTTCAAATGCGGTATATCTTCTCTGTGAAAAATGAGGCCAGCTTGGTACAGTGGTTCTCAGTTGTGAGTGAGGGAGGGAGGTATGGATGGGTGAGGCTGCAGGAGATTGTTAATGGTTTGGAATAGTTCTATAGGTGAGGTTTCTGCTTGATTGATGGTACTGCTGTAGTAGGCTCTATTTGCTTTGGTGATTGCCCAGTGGTACGTTATCTGGTGTCTTCAGCAGTCATTCTTGCCATTTTGTGATTTTGATTTCCATCATTTCTATTCGAGTTTCCTTCCAGTTCTTTTCACTGCAGTCAGAGCATGTGTGAACCAGGGGGTCGGCTTGGAGTTTTTAGAGGTGATGATTTTCAGAGGTGCAATCTTAACAAAAGCTGATTTAAAGTTGTTGATCCAAGTGGCTAGTATGGTAGAAGTAGATAGGGTGCCCTCACATGAGCACTGTATGGTGAGCAGGGAGGACTCTGGATTAAGGTGTGATGTGGGGTCAGCTTTTGTGGTGCTTCCACTGTTTGCTTTCTGCTTATATGAGGGATGCATATCAAACTGTATCAAGTAGTGATCACTCCAGAAGAACTGGGTGATCTGTGTATTCTTCACTGCCAATTCATGTAGTAGTTGTGCAGGTGCCAGTATGAGGTTGAGGGTGTGTCTGGCCTTATGGGTTCGAATGTTGATTAGCTGGGTAAGGCCAAGAGATTCTACTGAGATAAGAAACTCCTGTGGGAGATCCAGGCATGGTTCATCAACATGGATGTTGAGGTCACCCAGGACCAAAGTCCTCAGGTGTTCTAGGATAATTTCCAAAATCATTTGACGGCAGTTGTGTAGAGCTTCATGGTTTCTAGAGGGAGGGCAATAGATTAAGAAGAGTCCCCATTTAGGGTGAGTATCTGCCAGGGGGAGGACGGTTTCAATGCCCCATAGTTTTTGCATAGGGAGAGGTGTTTGGCTTAGAGTTTTTCTGGTTACCCCTCCACTCCTCTTTGACTGGCGAGGAATGTGGGCAAAAATGTAATCTGGAGGATAGATTTGGTTAAGCAAGGGGTATCAGCACATTGCGCTGATGTTTGCCCCTTCATCTGTGAGTAGGTGATGGAGGAGGCTAGTCTTGTGGCTGGAGCTAGTGTTCAAGAGTAGCATTCTTAACTGGGGGGGGACGACGACATTTTGCCAGGGGTGTGTGCACTATCCCAATAGTAGGAGTCTCTTGGTGGAGGAAGGAAGTTGGGCTCTGTGTCGGGGTTTCGGCCTGTGGTGGGAGGGCTTGTAGTAAGGTGAGCGTATGCTTAGTTGGTGATGGGTGGGTATTCGGTATGATTAGGTTCCATGTGAAGTGCATTTCCAGTTGGGATTGTGGTAGGGTGCAGGATGTGTGTGGGCAGGCGCAAAGGGTGTGAGTCAGTAGTAATTGGGTATGGGCATACTCCACACTAGTGGTGGCTGAGTAGAGAGTCAGGCACCAGATCTCTTAGGCACACTGTGGTGCGCACAAAGGACCATTACCTTTGGTGTGGCCCTTCAGTGTTGGGCCCACTGGCAAAAGGGCTTGTATATGATCCAGCCCTTCAAGAGTCAGGCTCTGGTAGATGATGATGCCAGGATGAGGAGTTTGCTTGGCTTGAGTAGAGGTGAACCTGGTGTCCCAGTGGTGGCATGGAACGGGTGGCTGGAGAGTCACTCACCTCCCTGGAGCACTCACTGCACAGAGGATAACATTTTCTGTTAAAACCACTGTGCTCTGTTTTATTGTATTTACCCTTGCTGATCTCTTCCATAAGTGTAACACTTGTCAGACTGACAGCTCTGGATACTAAAGTCATCCATTTATTGATGTGGCAGGTGCAGCAGCTTGTCCTCACACACTGCTGTGCCTGAGGGGACAATCCCTAGCAGGGACAGAAAGGGTACAGACAGGGAGTGTGTGATGGGTCTTGCATAGGAAGGGAATGAGAGGGTAGTTCTCTCCCTGTGTATATTTCTTCTTCAGCCATTTTACTGATGCTGTTAATGAGGATAACAACTAATGCTAACCACTATGTGACTGGGATCATGATCTTCATTTCTCATAGTTTTCATCACAATCTAACTGGGTCAAATTAGATTGGTGACCTAGAGGTGAGAGGCTTGGTATCCCAGTGTCCATCCCCTGAGCCATCCAGTCCTAGAGGTGAGAGGATCTGTATCTCCTGAGCCATCCAGTCCTAGAGGTGAGAGGCTCTGTATCCCTGCGCCCATCCCCTGAGCCATCCAGTCCTAGAGGTGAGGGGCTCTGTATCCCTGTGCCCATCCCCTGAGCCATCCAGTGCTAGAGGTGAGAGGCTCTGTGTATCCCTGTGCTCATCTCCTGAGCCATCCAGTCCTAGAGGTGAGAGGCTCTGTGTCCCTGTGCCCATCCCCTGAGCCATCCAGTCCTAGAGGTGAGAGGCTCTGTATCCCTGTGCTCATCTCCTGAGCCATCCAGTCCTAGAGGTGAGAGGCTCTGTGTCCCTGTGCCCATCCCCTGAGCCATCCAGTCCTAGAGGTGAGAGGCTCTGTATCCCTGTGCTCATCTCCTGAGCCATCCAGTCCTAGAGGTGAGAGGCTCTGTGTCCCTGTGCCCATCCCCTGAGCCATCCAGTCCTAGAGGTGAGAGGCTCTGTATCCCTGCGCCCATCCCCTGAGCCATCCAGTCCTAAAGATGAGAGGCTCTGTATCCCTGTGCCCATCCCCTGAGCCATCCAGTCCTAAAGATGAGAGGCTCTGTATCCCTGTGCCCATCCCCTGAGCCATCCAGTGCTAGAGGTGAGAGGCTCTGTATCCCTGCGCCCATCCCCTGAGCCATCCAGTCCTAAAGATGAGAGGCTCTGTATCCCTGTGCCCATCCCCTGAGCCATCCAGTCCTAAAGATGAGAGGCTCTGTATCCCTGTGCCCATCCCCTGAGCCATCCAGTCCTAAAGATGAGAGGCTCTGTATCCCTGTGCCCATCTCCTGAGCCATCCAGTCCTAGAGGTGAGAGGATCTGTATCCCCTGAGCCATCCAGTCCTAGAGGTGAGAGGCTCTGTATCCCTGTGCCCATCCCCTGAGCCATCCAGTCCTAAAGATGAGAGGCTCTGTATCCCTGTGCCCATCCCCTGAGCCATCCAGTCCTAAAGATGAGAGGCTCTGTATCCCTGTGCCCATCCCCTGAGCCATCCAGTGCTAGAGGTGAGAGGCTCTGTGTCCCTGTGCCCATCCTCTGAGCCTTCCAGTCCTAGAGGTGAGAGGCTCTGTATCCCTGCGCTCATCCCCTGAGCCATCCAGTCCTAGAGGTGACAGGCTCTGTATCCCTGTGCTCATCCCCTGAGGCATCCAGTCCTAGAGGTGAGAGGCTCTGTATCTCTGTGCTGATATTCTTTATACCTTCCTATCCAATCCCCTCAATTCATTTTAAAATCAGCTTTTGTCAGACTACAAAACCATGAAACAGCCTTAACTAGGGGTTTATTTGTGTCCTTTGAAATGCTCTTTACAGCGTGCATGGGAATGGTTGTTTATGAGTTGGAGGTTTTATTCTAGCTGCTCACTAGTAAGGGGAGGAGCTTCCAGTCAGAAACCTGAGGCTTCCCTACTCATGAATTCTGGGCCCTCTTCATGCCTCCTGGCCTCTCAGAATAAAACCTTTATTTAATACTGGTCCCTTATATACAGTGTCCAAATACTACTCCTCTACATAAGAACATAAGAAAATGCCATACTGGGTCAGACCAAGGGTCCATCAAGCCCAGCATCCTGTTTCCAACAGAGGCCAATCCAGGCCATAAGAACCTGGCAAGTACCCAAAAACTAAGTCTATTCCATGTAACCATGTAACCATCCAGTCCTAGAGGTGAGAGGCTCTGTATCCCTGTGCCCATCCCGTGAGCCATCCAGTTCTAGAGGTGAGGGGCTCTGTATCCCTGTGCCCATCCCGTGAGCCATCCAGTTCTAGAGGTGAGGGGCTCTGTATCCCTGCGCCCATCCCCTGAGCCATCCAGTCCTAGAGGTGAGAGGCTCTGTATCCCTGTGCCCATCCCCTGAGCCATCCAGTCCTAGAGGTGAGAGGATCTGTATCCCCTGAGCCATCCAGTCCTAGAGGTGAGAGGCTCTGTATCCCTGTACCCATCCCCTGAGCCATCCATTCCTAAAGATGAGAGGCTCTGTATCCCTGTGCCCATCCCCTGAGCCATCCAGTCCTAAAGATGAGAGGCTCTGTATCCCTGTGCCCATCCCCTGAGCCATCCAGTGCTAGAGGTGAGAGGCTCTGTATCCCTGTGCCCATCCTCTGAGCCTTCCAGTCCTAGAGGTGAGAGGCTCTGTATCCCTGCGCTCATCCCCTGAGCCATCCAGTCCTAGAGGTGAGAGGCTCTGTATCCCTGTGCTCATCCCCTGAGGCATCCAGTCCTAGAGGTGAGAGGCTCTGTATCTCTGTGCTGATATTCTTTATACCTTCCTATCCAATGCAAGTATGATTCGATACCTACTAAAGAACATTTTTATGTGCAAGTATGCACAGATATAAATGCAGATGTATGAATATCACATGCTGTAAGACTTTGCTTCTCTGGGTGGTACATGGTCCAAGGCTCTTTGTAGATCTATTCCTCTCCCAGGGAGGTGCCTGCAGCTGTGGCTGGGTCTGCACACTCCACAGCTGTGCATGGATGGGAGACAGATGGGGTGTGCGGGCACTCATCCATCACTGCATGCTCCCAGGAGGGGTGTGGCAAGATCTCTCCAACCTTTCAAACAATACCTTAGATTTCTGTCCCATGCTACATGACTGTACGTGCTCTCTGTGCTGTGTCTGTTCCAGTGCTCATAGGCGCATTCGTTCCACTTACTTTTCAGCACCACAGTAAAGCACTGATTTCACGCACAGCTTTTGCCAAGGCACATCCCAGTATAGGGGTGTGGGAGGAGCAGAGCCCAGGAGGTGACACAGGGGACATTCTGGAGCTCCGCTATTGTTACAGTATAGGAAAAAGGGGGGAGCAGAGCCCAGGAGGTGACAGGGACACTGGGAATCTCCTCTGTTACAGTATAGCCTAGCGAGGAAGGAACAGAGTACAGGAGGAAACAGGGATACAGGGGAGCTCCTCTATTGATACAGCATAGGGATGAGAAGAGTGCAGAGCTCAGGAAATGACACAGGGGACATAATGGTGCTCTTCTGTTGTTCCAGTATGGATGAAAGGGGGTAGCAGAGTCTAGGAGGGTACATGGGGAGCTTTTCTATTGTTACAGTACAGGGGTGAGAGGAGAGAGAGGTTTCCCCGCACCTAATCTCACACCTGCCCTGGACTCCATGTTTTGCTTCCTGTGTAGACATGCATGGCAAACCCTTCACACCATCTTTCAATGACCTGTTCACTGGCATTGTCAGTTTTGAAATCCCTTTGACCTGCTGGTGCTGGAGCAGTGTTCAGCTTTTATTAGATAGGAATGGACTCTGAAGCTGGGGGTGAGAGAACGGGGTGAGTTCTGCACAAAGTCAGAGGTCAAATATTTGTGTGTTTCTCCAGTCAGTACGAAGGTTCATGAACTTTTGCCTATTCAACGGGAGCTACTGGGAAAGCTGCTGACACAAAGGCCTTCCTTGCAGCTGACTGACAATGGAGGCCTATGTCGTCGAACGTCCTGTCTGCCCACCGTGAGGCTGGTTGCCATGGTAACAGTACCAGAAGATTTCTGGGAATGGCAGTCCAGTGTTCCCCACAGGAGCAGTGTAAAGGGGGTGAGAATAGCTTCAGGCTAATATACCTGCAGGAATCTTGAATAGGGTTAGGGTATAGAGGGAGGGCAGCACTCAGCTTGCTAGGGTTACAGGTCCAAAACATGACTGCCACCCAAGAAACCATATTAGTACTGGGAAATAGCAGTCTATTCTAGAGACACCTTTACTAACTTTGAAGTAATATGATGCTCTGCTCTCTTTCTGGGAACAGATGAGATTTGTTCAAAAGCACACAGTGAGAAAGCTGGCTGTGGTGGGATGGAAATTTGTCTCTCTTCTCTGTGGTTCAGCTTCTAGCTCAGTCCTAGCCTAGTCGCCTGGCATGCAAGGCCAATACTGCTGGCATTTGAAGAGGTGCAACTAACTGCCAGCTGCAAGGAATAGAGTCCAACCAACCATTGCCCTTTTTGGCCAGTGAACCAAGTGAAGATAAGGCTGGACACACAGTGCAGTCACACACGGACAGACTGAAAAGTTGGTGCCATGCACTGAGACGTTTAGTACTTCAGGGATATGCTGGCTTCAGTCTCACAGCATGCGGGGATTCCTGCTTTTCCTGTTCGGAGCAGGAAGTGGAACCAAAGATCCTGAAGCAGAACCTTGTCAATGCAGAAACTGTTGAAAAACCAGACAGGTGACCTCTAATTACTTCCCTGGTTTTGAGAGGACATGACCAGTATATATTAGGGACAGCAGGAATAGCATTTATTGTTTGTATCGCACCTGAATATTTACATGGATCATGCTGTTTCTTCCCCAGAGAGCCTCAGTGCTCTGGCAGCTTACTTTACTTCGACTAAAATTGGAACCTTCCCTGGCTAGGGCTCTAGTGGCATGAGCCTTCGTTCACAACTGTCTGGGGATTTTCTTCACTTTATTCTCTGTCATCTGTAAACGTTAATCGGTTGTTTACTCTGTCAAAAGGTACAAAGACTAGGGGATACCCAATAAAGTTACTAAATTGTACATATACAGTTAATAAGATAGAATATTTTTTTACTCAATGTATAATTAGGTTCTGGAATTCGTTGCCTGAGGATGTGGTGAAAGATGTAAGTATAGCTGCATTTAAAAAAGGTTTGGACAAGTTCCTGAAGGAAAAGTCCATAAGCCATTACTAAGGTGGAGTTGCAGAAATCCACTGCTTATTCTTCGGATAAGCAGCTTGGAATCTGTCTACCCCTTGGGATTCTGCCAGTTACTTGTGACCTGGCTTGGCCACTGTTGGAAACAGGATACTGGGCTTCATGGGCCTTTGGTCTGATCCAGAATGACAAGTCTTATGCTCATATGTTATGTTCACCCTTTTCCTGTTTAGCTCCGACATGACACCGACCACTGCTTAGTTGAGAGGTATGGGCCACCATTAGCTCCAAAATCTGGTACATTTGCATTTCTGAGCCAGCCAGTTAGTGTCACTGTTGAGCGGCGGCTGACACTCCCTTTCCCTTTTCCAGAGCTTGTGAAGGTTTGCCTCTGCAGCATCCTCGGTGGCTCCGAGAAGCAGGAGGTAAGCTTAGGATCAGGGCTGTATTTAGGCATAAGCTGCCTAAACTACGGTTTAGGGTTTCAGATTATGAGGGGTCCCCTAAAATCATAAAAATTATTACATTTCAAGTTTAACATTTTTGGTAAGGCTGTGGGGCCTCTTAGTTTAGGATTTTGGCTCGTCTTAATCTGGCCCTCCTTGGGAATTAACCCTAGAACTCCTGCATGACAGGGCACAGTGCTGCATACTGGACTATCAGGATGACCTGCGAGCTCAAGGCAAAGCAGAGGCAGGCTGGTGTTGCACTAGAGCAAGGATGGTAGATGAGTTGGGGGGAATCAAATCAGGGTTAACAGGTTCACAGGTCCAGGTCGTCAGGGACAGACTGAACCAATTCTGGCGTGCATCTGAGGGCTTGCAACTCCAGTTTCTTAAGAAAAACAGGAACTACGGGTTCATTGGTGCAACAAATGGCACCACCCATCCCTTAGGACAGGGCTTCCCAAACCTGTCCTGGGGACCCCACAGCCAGTCGGGTTTTCAGGATATCCACAATGAATATGCATGAGATCGATTTACATATACTGAGACTCCATGGTATGCAAATTTATCTTATGCATATTCATTGTGGATATCCTGAAAACCCAACTGGCTGTGGGGTCCCCAGGACAGGGTTGGGAAGTCCTGCCCTTAGGATATGGAACTTAACCAGGTTCCACTGCATGCATATACGTGAAGTATTAAATAGTAAAGCATATAGGGACCTAATTTGGCTAAAATCTGAAATAATTTTTAGGAATAAATCTCATTTCACACTCTATTTTTTTACAGAGCAATTTTTTTTTTTAACCTTCTGCTCTCTTAGACTTCCAGTTGAATTGTAGGCAGGCAATAGTGCTGAGAGTCCTCATTCGCAGTTATCTGTGGGGTGGAGGTGGGATTGTCTCCATTTTTATCCCCATCTATCCCAGCCCTCAAAGCTGTGGTCCTTGGACAGTGTCACTGACCACTGCTCTCTTTGGAACTCTGAATCCATCCCATAGTTGTCCCTATTGTGCGATGGCTGAAACTCTTGCTCCTCAGGGGCTGTCAGCATGGCCTTCACAGCATCCTCAGTTCCAGCTGCCTTGCGAAGCAGAATTCAAGATGAACTGAACCTGCATCTCCTACGTGGCAACACACCGTGGTGCCACTAGGCCAGTTCAAACCTGGATTTGCCAGCAGGCACACTAGGCTTGTGCTTTGGGCAGCAGGCCAGCTGAAGATTTACTGCCTCCCAGCTGTGCTGAATGTCACTCGGCAGAGAACAGCCTGCTCAGCTCCTCACCTCCCAGTGCAGAGAACAGGAGAGGAAGGGAGACAGCAAAGAAAAACTGCTCCTACTGCCTATTCCACCTCTTTCCCTCCTGTCCTGTGAAGGGAAGGAGAGGGAAGAGGCCAAAACAGATAAGAGGGAACAAAGAAAAAAACATTCTGCTCCCTTATCCACCCCCTTCCTCCTCTTTCATTCAGTAACATGAGGGGGAGGAGGTAAGCTTGGAGCAGAGCAAAGAAGGCTGTGCCTTAGACCTGCTCTGTGGTCCCTTGGCCGGGATGGGAGTGGGGCCTAGAGGTGGCAAAATCCTAAATCTGTCCTTGGGCTGATTACAGAAGGCTTTCCCAAGTTTGTGCTTTATTCTTTTGACTCCATATCTTTTACAGAAGTGTAAACAAGAGGCTCCAAATGCAGCCACTATGCACAGCATAGGTTTATAGATGCCTGTAAAATGAATCTTGGAGGGGGATGAGAAAAATGAGCTCAGAAAATGTTTTAAAATATATGTGTATATATATATATTTTTTTTCTTTCTCCATGTCCTTTCTCCTCACAATAATCACCATCTAACTACCCCACCCTATGATTACTCACCCTATGTCTAGCCTGGTGGTGAGATGGATCCCGTCCCATGGCAGCAACAGTACATCACTTCTGCTGGAAGTGGGATTGGTGGGCCAGGAGTGATGGAAGTCGCTGCTCCTGCTGGAACTACGCCGAGAGGGCCTCCTCAAGCTGGAACTGGGGAAACAGCCCCATCCCATAGGCCTTCAAGGGCACATCATTCAGACAAGGCCATTTGTATTGTCCACCGGGTCCTACAACCCCAGTAATACAGTGACATAAGGGCATAGAAGATGTCGACAGCAATTGACCAATGACCAGTTGACCCACCCAGTCTGCACAGTTTTCTCACTGTGGGTAGATGAACATATAAATTCTTAAACCGGCAGCAGCTCCTAATTGTCTTTTACCCAACCTTTCAGCATTTGTTCTCCCAATACCTTCTATAATGTTGTGGAATGCTGCTCCTCCTACTCTAAAATCAATCTGGAGACCATATCTCTGTTTGTATATTTTTGTATTTTTCTTGTAAACCACTTTGATGATTTGAATGGAAATGTGGTACATCAGATAAAATAAATAATAATAATAATACTCTGAGGATAGAGAGAGGCTAGAGGCAGTCCAGAGGAAGGTGCGGGTTCTACATCAGAAGTCATATAAGGTGAGACTTCAGATTCTAAAAATGTGTACCCTAGAGGACAAGAGAGACATAAGAAATGCCATACTGGGTCAGACCAGAGGGCCGTCAAGCACAACATTCTGTGTCCAAAAGTGGCCGATCCAGGTCACAAGCATCTGGCAGGATCCCAAAGAATAGATCCAATCCTTCCTGCTCATCATCAAGGATAAGCAGTGACTTCCCCAAGTCTACATGGCTGGTAGTGGTTTATGGACTCTTTCTCCAAGAATTTGTCTACACCTTTTTAAATCCAGATATGGTCACTGCCTTCACCAACATGTTCAGTTGTCCGCTGAGCGAAAAAATAATTTCTCTGATTTGTTGTAGAGGCGCTATTAGCCGTATGAAGTGTCCCCTAGTCCTAATGGAAAAGATAAACAACTGTTCCCAATTTACTCATTCTACCCCTCTCATAATTTTATATACCTCTATCATATCTCCTCTCAGGCATCTCTTCTCAAGGCTGATTTGGCATCTCTTCATAGGGCAGTCTTTCCATGCCCTTTATCTTTTGATTATATCTTATATGTACCTTTTCTAGTTTCGATACAATTTTTTTGAGATGTGATAACCAGAAATCCACACAATTCTCAAGGTGTGGTCATACCAGAGATCATTAAAGAGGCATATTGGTATCTTCCATTTTATTTTCCATTCCTTTTCTCATAATACCTTAACATTTTATTTTCTTTTTTGATCACTGCTACACAATGAGCTGAGGATTTCAAAGTATTGTCCACAGTGACTCCAAGATCCCTAAACTGGGTAGTGATGCCTAACATGGAAACCCCCATCGTAGGGATTATTCTTCCCTATATGCATCACTTTGCACTTGTTCACATTAAATTTCATCTGCCAGACACCCAATCCCAAATTCATGCAAGGTCCTTTTGCGATTCCTCATAGTCAGATTGTGATTTAACTATTTTAATTCATTTTGTGTGGCTTCAGATTTGATCACCTTACTTGTCACTTCCTATTCCAGCCCATTTTTAAATATATTAAAAAGCACCAGCCCCTGATTCTTGGGGCACTCCATTATTTACCTTTCTCCATTGAGAGAAATGAATATTCAGTTCTACTTGCTGTGTCCTATCTACTAGCCAGTTACCAATCTAGAAAAGGACATTACTCAAATGTGCTCTGTCCTATCATTCCTCACCCTGTGATCTCTTTATTTCTGTACATTCAAGTGGACAAACATGGCAGCCACACAACTTCACCCAAGTAATAACCATCACCTTTCCCCCTCCTGTCATTCCTCTTTTCATATCTCTGCGTGCTGATCTGTTGTATTTCTTCTTCTGCCTCCCTTCGTCACACACATAAGACTACAGGAAAGACTGAGAGAGGACACCTGCATGGGTTGAAGTTAGATTGTGATTTTTTTCTTATGTATATATGCAGACCTTGCTCTGCAGGAATGGTGGGATCAATAGTTCATCTGCAGGGAAGTGATAGGCAAACTGTAAACCAAGTTTGCTCATCTAAGCTCTGTGTGCCAAGAATTGTTCAGCCTATCCTGGCGAACATCTGGTAGCCCCTGCTCTCCTGTAGCTTGGCTGTTCTGCTGCTAAATTAAGTTTAAAGAGAGGAGACATGCAATGCTATTTTGGGAGGAAATTTGTTTGTTTGTTTTTTTGCTACCCTTTGTTCATTAATCCATCTTTGTTAAAATATACTTTATGGGAGTCATCAGAGCTCATGTGTGTTACCCAGGGACACTTTAACCTCTTATGAAGCTCTGGCCAAACTTTTGTGGATGGGGACTCCCTTTTATTTTTTTTTTCCCAGATTGACCCCCCACTCATTTTAGGAACAGAGAAAATGTGTACTATTACAAAACGTTTCACTTTCACATGTATATAAGTATAGCTTACATTAATATGTGTGTTTAAAATGAAACCGTGCAACACTATTCAATTTCTTGCATGTCTTTTCTGCCAGCTGGATTGAGCACATCACTGCATTATAGTCAGCGACGCGTTAACACACACTACCATGAATAACGGACGCCACATCAACCATAATATCTATATCCACGTACACTATTCACTGCTGTTGACAATAGACAATGAAAACCTTGATGTAAAAAACGCATATACACAAATTATGGCTGACTGCGCGTGGGATTTGATCATTTGAAGGTGTCATTTGTTGAGAGAGCTTGACGGATATCACATTTGTCTTTTTGCCTTTGCCTCTGAGCCTGCAGGATGTCTTCCCACCAGCAGGGGGCGTCAGAGAGCAGCGCTTATCGGCAGCTGCTCCTGCTTCCCCTCTGCTGGCTTTTCTAAGCAATGGAAACTCCATGGGGCTCTGTAGGCTTGTGAGACCTGCTGGCACCGTGCAGTTCAGACTGCAGAGGGAGGCTGGCAAAGGAAGAAGCAGCAGCACTCCGTAAGCATTGCTTCCAAACTTCTGCTGTACAAGGATTGGGGATGGGGTGAGGAAAGGGAAGCTGAATATGCCAGCAGGTGTAGATGAGAGGGAAGGGAAGTTGATGGTGCCAGGAGATGGGGGAGAGGGAAGATGCTTCAATGAGATGAGGAGGAGAGGGGAGGGAGAGGGAAGACAATGATACCAGGGAGTGAAGTTGAGGGAAGGTGATGCCAGGTGGTAGAAGCAAAGGGAAGAGAAAGTGATGTCAGGGTTTGGGGGAGATGGAAGACTACGATGATGATGTTGGTGGGGGAGAAGAGTGTAGAAGGAAAGTGATGATGGCAGAAGGTAAGGGAGAGGGAAGATTATGATGATGATGCCATGAAGTGAAGGAGAGAGCAGGTGATTCCAGGGGGTGGAGGGAAAGGGAAGAGAAGGTGATTGGCATGGGGGTGTATGGAGAGCGAGGAAAGTTAATGATGATGCCAGGGGTGTGGGACAACGGTGGAGGGAGAGGGATGGTGATGATATTAGAGGTGTAGAGGCAGAAGGAAGTTGCTGATGATGCCAAGAGGTGAGGGAGAGGGGTGGAGGCAGAGGGAAGATGATGCCAGGTGCAGGGAGATGGAAGGTGAGGATAATGGGGAGTGAAAGGATAGGGAAGATCATGATGATGCGAGTGGGTGGAGGGAAAGTGGTGGAAGGTGGTGATGATGCCTGGATTGAGGAAGAAGGATAGAAGAAAGGGAATGTGATGATTCCAGGGGTGAGGATGTGGAGAGAGAAAGTGATAATGCCAGGAGGTGAGAGAGAAGGGTGGAGGGGGAAGGTGATGGTGATTATATTAGGGGTGTAGAGGCAGAGGGAAGGTGATGATGCCAAGGGGTGAGGGAGAGGGGTGGAGGCAGAGGAAAGTTAATGATGATGCCAGGGGTGTGGGACAACGGTAGAGGGAGAGGGATGGTGATGATATTAGGGGTGTAGAGGCAGAGGGAAGTTGATGATGATGCCAGGGAGTGAGGGAGAGGGGTTGAGGCAGAGGGAAGATGATGCCAGGTGCAGGGAGATGGAAGGTGAGGATAATGGGGAGTGAAATGATAGGGAAGATCATGATGATGCGAGTGGGTGGAGGGAAAGGTGGTGGAAGGTGATGATGATGATGATGCTTGGATTGGGGTAGAAGAGTAGAAGAAAGGGAATGTGGTGATTCCAGGGGTGAGGATGTGGGGAGAGAGAGACGGTGATAATGCCAGGAGGTGAGAGAGAAGGGTGGAGGGGGAAGGTGATGGTGATGCAAGGGGCAGCAGAGATGAGGTGGTGAGAGAGGGAAGTGATGATGATGATGTCTGGGGGTGGGGGAGAGAGGTGGAGGGAAAGGGAAGGTGATAGCAGGGAGTGGGGGAAAGGGGTAGATGGAAAAGCATGATGATTATACTGGGGGGGGGGGGGTGCAGAAGATAGGGAGGGAGAGAGAAGGTGAAGTTTCCAGGGAGTGAGAGAGAGGGGGGAAAGGGAAGATGGTAATGATGATGCTGGGGCGAGGAGAAGAGATGGAGGGAGAGAGGGAATGTGATGATGCCGGGGGGGGGGGGGGGGGGGAGAGAGATAGAAGGGAAGGTGGTGATGATGATGCTGGGGCGAGGAGAAGAGATGGAGGGAGAGAGGGAATGTGGTGATGCCAGGGGGGGGGGGGAGAGATAGAAGGAAAGGGAAGATGGTGATGATGATGATACCAGGAGTGAGAAGGAGAGAAGGTGATGATAATTCCAGGGGGTGGGGGTGGAGGGAGAGGGAAGGAGCTGATAATGCGAGGGGAGAGGAAGAGAGATGGTGGGAGAGGGAAGGTGATGATGATGCCAGGGGGTGGTGGAGAGGGAAAGAAAGAAGATGATGATGCCAGGGGAGAAGGGTGATTATGATGGTGGGGAAAGAGGGAAGGGAGAAGGTGATGATTGTAGCAGTGATAATGATGATGATGATGCCAATGGGATGAGGGGTGAGGGAAGGGAAGAGAAGAGGAGGTGGTTGGTGTGCCACAACAAAGTGAACCCTGTGCTAGGTGTGCCGCCAAACAAAAAAGATTGGGAAACACTGATCTCAGGCCTCCCTGGTGCATATCACCATAATCCTGCTCTGAGCAGCAAGGATCCAGAACTGGAATAGCAGGGAAATTGTCTTTTGTTTGTAAACAACAAAATATTTACAGAGATACAATATTTACAGTATTTTTAAAAGCACACATGGACATTTACATCACATGGTTAATGCATTTAACAGCCCCGAACCCTGGCAGACGCTATCCTCTATCTTTCTGTCCAGGCTGGGATTAAGGGCATAACCTGTATAGATAGGAGGCGTTGCCCTTGACATAACCCAAAACTCAAACACCGATTCAAATTAAAGTAAACATAGAAGAGGGCACAAAACAGCGCAGGGTTTATCATGCCTACCCTCACCCCTCCATGTTTTAGGCAAACTAACCATGCTCCTCCGCAGCTTTGGATTTTACACCCCCAGAGCATCTCATAGAGCAGGTCATTCGGTCTGACCACCAAGTTTTGGGGTAGCAGAAATACAAAACTTAGATACACAAACAAAGGTAAAAGAAATGTCTTAATAATTCAAACTCCAACACTATCGGGCCGATACAGTACAGTGCGCTCCGACAGAGCGCACTGTTAACCCTCAATTGGACGCATGGTTTTGATGCGCTAGCGTTACCCCTTATTCAGTAAGGGGCCGAAAACGCACGTCCAACCCCCCGAACCTAATAGCACCCGCAACATGTAAATGCATGTTGAGGCCCTATTAGGTATTCCCACGCGATTCAGAAAGGAAAATGTGCAGCCAAGCCGCACATTTTACTTTCAGAAATTAGCGCCTCCCCAAAGGTAGGCGCTAATTTCTTCGAGCACCAGGAAAGTGCACAGAAAAGCAGTAAAAACTGCTTTTCTGCACCCCCTCCAACTTAATATCATGGCGATATTAAGTTGGAGGTCCCGAAAGTTACCAGGTGCTACTCTCTCAGGAGTTTCAAACTCTGTTATATCCTGGAAGTCTCCTTTTTCACTAGCACCAGTGCATTGGGAGGTTTCTGCTGCCACTTCTCCCTCTAAGTTGTCTCCAGGATGCTCATCTCCTGCTCACATGTTTCGGGCACTGCAGCCTTTGCTGACTGTTCTGGCTGAAGTGTAGGCTGGCTCACAGAGGCTCCTTGCACAGGCTGACACTCTGCTTCCTCCTGCTCCATTTGGCAGAGCAGCTGGCTTGCAGTGGGTTCCTGCTCTGGCTGGGGTCTCAGCTGAGTTTCATCAGGGACTTCCTCCTGGGGGTCATTCAGTGTGAGGGGGCAGTTGTGATATGCCTGAGGGCAATGCACACACACAGGGCCATCCACCCCACACAGGTTGCATTTCACTCAGGGCACTCAGCACTGGTGTGGCCAATCTGTTCACATCTTCCACACTTTACACACTTGCAGGTTGAGCTGGAATGCTCTGAAGAGCCACATTTAAAGCATTTTTTATCTGTTCAGGGTAGAAACAGGAGCCTCTCTCTCTCTCTTCCAGTCATGAAACTGTTACATAGAAACATAGAAACATAGAAATGACGGCAGAAGAAGACCAAACGGCCCATCCAGTCTGCCCAGCAAGCTTCACACATTTTTTTCTGCTGTTAGGCAGATGCTGTATGTGGCCATCAGCCAGTGGGAGATGCACCACTGCTTTCTAACCTGCAGCCCAGAACCCCTCTGAGTCCAGCACAGGCCATGGCTCTCCCAGCACCGAGCAGTGTCTCTGCAGCCAGGTGCGCACCTCACAGGCCTCAATGTGCTCCGCTTTAAAATGCACATTCACTGTTCTCACTGTCAGGCCGATACAGTAAGGGCGTGTAAGAAAAAGGGCGGCAGTGCCGGGCACCCGCTCGTTTGCCGCACGCACAGTTCGGATCACATACCGCTCGATACAGTATTTAAATGGCATGCAAATGCAAGCCGCGTCCAAAGCGCGTCCATGAAGCGCAATCCATTTACTGTATAGAGCGCTATACAGCTCCTATACAGTATCCTGGGTGCGCTGGTA
The DNA here is from genome assembly GCF_901001135.1 of Rhinatrema bivittatum. NCBI lineage: Eukaryota > Metazoa > Chordata > Amphibia > Gymnophiona > Rhinatrematidae > Rhinatrema > Rhinatrema bivittatum. The sequence goes on from NC_042617.1 coordinate 310,038,481, forward strand.
CCTGTCATTTCAAATGGGCGAAAACCTCGGACGTCCATCCAGGCGCTCAGGTCATGGCGTGCGCTCATGCGCCTTCGCCGCTTGAGCGCCCAAATTGGACGTGCGTTCATGCACCTTCGCCGGCGGGGCTGCTGGAAGCCGCTTTCGCCGCCGGCTGCCCCCGGGAGGCAGGGGAGCCGCGGTGGGCGCCTCGGGAGGAGGGGAGAGAGGACTGGAGCTGCTGGAAGCCTGCAGTAAGTTTACTTTTGTTACAATTTCTATTTGCTTTAATAACATGTCGAGTCGATTTTCGCCCTGCGCCTTGCTTCGGGAGGGGGGGAGAGATGACTGGCAATCCCCGATGCCCGAGTGTAGGAGAACCAGGCCACACCATGTTACTCGCTTGCTCCAACCCACCCACTTATTTGCCCGGAGCCTGCCTATTGCTGTCACATCCCTCTAACGCCAGGGTCAGGGTAGGCGGTAAATTAGCGGGTTAAAGACGCAGCAAAACAGTTGGTTAAAAAGGCGATAACTGGGCTGCACGTTACTGTATGGGAGGGAATAGCTAATCCGATCGTTTACATATCATATACATGCCGCGGGCGGAAAGGGATACGCGTTGATTTCAAGAAGTGGTAAAGATTGGTAAAAACGGATAGTGAATCGCGGGTTAGACTTACGCGGCCAAATTGTGGGTAGAAAGCGGGTTAGAAACAGGGTAACCGCGGCCGCGCTTTACTGTATCGGCCTGTGTGTTCTGTGAAACCCTGGATCCTTGCAGTGAAATCCTTCCACGCTGGGGTGTCCTTCACCTTTTCATACCGGTTCCAAAAAGCCAATAGCTGATTCCCAGCTCTGAATGCCACATCATACTGAGAGCTTCCTGAGGTGTGAATTAAAGCCTTTGCATGCTGGGGGAAAACTTTAAGCTTTTCTTTGATAAAACTCCCAACATATTCTCTGTCCCAGGGGCCAGCAGTGAGTCCCATATATTTATTTATTTATTTAGTGGAATCTCGTCACATATCTTGCTCTATTTTGCTGTTTTCTGATCGTGTTGCTTAAACAGGTCAGAAAATAAAGGTTTACTTCCATTTTGGTGGATATTTGCTCTGGTTACCAGGACAGCTTCTTGTCTTTGGCTTGCTGCTTTTGTCTCTTTCAAGGTGTTTGCTCCAGCTCCAGGCACAATTTCTGGACTCTGACTTATTTCTTTCAAAGTTTTTTCACCATTTTCCAGTAAACTTTCTTCCAGCTCCATGCACTCAGCTGCAGCCACACCCATGAACTCTGTGCACTGAGCTTCCATTCCTCAGACCACCAGAGTAGCAGGGGGTGCTGCAGGGCAGGCCTGAGGTATATTGGAAGAGCTGTGCGTTTGGGGTTTCGGCACTGGAATAGCAAGGGGTGCTGCAGGGCAGGACTGAGGTGCAGTAGGAATATCTGTGGCAGTGGGGGGTTCTCAGTACTGGAATAGCAAGGTATTTTATTTGTAAACAACAAAACATTTACATATATGCAGTATTTTCAGTGTTTTTAACAGCACAAACGTAGCAGGGCGGGAGTGAGGTGCATTATTGAAGGGGCTCAATAATGGAATAGCAAGAAGTGTTGCAGGGCAGGACTGAGGTGCATTGCCAGAGTCATGTACATGTATGCATGTGTGTTTGAAGTCGGTGCTCCTGTTAATGATATAGTTAAGAGGTGCTGCATATATTTCATATATGGTGCTGCATATATTTCATAGAGATTTCACACTCTAAGATTACAAGAACCTGTCCCATTCACACTGATTTCTTGCAACCCATGAATAGTAAAAAAAAAAAAAAAAAAAGGAAGTATTGAGACACTGGAAGGGAAGCACATTTATGACCATGATTTAAGAGCCTTATCAGTAGAATATTCTAACAGTGGTGCTCTTAGCAAAGTAAACCCAATATTACTTCTATAAGAAAAAGGTCTTATAAATATTGTTCTTTTGGAAAAATTTTCATCTCCAAGAAATACCAGGAAAGAAATAATCTCATAAAGAAATAACCTTTATAAGCCCTGTGCATCTGCAACAGACTATTGGGCCGATACAGAAAAAAAGTGCGGGAGAGCCGGCAAGCGCCCACTCTCCCGACGCGCGCACAGGCCACTCTCCTACGCACGCGATTTAGTATTGGCCCGCATGCAAATGAGGGCCCGTGGGAAAAAGAGGCACTAGGGACACTAACGCGTCCCTAGCTCCTTCTTTTTGACAGGAGGGGTGGCTGTCAGCGGGTTTGACAGCCGCCGATCAATTTTACCAGCGTCGGTTCTCGAGCCCGCTGACAGCCAAGGGTTCAGAAAACGGACGCCGGCATAATTGAGTGTCCGTCTTCTGTCCCGCAGGCTGCGGGCACATTTGATTTTTTTTTTTTTTTTAATTTAAAATGTTTTTTTATTTTTGGGGCCTCAGACTTAATATCGCTATGATATTAAGTCGGAGGGTGTACAGAAAAGCAGTTTTTTTCTGCTTTTCTGTACACTTGCCTGGTGCCGGCCGAAATTAGCTCCTGCCTTTAGGCAGGCGTTAATTTATGAAAGTAAAATGTGCGGCTTCGCTGCACATTTTGCTTTCTGTATTGCGCGGGAATGTCTAATAGGCCCATCAACATGCATTTGCATGTTGCGGGCGCTATTCGTTTCGGGGGGGTTGGCCGCGTGTTTTCGACGCGCTATTACTCCTTACTGTATAAGGGGTAAAGCTAGCGCGTTGAAAACGCACGTTCAAACACGGGTTCCGCAGAGTGCACTGTACTGTATCGGCCTGTAAGTGTAAATGTTAGATTATAAGGTTCAGAGGTTTTTCTCAGGCTCCCTGCTCTATGGATGTAATTACAGGCGGCGTTGCTTTCCCAACCCTTTGGCTTTTGAAGGCTGAGCTTCTGCTGGGCACGTGTAAGGAAGTTGTCCGCTGAATCTCCAGCACTTGAGGGTTTTCCTTGATTTAAGTCGGTTATGACAGTTTTATGGTCCACCCTCAGCTGAACATAGACAGGCCCCCTGGTGAACTTTCCAGTGTTGTTCGAGCCGCCGGCTTGTGGGCTGCATTTAGAACTCAGGTCCCAGAGGCAAATACATCTAAAGCCTCTAAATCACAGCGCCACTCCAAGACCAAAGTATATGCCTAATAAATAATTCTTGCAAGGAATGTGATCCATATATTACCGAAGGGCTCTGGGCCCATACATTTCTGCCGACTGTCACATCTGACGTAGTCTCCTCCCCCACCCTGGCCTGTTAAAGCAGTGAAGGCTGCTCAGCAGCTGGAGATCCTTCACTCTGAAGCACATTTTATTTCTTGCAAGCTGAGCTAGGGTGACTTTAATGGAATATCAAGGGTTTAGAAACACCGCACCTCTAATCTTACAAAGAAAACCGAAAAGCTGTGGGTGAGAAGGGTACAGGAACGCCCTTAGCTAATTGTTTACCCGGTGGGGTAGGGCGGCAGGGGGCTATCCACCCCCTCTAAATTGTACAGGGTCTCAGTCATAAGGCCAAGAAGGGATCATCCTTCTTCACTCATAAATCAGAGCCTGCACTTTTGTCTTACCTAAAAGCCTGGAAGCTGGAGCTCCTACAAAATGAATCAAGTAGTGTGGCTACAGCATTAGTGCCATACCTGGGAACTCTCCGGATCTGGCCTTCGTTGCCTACAACACCAGTGAGTTACCATCTCTCTCTCAGAGCGTTCCCTGGAACCAGGCACTCACTCCTCGAGGGCCTAATCCATTTCCAGCTCCGGGCCAATACCGGAAATCTCCGGGTGCTGCAGCAAATCCAATCTGCTTGGACCCGGAAAGAAGAAAGGAACGTCATTGGTCTTGCGCGACTGAAAAAAGGAGGAACCCGACAGTGATTTCTGCCATCTCCGGACCTTTTTTAATTCTTAACTTTGCTTCCTCGTGACACCACCTGCTCCTGCACAGCCTGTTTCCTGTATCCAGCCACTTGCCCGCCCCATCCTGTTTGCCTTGGCCAATCAACATTGCGATTTCCTGCCCGTGCATCAAACGAGGAGTAAGAAACAGGCAGCGCCCACTTCCGCAGCACAGGAGGAGAAGGAAGAGGCTGCTGCTGCTCCAGAAGCCCAAGTTAGAGTCGGCTGTTGCTAGTGTGTTTTGAAAGGGGGAGAGAGAGAATGAATGAGCATGTCTGTGAGAGTGAGTGAATGTGTATTTGTGTAGGAAGAAGAGATCTGAGAGTGTATATAGGTGAGTAGGAGAGAGCTGTGTGCAAGTGAGCATGGGTGTATGGAAGAGGGAGAGACGTGAGTGAGTGAGTGAGTGTGTGTGTGTTGATGGGAGAATGGCAGAAGTAAAGGTGTAAATGGACATGTGAGAATGTGAGAGACTGAGCAGTGAAAGTAAGTGTGAACATGTAAGAGTGTTTATAAGAGCAAATCTGTGTTGCGACCCTCGTTGCCCGATGTCTCCACTCCGCCCACCTTACCTCTTTGGCGACTCCCTCTTTGCTTGATGGAAGTTTGGCTGCCGTGGCGTCATCTTGCCAACCTCCTCCGGCGTCCCCGGACCGGCTAGACGCTGCTTTCTGCCATGTTTCCCAGAAGGCTAAGGGCGTGCGCGCGGCGCGGCCCCGACTCAAGTACCAGCAGGGGCGCGAACCTCAGGGGCGTCCCCCTGAGATGACGTCATCCTCACCGGATACTTAAGGTCTCTGAATTCGCTAACTAATCGAGTTAGCAAAGGAAAGGTTTACCTAGCTTCCTCCAGGTATCGCTGCGGATGGGATTCGCTCTCTGCATACCTTGCTACTCTGCCTCCTCGGACTTTACCAGAGGTACCCGCTCCTCGGGGGCCTTGCTCTCTCTCTTGTTTTTCAGGTCGCAGTCTGGAACCGGTACTCGCTCCTCTAGGGCCACCGTTCCCGAACTTGCTACTGAATACCACTTCTGCCAGGAAGCCTTCGCTGCCTACAACACCAGTGAGTTACCATCTCTCTCTCAGAGCGTTCCCTGGAACCAGGCACTCACTCCTCGAGGGCCTAATCCATTTCCAGCTCCTGGGCTGCTTCTAAGAGACTACAGTGTGAGTGTTACCATCATGGTTTTGTTCCTGAACTCCGCATACCCTGCCTACTCACTATATTCAGTTTCTCTACAGCTCAGTTATCCAGGATCACTGTTCCAGTATCTGAGGGACTACAGCCCAGCTGGGCGCTTCAGCTCACTACTGCCACCTCTGGTGGTTCAATATACTGTTTAATAAAAGAACTTTTGTGTGTCTGTCTCCATACCCTGAGCCTGACCGGTGGTCCCTCTCGTAATCTTCCCACGGGGGCGTGGTCATCTGCCACCGGCCCAAGCATCCACCCACAACTATCTCAAACACTAACAATCTGTGAGCATCTGGTCCTACTGTGCAGTTGCCCTCTCCCCGCTAATCCATGGTACTCTCAGGGTGACTGGAAGTCAAAAGTTCCCAGGTATGATTAGTGCAGTTAGATACTATTCTGCCTCCACTAAAAGTTCCCTATGCACAACTTAAATTCTTAACAGGAAAAACAATTAACGGAGTCTTACAGTGCATAAACTGGAGATAACGGAGACTAGTCACTGAAATTAAGACAGGTAAAAAATGAGGATAATTCTGCAGGAGGGTGACAAATTAGCTGTTGAATCACACAGGCTGGCTAGAGCTGACCAAAGGTGACTGAAAAACAAGAGGAAAAGCACCCAGGTGCCCCTGCTTCCAAGTCAGAGGTTACCCTTTAGAGTCAGCTGCACTGAATATAGTAGAAGCGGTGAACATGCAGGCTGACCACCAGTCGGCAGTGTAACAGAGAACAAGAAACTTCAGAATAAAGCATGAACAACAGCATTAATAACATAAAGGTTGTTGTGGAAGCAGGGCAACAGTGAATAAACAGAAAAACACCTGTTGAGACAGGACTGATACCTAGAAATACAGGTCAACAAACAAGCTGTACTGTACTACTCTGTTACATTTGTAACTAGCTTTTGAGAGCTAATCACAAATGTATTTAGTTAATCTTTTGCCCTCAGTTCATCTGTATAGACACAAGTAGGATTGACAGCCCATTCCAAGTCATAAAGAACAGACTAATCCATTACCTGTTGCATGGATGGCAGGCTTGGGTGAGCAATATCTCCTCCATTTCCTTACTAATGCCCCTGCTAGCAGGATAAAGTTCTTCCAGACTCTGTCCCTGATTGAGTAGTAGAGTTGCCAAGCCTTCTCAGAAGAAGCAGGAGCCTGTGGGGGCAGTTAGGGAGTCACAGCAAGGAGAAGGGCAGTCCGTGAGAGCCCGCTCCCAACCCCTGGTCTATAACTTTTCTAAATTCTTTCTTTCCAGGGGAATTTAACCTCACTCCCTAAACTCTGGGATTAGTGCAGAGCTGAAAGTTACCAGCTCAGGGTCCTGCCAGAGATGTACACAAAAAAGATGTTTTATATGTGTAGCCAACGATATCCAATATATGGTTAAACTGGTATCTAAATTTATACATGTATTATAAAGCCATCCACCTTCAACTGCAAATTTTGTAGGACCCTTACTCCTAGAGTCAGTACAATGTAATAGACTCTTCTTATGGTATCGGGTCACTTTAATTTATTTATATCATTTTTTTGTATTTTATCTTTTAGGTAAAATTTGCTGATGAACTTCTAAATATAATGTCTCTTCAGTAGCTCTTATTTTAGGCTTTAATAATAGTCACAGTCTCAACTAAATTATATGATAATACTCATCGCAAATGGCGTCTCAAACTCAGTCCCGACACGATCGCGTTTCGGACCACCAAAAGGTCCTAAACGAGACGACTTTTCTTAAGTCCATTACTAATTTTGCGGTCTCCATTAGGACTCCATTAGGAGACTGCAAAATTAGGACTCCATTAGAAGACTGCAAAATTAGTAATGGACTTAAGAAGAGCAGTTGGTCACCAACTAATGGAATATTGATGGACTTGGTTGGACGTCACAGTTCTGAAGGAGTGATTCCCCTGAGGCAGGACCCTTTGGTGGTCCGAAACGCGATCGTGTCAGGACTGAGTTTGAGACACCATTTGCGATGAGTATTATCATATAATTTAGTTGAGACTGTGATTATTATTAAAGCCTAAAATAAGAGCTACTGAAGAGATGTTATATTTAGAAGTTCATCAGCAAATTTTACCTAAAAGATAAAATACAAAAAAATGATATAAATAAATTAAAGTGACCCGATACCATAAGAAGAGTCTGTTACATTATACTGACTCTAGCAGTAAGGGTCCTACAAAATTTGCAGTTGAAGGTGGATGACTAAGGTTACTGGAATACACATTTTGTGTTTGTGGGTGTGTTGTGTGTTGTGTTTGTGGGTGTGTTGTGTGATTTATATGTGTAGCCCCCATCCAGAGGTGTGGTTTGTAAAGTTATGGATTTGTCCTCTGTGACGAGACTTCTGAGGGGAACTGCTATTCTAGTAATGCACTGCAGCTCCTTTACCTGCAAGCCAATGAATACATAAAAGTAAAACAACAAGTGCTGCAGTAAGAGAAATACACATAATGGGACAGATATGAATATAGACACTCAGTTAAAATTGGTTATCCATGATACTCTGCCCTAGAGCAATAAATTATGAATAATAAATAACCTTAAATCTACGTTACATTATTAGTGAGCACACTATAACCCTCCAGGGTGTATATTTACACTAATAACTGGGCTCAGTAATATATATATGCATAAATATATACCTCTGAGAGCAATTGCTGTACTACTTATAATATTCCCTTAACCCTTGGGGGTTAGTAGCAATGTGATGCAATGTGATGCCTGTTACTCTCAGAGTAACAGGCAATAACGAAACGTACAAAGGGCCTGATTTTCAAAAGCATTTGCACGCTTAAAACTGGGTTTTTCACTTGTAAATGCACTTTACCTATATAAGTGGGATTTTGGAAATTGCCATAATATATGCCATTAAACATGAGCTTTTGAAAATTGCTACGATAGTATGTTAAATTTACATGCGTAACTCCTTTGAAAGTTCACCTGAAAGAGTTCAGCTGGGATTGTGTAAAAAGATGCCCCCTTCCACCCCTGGGGTATGGTAATGGTACTGGGGATTCAAGGGTTCATTTTATTTCATTTTCATGTATTTATATTTGGTAAGTGTCATCACATATAAGCTTGCAGCAATTTATAAAACATAATCAAAATATGCTATGAATGCAACAATAAAAACACAGTATCAAAAATATAAAAAAAAATACATTTCACGTCTTACGATATTCACAAGTTATACACGTTCAGATTGAATAACTAGCAAGTAATAATATAAAAATGCTCACAAACACAATATCCCAAGTCCACCTCCCTGTCACCAAAACAGATGACAATCAAAAGAACTAATGCATTTACTACACCCTCTCACCCAATACCAGTCCAATATAGAATATTTCTCCCTGAATTAAACCTACCTGTTTTTCTGAATAGTATTGCCGGAATGATCAAGTTTCTTAACCTGCTTACAGAAAACCAGGAGGCCATGCAATAGTTTAACTTCCCTGGAAAGGCTATTCTACAGTTTGGAAAATGCACGTCCTTTCATTTTCTGCAGGCAAGCAACATATAATGAAGAGACAAGCAGGCTGTCCTTCAAAGAATGCCGTATGGGTGAAGAGGAGGTCAGTTTTTCCCAAAGGTAGGCATCAAGAACTTGGATTTAACTATAATCCGCAGGCTTACCTCTGATACAGATGAATAAATATGCTTTAAACTAAAGTGATGATGGATGCCACTGGAGTATGATCTGAGAGCTTACTGATTTACTCAAGAGCCAGGTACACACTTCTTCCCCTGTGAGTGTATGAGAATGCGTGTTTGTGCTCCCAACAACTGCACCGAAGAGTAGTTTTCTGTAGAACCTCCATCCTCTTTCGTGTGTAGGCTGCAGCAAACAGCACCCTGGTCACCTAACACGGGGGCCTGACAGCAGCATTCAGCCACAACAGCAGTGACAATGGCTCAGCACTGAAGGGATGCTGTAAATCCTATTGAGTTGCAGCTACACTCTTCCCAAGCCCTCTATCTCCTGCTGTCTAGCCTAGCTGGGGATACCAGCAGGGGATGTCAGACCTAACTGGGCAGAGTCACAGATAGTTCTTCAGCTGTTCTCCCCTCTCTATCTCCAGTTGCCCTCCAAAAACCTACACAGATTTGAAATCTCTGTCCTCTCTACTTTTCTGATAGGTTAAATCCTTCTTTGCATTCCCATTGGTTCTTAGAGGCACAGTACAGTGCCCATTAGGCAGTGACAGGCTGAGGCAGCCATGTTAAGAAGGGCTGCAGATGTTCCAGAAGCAGCAAATCAACCATGGTTGGGCTGCACGTTTGTGAGAGACCTGAAGGTATGGGGTGGTTGCATAAAGAGCAAGGTAAGAGAGCACTACCTTCCCCCTCCTTCTTAAAGTTTACTTTGCCAAGGATGACCAACATAACACAATACACAACAATGTTCATACAATTGATAGCGTATTTATAATAAACTGATTTTGGTATATATAACTATAGCCTGATTAGCTTTTCCCAACTAATTACTCTTCCCTTTCTAGCTCTTGATCATATTTGGTCATTTCTTTAAGCATGTGTATACTTTCCTCCCTAGGCTCTGGGTTGGGGCTAAAATTAACTTCCATTGTATTAGAAATATCAACATTTGTCTTTTAGTAGGATGTTAAATAGAACCCCTTTAGTGCTCTGATCTGGGACTTCATAAGTTTTCCGTCGATAAGCTGTCTGGCTTTTGCGCTGCTGCGCCTGCAAGGCACTTCCCACGCATAGCGCATCAGTCTTCTCAGTCTTTTTTCTCGCTTTCGCATGGACTTTTTTTTTCGCTCTCATCGCATCTCCTCATAGTTTTGGAGGATGTTTTCCTCTTCTCTTCACGCTAGCAATCCCTCAGAAGCACTTTTCAGTGTTGATCTAATCTTGTCAAAGAAACCTGGGTTCAAATATTGTCGGTGCGGGCACATAATGTCTGTCACTAACAATCATAGCTATTGCTACATCTGTCTGGGCCCGGATCACAACCAGGCATCAAATCGCGACTATGATCGCATATCACCATGGGCGCAAAGACAAAGAGCTGCAAAGATAGCCTCTTTAAGAGACAGGGAGGAATGTTCATCAGCGTTGGGCAATTACATGCCTTCTCCGAGGCCCTAAACTCCCTGCTCACAACGTGCACAGGAGATCAGCTTTGATGTAGCCGCAGGTAAAATCAAAGGGCAAACGGTCTGTCCTCAAGACTTCAGCAACGATGGTTCAAAAAGTTGCTCTGGCACCGATTAAACCCAAGCCGAAATCTGTGGAGCACTCCAGTCGTGTTTCGAGTGCAGGTGCGTCATCTGCATCATTGAAGATCTCACATCAACACACTGACCAGGATGGAGCATCGATTTCGAAGCAATGTAAACATCACCGTGATGCATCCACGCAAGCGACCCCTGTTGCAAAAGAAGGATTGCATCACTCCTGCCCCAGCTCATGATGTGTTGGCGCAGACTGGGAAGTGAGCTGTGAATCAGGAAGTTTCGATGCAAGCTACCAAACCCACCACAACTCATGGCGCATTGATGCAAATGCGGCGACACTCCACGCACTCCAGCGATGCCTTCACAGAGTAACAAACTGTTCCCCCGAGTGGCGAAGGGAATCAGGAGAAACCCCTTTTTTCTCCAGTGGAACTCATATCTCCCAAGCAGGATAGACTGGGTGAATCTAATCTACTATCTTCGCAAATGGAACATCCAAATTCTCCACTAGACCAATTGCCTACCGGCTCTACAGGTGTCCCATCTGACCCTCTGGAGGAACCTCCAGATCACTCTTCACTTTTGAAGGATGTGACCTAGTCACACTTTGTCGAAAAACTTGGAAAGTTGCTGTGGGTGGAGATCCAAAAACTGCCAGACTCTAGGGAGGAGGTTTTCGGCATACTAAAGATCTTGGAAGTTCCAGATGAACCTTCTGTGCTACCATCTCATAAGGTGTTGGATGTGGTACTCTCAAAAATGTGGGAGTCCTTCATTCCAACCTTCCAGTCTCCAGAAAGTTAGATTTAAAGTTTCGATTACAGATGTCTTTGACATGTGGGTTCATCCAGCTATCACATGCATCAATCGTTGAGTTGGTGATGAAGCATGCAAAGTAATCAAAATTGCATGCATCTGCTCCTCCAGGGAGAGAACACAAGCTCCTTGATGACTTCGCCAAGAAGATATTTCAACGTGCAATGTTAACATCCCGGATCCAACAATACCAGTTTTACATGGGCCAATATCTTTACAAATGCTTGCAGCAATTGAAACCATTCTTGTGCTTGGAAACAGGCCAGCAGCTAACACCTCAACCCTTTTACGATCTGGAGGAGGGATTATGACACCTGCTGAGGGTGGTGTATGAATGTTTTGAAACTTCTTCCCGCACCTCTGCCACTTCCATTGCTGCTTAACATATAGCGTGGCTCCATTCCAGTTCCATCAGGGAGGACGTTCATGACAAACTAGCAGATCTACCTTGTTCAGATGAGAACCATTTTGGCAAAAAACTGAAAAACATAGTATCCCAAATGAAAGAACAAAACGTTGCGGTACAGTCCTTGTCAACGTTGTTGGATTCCCAAGACACAGTAAAGCGGTTTTATCCTCAATATCAGAAACCTTATTACCAGAGGAAGTCGCTTAAGCAGTTCCAAACCTTCAGATCACAGTTATAATCAGCTTTTTCAGCAACCTCGCCCTCAGTCCCAACCTACTCAACCTAGAGGAGACCGCAAGCAGCAAAAGCCATTGCAGCCGTCAATTCCAAAGTCCCCCCAGTCTTTTTGAAAACAGGTCAGCCACAGCCTCACTTACCAGTGGGAGGCAGGATTCACCATTTCCCCTCAGAAGGGGGTCAAATAACATCAGACCAGTGGGTTCTAAAGATCATCCATGAGGTTTATCATCTGAATTTCAGGATCAAGCCTTCACTTTCCCATGTGCCAGCCCATTAAAGGATGTTTCTCAGTTGCCTTTGCTGGAGCAGGAGGTCCAGACCATACTCCTCCAGAAGGCCATTCAACTGGTAGCGAAATACCAGATCAACTACTACTTCCAGTACTTCCTTATTCTGAAAAGCTCAGGAGGACTCGGGCCCATTCTAGATCTAAGATCCCTGAACAAACACCTTTAGAAGGAAAAATTCAAGATGACGTTCCTCAAGTTGATCCTACCATTCATTCAAGAGAATGTCTGGATGTGTTCTTTGGATCTCAAGGACGCCTATACTCACATTCCAATACACCCTTCCTGCTGGCGATTCCTTTGCTTCCAGATAGCAAAGCATTACCAGTGCAAAGTCCTTCCCTTTGGTCTTTCCTCGGCTCCCAGAGTCTTCATCAAATGTCTGGCTGTGGCAGTGGCTCATTTAAGACACCAGGGAATTTGGGTTTTTCCCTACCTGGACGACCGGCACATCTGCAAATGACAATCACTTGCCTTGGAATCTCTAAGTTTCCTAATTAACTATGAGAAATCAGTACTCAAACTGACCCAGGAGCAGGTTAGACTCCACTCAGTCACGAGCGTTCCTTCCAGAAGAGAGGATCGCAAGCATACATCATCTCGGTACAGAATTACTCCGCAAATCGGTGGAAACAGTGTGCCAGTTACTCATGATCCTAGGACACATGGCTTCAGCCATTCATGTTGTATCAGACACTTGGCTGCATATGTTGCGCTTTCAATGGGGCTTGAAGTCTCAAGGGACCCAATACTGCCAGCCAGTGAACAAAGAGGTAACCTTGTTGGACTCCATGCGAAGAGACATACATTTGTGATTAAAATTGGGGGAAACTAGTGATCGGAGCCCCTCTTCAGGAACTCCCTCACAGTCTCATCCTCACCACCGATGCATCCACACAAGGTTGAGGAGCTCATCATTTTCACTACAAAACACATGGCTTATGGTCAGTGCAGGAAAAGTCCTACTAAAGCAACTTGCTAGAACTCAGGGCCATGAAATATGCTCTGATGGCCTTCACTCATCTGCTATGGGGCCACACCCTAATGATTCATATAGACAATCAAGTGGCCATGTTCTGTGTGAACAAACAGGGAGGCTTGGGCTCCTGACTCCTGGCTCTTCTGTAGAGAAGTGGTATGGCTATGAGAGTGGGCCATCGAGAACTTGATGACCCTGCATGCAATATAACTACCCAGGGTGGCAAACATGTTGGCAGACCTCCTAAGCAGAGTCTGCCCTTGTATAGACCTTTTGTGTCCAAGCACAATCAGAAAGTAACTCGATTCTGTTCTATCTGCCCCAGCTGCCTCAGAGAGACACAGGATGCCTTCCTCCTGTCCTGGATGAAGGGTCTACTATATGCCTTTCCTCCAATATCTCTCATCTCAAGGATGGTTTAAAAGATTATTTGGGAGAGAGTTCGAATGATATTCATAGCACCTGCAAGCCTGAGACAACCGTGGTATGCGTATCTGGTGCTGTATTCCGAGAGCCATCCAATATATCTGGGTCAGGACCCAGATCTCCTAATCCAAGAGGAGGGCTCTCTTCTCCATTCTTCTCTTTGAGTAACAGCCTGAATATTGAATGCAAAATCCTGCAAAACTTAGCTCTTCCAACTGCTATTCATTAGATTATCATAGTGGCAAGGTAGCCTTCAACTAGGAATTATTTCTTCAAATGAAAGTGATATATGGGCTGGTGTAACTGTCAACAGATTAGCCCCTTTTCTTCATCACCAAAAGAGATTCTCATTTATTTGCTCCATCTCATAGAATCTGGCCTAGTGACGTCTATAAGAGTGCATTTAAGCGCCATAGCCGCTTATCATGAAAGAGATAAGGTTTCATTAATTGCTTTCCATCCATTGATATCTCGATTTATGAGGGGTCTTTTTCACCTTCAACCTCCTGTTAGGAAGCCTCCAGTACCCTGGGATTTGAATGTGGTCTTGACAGCTCTGATGAAAGATCCCTTTGAACCATTGCAGTCAGTCGCTTTGAAATTCCTAACTTGGAAAGTGATTCTGCTTGTTGCTATAACCTCAGCTCGGCAAGTGAGTGAACTTCAGGCCTTGGTGCACTTCTCACCTTACTTGCAATTTTACCATGACAAGGTGGTACTCAGGACATATCCTAAGTTTTTTCCAAAAGTAGTGTTGGCTTTTCACATCAGCCAAGCCATATCACTCCCTATCTTCTTTCCTAAACCACATAATAATAACTGAGAAAGATTATTACATTCTTTGGACCACAAAAGAGCGTTGGCTTATTATAAAAAAAGAACATTGCTTCACAGGTGCTCATCACAGTTGTTTGTCTCATTTAATCCTAATACATTAGGAGTAGCAGTCAACAAGAGGATACTATCAAACTGCATTGCAGACTGCAATTAGTACTGCCACAAGTCAGCACATTTACCACTGACAAGTGCAAGGTGTTGCATATAGGGAAAAATAACCCATGCTGTAGTTACATGATGTTAGGTTCCATATTAGGAGCTACCACCTAGGAAAGAGATCTGCTTGACTCCTGGACTGACCTTTGCCTTGCCTGACCATCCTCGGCTTGACTCCTGTTTGACTCGTGTTCGTTTGCCACATCTCCTTGCCTGCCACCTACCCTGACCCCAGTCTGCTCTACCATGCCTCTGTTGAATTTACTCTGGACTTGGCCTTTCAGGCTCCAGGCTCCAGCCTGTTCTTAATCGGGTGCCTCCTGTTTGCTCCGAGTTTCCTTTGGCGCCCAGGTCTCCTGGACTCAGCCTCGTCTGGACTTGTTCTCCATCCTCAGTCAGCACTGCTGGCTCCTGGCTGATTCATTCATCGCTTCCGGGAAGTCCTCGTCAGAGGTCCATCTAAGACCAGCTGGCCCCGGTATCCAATGGCTCAACCTTCGGGGAACGAGGGCTGGTATTGGTGAAGTTCCAGCCGGCCTCCGTCAATCAGCCAGCTCCGCCTACCGACGGTGGGGACCGGTAGGGCCTGCCCTGCGGGTAGCATCAACCCCACCTCGGTCCAAGGGTCTGCGGTGGTTCTTGTATAATCTTAAGATCTTCCACAATAGGGATGAAATGACTATGATGTTGAAATCGTCGGCTCAGTGTGCTGCAGCAGTCAAAAAAGATATAATTTCTGCTGCATCTCAAAAAAAGATATAATTGCACTGGAGAACGACCAAAATGATAAGTGGCATGGAATGGCTGCCTTATGAGGTAAGGCTAAGGAATTTAGGACTGTTCAGTTTTGAGACGAGACGACTGAGGACAGTTATGATAGAGGTCTACAAAATCATGAAAGAACTTGAACAAGTTAATGTAAATTGGTTATTTACTCTCAGATAATAGAAGGACTAGGGGGCATTCCATGAAGTTAGCATGTAACTCGTTTAAAACAAATAGAAGAAAATTATTTTTCACTCAGTGCATAATTAAGCTCTGGAATTCATTGCCAGAGGATGTGGTTACAGCAGTTAGTATAGCTGGGTTTAAAAAAGGTTTGGATAAGTTCCTAGAGGAAAAATTAACTGCTATTAATTAATAAACAACAGTAGCTTGAGATTTATTTAATGTTTGGGTACTTGCCAGGTACTTGTGATTTGGATTGGCCATTTTGGAAACATGATACTGGGCTTGATGGACCCTTGCTCTGACCCAGTTTGGGGGCATGGTCGAGGCCTCCGGACCAGCCCACGGGTTGGGTGATGGCGCGCCAGCAGCCCGCTGGTGCGCGCAGATTTACGTCTGCTTTTAGCAGGCATAAATCTGCCAACAAAGGTATGGTGGGGGTTTAGATAGGGCCGGGGGGGTGGGTTAGGTAGGGGAAGGGAGGGGAAGGTGGGGGGAGGGAACAGGCAGCGTGCGCTGGGCTCGGCTCGCGCAGGTTGCACAAATGTGCACCCGCTTGCATGCACCGACCCAGCGCGCGTATCTTATAAAATCGCGTACTTTTGTTCGCGCCTGGTGCGCGAACAAAAGTACCCGATCGCGCAAATTTTTAAAATCTACCCCAGCGTCTCTCCGTGGAAAGGAATTAATGTGGAAACTGTGCAAGACTGGATAAATGGACTGTATTTAAGCTTTGCCCGAAATGTAAGCATTTGCAACCTTGACTGAAGTTACTTTTTATTCATAGCTGAAGCACATTATAAATCAGGTAATATTTATGTTAGCACCTTGTTTATTAACTAATAAACCAGCATTGAAACAGCATCCTTAGTATGGTATGTAATGCAGGAACTTCCAACCTGACAATTGCTGATGGATGAACTGCTGTTTTTCATCCTCTTCTAGTGTAGGGGCCTTCTTGTAGATCATCCATCCTTTTAGGTTTAGATGGCCCCATTCCTTAACCAGGATGGAGGCTAAAGGAGAAGTTGATAATTTCAAAGTCTTTTCATCTTGCTACTGCAAAGCCTTCCAGGCAGCTGCGCCTAAGATTTCCTTAATTACTTTTGTTGTATAGTTACATATATTTTATTAAGTTGCATTATATAGCATGCATTTTTAGTTGTGCTGTATTAGTATGTATTATATATATTTTTAGTTGTGTAAACCATCTTGATTTCTCCTGAAAGGCGATTAATCAAGTTTAAACTAAATTCCCTCTGTGCCTATCATAGGGCTTCAATAGGTAACTGAGGCACATGAGCCATGTCAATGATAGTGGTCTCACTAAAGAACCTGGAATGACCCTGGAATGGGCACTACACATCTCATCATATGCCCTGTGGCTGTTCTTCCCTGTAGGTTCTGGCACATAGCCTCACTCCTGGGCCAAGGACTTCTACCTATTCATCCTTAGGATGCTCTGTCTTCTGATGAGGCCTTTTAGATAGGCTATCAATATCCACATTGTTCCTCTCCAAATGGTCCCTGAGGCTAAACTTATTGCTAAGGGAGCAGGCCATCTGTGTCATATGAGTACGTAGATCAGTATGTTGTTGTCTATCCTGATCTCAGACTTGTTCCCATAGAGATAAGCATGTAGCTTGTTCATCACCATCTACTTCAAAGCCAAGAACTCGAACTTCTGAGTAGGGTATTCCCATTAGGTGCCAGCTCTGGCTTACAAGGTCTATAGTCCTTAAGGGCCCATTTTCTTCTTGCTGTAATACATCCCTAGACCATCTCTGCTGGCATCAACATGTAGGATATAGTTCATGCTATAGTCTAAAGAGGCTATCACAGTAGCTTCAGTCAATTGATCCTTCAGCTTCTCAAGGATCTTCAGTCCACTAGACCTCAGTGTAGTTTTTTGGTCTTCTCTGATTACCTTTTTCATGAGCTGGGAAGCATTCATCCTCTTCTTCACAGGATTATTTTGTAACATCTGGTTCCCAGGCCTGGCAATCTAGGAGTAGCATTTTACAAACTTCCTGAAGTAATCACAAAACCCTAGGAACTATCTCAACTCAGTTACTCTTCTGGGCTGGAACCATGAGGTGACAGTTTCAACCTTGGCTGGGTTAGTGGCTTTCCCTTCTTGGAACACTATATGTCCTAGAGAGGTTGCAGAAGATTGTCAGAATTGGCATTTGTCCACCGAAGACTTAAGAACTTCTGCTTTAAGCCTGTCCAGGATCTTCATCAACCTTTATTCATGTTTTTTAGGACTCCAGCTAAAAATGATCAAGTTGTTGAAATACACCAGAACCTCCAATACATGCATATTTCTTACTGTCCATTCTATGGCTGGAGCTCCATAGATATCTTGTGGCATATGCTGAATCCCAGATGAAAGCTGTCTTCTATTTATCTTCTGAGTGCATGGGTATTTGATAGTACTCACTCTTTAGGTCTAAGACACTGAACCACTTGCTGCCCACTAAGCAATTCAAGGCATCTTCCACTTAGGAGTGGTGTACTAATCTGGCATGGTATGTTGGTTTCAGGTTGCAGTAATCCATGCATATGCATATAGACCCTTTTTTTCCTCCAAATTTTCATGACTGGGGAGAAGGGAGTCCTAGATTCAGTGATGATCCTTGTCTTCTTCAAGTCCATGAGATGCTTCTAGATCCCCATGGGCATCATAGTATCCTCATCAATAGACTTTCTGAAATAGGCCTTAAAAATAAAATTCTTGAATGAATTTCCTCTTACCTCAAAAATTGTTCATACCAGGTATATATCAATAACACATTTTCTGATACCTATCCATTAGAAACAGGAGTACCCCAGAGATCATCACTTTCCGCTACACTCTTCAGTATCTACAAGTTGCCTCTTTGTCAGTTACTTTCCGGTTTACAGCTCAATTGCTACATATATGCAGATGCCATTCAGGTCATCATTCCAATAAATGATTCAATAGAAAAAAACATTCAAAACTTCCATCATATACCTAAACATTATAAGACAATTATTAAATCAGATGAAACTCAGTATAAATTTCGAGAAAACTGAAATAATGCTTTTGGAATGTAAACAGTTACCTACAGTCCAAGGTAAACTTTTCGTCCTAGAAAATTCTACAATTGCCCTAGGGAGTAAAGTATGGAATCTAGGCTTTTGGCTTGATCCAGAACTCAGTCTTAAACAACATATTTCCATTAAAATACAGGAAGGGTATTACAAATTGTTAATTCTCAGACGTCTAAAACCTCTTTTGAATCAGAATGAATTTAGAACTGTCCTTCAAGCCTTAATATTCATCAATATAGATTATTGCAATTCCTTGTATCTCATTCTCCCACAAACAATTATTAGGCTGCTTCAAATACTTTAGAATTCAGCTGCAAGAGTCCTTACAGGTACCAGTAAAAAAGTCCACATAACCCCTGTCCTGATTGCTCTTCACTGGTTACCGGTTGAGTACAGAATTAAATATAAAACATTATGTTTAATACATAGAGCAATCTATGCCGACCATGTCGATTGGTTGAACGCAGTTTTATGTATTCATACACCACAACAAAACCTCCATTCAGCCAATAAAGGTTTGCTTTCAATTCCATCTATTGCATCGGCTAAACTTACCACAGTCAGAGAAAGAGCTGTTTATTAGCTGGACTGAAATTATGGAATAACTTACCTGTTCAGTTAAGACTCCAGAAAGATTTGAAACTATTTAAAAAGGCACTAAAATGTGGCTTTTTGAACAAGCATGTGGAACAGACGTCAGCCAGTAACTTTTTATTTTGTCAGATAATTTTATTTGAACTTTGTTTACTATTGTTTTATATTTTTGAAGTTATTAATTAATTATTTCTAATGATTTTATTCTTTATGATTTTATTATTATTAATCTTATCTATTGTTAGTTTTAATTTATTACTGTATTCTAACTTTTTGTTACACCATGGTTTTTAATTTCCTTTAACTTTTGATTTTATAATGAATTTGTGAACCGTTGTGAAGTAAACATCAAACATCGGTATATAAAACTGATTAAATAAATAAATAAAGTCTTCTGGATCTCTCCGAGAAAGGCTTCTCCTATTATAGATTAATTCAATGCTGTGTGCTTATTGATTTTCCACATACTATTAACTCTTAGAGAACATCAGTCCTCGTGAGCAAGTGTTGGGTTAACCTGTCCTTCTAGCCTATGGTATAGAGGAGTCACCAAATTGAAACTGTCAGTTTTAAGCCCTGTATGCCTCTTCAGATCCTTCTTTTCCAGCCATCTGGAAACCATCTCAGCAGTGCAAGTCTTGGGCTTCGTCAGAGAGAATAAATACTTGGATCACCATGCTCCTGATCTTCTTGGGTGGAGTATCTACCAGCTGAGGGAGTATATTCACTCACCTAGGTAATGATTCAGGCTTCTCCTTCTCTATTAGGACATTCTGCCCCTTTTATTGAGGGCCTTTCATGTGGTACTGCAGAGGTATTAGGTGGTAGCACTTGAGCCTACTTTTACAGGAATCAGCCTCTGGAATAGGATAGGTTCCTGATTTGGCCATTTGTCAAAAGATATAAAAGTTGTCATCATGGTTGGGAGGATCTTCAAGGCCTTCAGATCCTGGCCTCTGTTGGCCTCCTTACATTGGGTAAACATTCTTCTTACCAACTCTTTGTTGGTCCCTACTAATAAAGTAGCTGAAGGCCAGTCGACTGACAAAGGGCACACCAATGCTAGCATCTCAAACATCTTGTCAGTCCCAGTGACAAACTGGGGAAATCATTCTTAACATTGAGGCAGCGGTATAAGGAAAGTTTTCCTGACTTAGTACCCATAGGTATAGGTTGAGTATTTCTTCCAGAGGAATATGATATAGCTAATTGTCACAAAAACCCTTGTAGATAATGGTGACCTGGGAGACTATTTATTTATATTATTAGTTGCCTGGTGCCAGGCTATAGGCGACAGATAGCAATTAGACATTCATAAGAGCATAAAATAACTCACAAGAATCCCTTCCCCTTGTACCAGAATGTGAGAAGTAGGCCCTATCAATCCGTTTGGGGCTATCTGGTACAACTTTCCTTTCCCTTTCCCACCTGAAGGGACTGTGAATTGAACTGTTAGGAATTTTCCTTTTTTTTCAAGGCCTTCTTACATTCTTAAATTCCTTTGTTGGGCAGTATGAGCCTGCTTGGGCTGTCTAACTGAAGTTTCCACCTTCTGGAGTTGGACTTCACCTGCAGCATTCTGTCTTGGAGCATCCTGTTGGCTCCGTTACAGGGGCCCTTCATTGTTTTTTTCACTTTTCTATAGGAAAAAAACAATTCTGCATTACCCTACATAGTTTTTCACATTGCCGACCGTCTCATTTATAGTGGTCATCTTTCCCACAGCAAAAACAAACATCTGCCCCTTTGACTCACTGGGATAGGCAGGAATCTGCTTTCCCTTGGCTGGTCCTTTTGATCATGTGTTATCAAGCCCAGTCCAGAAGGAGATAGTCTTATTTTTATCCAACAAGCTGTATCAGACACCGATGATAATCGTTCTTGTAACTGGGACAGTTCAGCCCTGGAATGAAGCAGCTCATGACTCTGAACCCCTGAAGCCTTTTTCAGTTTCTTTTTTTTTCCAAGCAGAGCTTCATCTTTTCTAACTTCCTTAGGCAAGCAGGGAAGGGAGGGTGAAGCTTGTCCATCCTTTTCAGTTTCAAAACAGCTTGATTCTCTTGCAAAGCCCCCTTCAATGTCTGGCTGAGATGTACCTTGTCTGCTTCCTGGGGCTCAGTTTCACATTTCAAGATGATAATGGTGTAGCATTTTATCCAGGTGACATATGTACTTCAATGCTTCTCCTGATCCTCTTCATATGTATTCCAGAACTGGTGCAAGACATAATTGGCTTCTTCAGTTTGGCCATATAAATCTGTACGAGCTGTAGGTAATCTCTAATGGAACAAGAGGAATTTTCTTGCTTTAGAGCTCTTATAATATCTGCTACTGGGTTTCTTAGACTCTCTACTACTCTTTGTTACCTCAAAGACTCAGAGCAGTTCCATTTCTCTAAGAGCTGGCTAGCTTGATCCAGCCAGGAATTGAACTCTTCTTGACCAATGGAATTGGGAGTTTTCCCAGAAAAACTGTAGCTTATGATTGCCAAACCCACTTCCTTCTTAGGAGGGTTGGCTACACTTTGCTTACTAGGGCTCCCAAGGCATTTATAACATCAGCTCCCACCATATCATGATTAAGCACTGATCTGACAGGGCCAGCCAGTCTTGGATGAGCCCCTAGATGCAGCTTTACCAAGAGCTGTAGTCTGTATAATGAGGGAGTTACTACTGAAGCAAGAGCTGCTGAGAGTGGAATCTAGCACGGGCTAAAAACTGGGGACTTTCTTACTTGCTTAGCTAAACTCTTGAAGGTAAATTTTAAAAGCCCAGCGCACACCAAAACTTGGAGATACATTTATTTATTTTTATTTTAAATCCTTTCTATACCGTCGTTTGGTGGGGACCGTCACAACGGTTTACATTAAGGCACATAAAAGTAATAATGCTGCAATTTGTCCGATTACAAAAGTGCCATAAGGTTCGGTAACATAGTTAGTGATCAATATTAAATGTTAAATGTAATGAATCTTGTCCAGGTCTCTCTATATCGGTTTTGATTACAGAATTAACTTTAAAATTGTGACTGTCTTTTTAAAAAAAAAGTTGGGCTGGTGTGCGCTGGTGTGCGCCGAACAGATTTTATAAGCCGCCTATGTACATATGTATCTCCTGCTGCATGCACAAAGAAGAAGTTTAGAAAAAGGGGCAGGCCATGGGCGTTCCGGGATTCACACTTGAAATTTGCATGTACATATGTACATGCATTGGATTTGCCCAGATCCCCTGCTGCATAACTTTACTTCTGCTATGGATGACGTATAAGTTTTAAAATAAAAAACTTTACGCATTTCACCAGTGTTTTAAGGGTCAGGGCTAACAAGGGGTAAGGGAAGCTATTAAATTAGGGGGGTATGAAAGTCCTACTTGTTAACTGGGCAAACTGGGAATGAACTGGGAAAACAGCGAATGGTGTCAGCACGTGTCCCTTGTAAAATTTCCCCACTTACGTGGTAGATACAGGATTTCACGCACATGCGTGCATCCATTTAAATTTGAGTGCACGTGTACGTGCGTACAGGCTACTTTATAACATGGGCACATATACGTGCGTATGCTATAAAATGACCGCATCCCTGGGTATGGGCCAAAGATTACATGTGTGTCTGCACACCTGTTTAAAAGTTACCATTCCTATGAGGGGAGTTGATTATGCTTTGGAGTCTATTATTATTTTTTGCATAGGAGTTTACTTGACTGAATGTGTTTGAAATGTAATATTTTGCTTAATTGAATGTGCTTGAAGTCTATTATTATTTTCTGCTTAGGAATTTTGCTTGATTGAGTGTGTTTGAAATGTAATATTTTGCTTGATTGAATGTGCTGAAGTCTATTATTATTTTCTGCTTAGGAGTTTTGCTTAATTGAGTAAGCGAGAGTGTCTCAAATCGACATTAATAGACTATTGCCCAATTAGGAGGCAGGAAGACTATTACTTTAGACAAATAAGTACAGAACAAACCCTCACTCAAACTAGGTATACATAATACTCCCTATTTAAGAGGTTTGGGAAAATAATTGTGCATAATGGCAATCAATTAGTGGTCTCACACAAATATGTGCAACATTAATCCTGACTAAAATGAAAAGAAATAATAGGTCTATTATAAAGCATAAGAAAACAAATTAGGAAAAAGTACTTGTTGCTGAAAATACTGCTTTGTACCAGGAAGGGAGAATAACTGATTTATGTCAGAATTTAGTCATCTGCTAACAGAATAAAAATGAAGTACATTTCAGGGGGAGCTCGATAAGTAGCATCTTATTAGATCCTTGTAATAATTTTTAGTTGGTCTGGTTTACTTTTATACCCTAAGCACAAGATTCTGCAAAGGGAGCCCCATTAAACTACACACCTCATAGATACATACATACATATAGTAGTCTGAGGGTAAGATAAAACATTTCATAGTTCAAAGCAACATGTGAGCAAACAGGACTATAAAAAGGAATTTATGAGGGTGGAGGTAAAAGATTCCTCAGGCTAGCTGATTTTTATGTGCAGGACAGCTGAGGAAAAGGTAGGGGCTTTGGTAAGTCTTTCTCATTTCTTTCAACGGGGACCAGAAGCTTCTAACAGCTAAAGATGGCTGGGAAACATTGTATCACCAAAGCTGTCATCATTGTTATTGATTCTTTTGATGTCCAGATGGATATCCTGATCCACAGTAAGGAACTGGTTCAGCATGAAAGATGTCTTTAGGTTGATTCCCTCAGAAAACAGGAACTGAGAGAAGAGATGGCAAGGCTGAGAAACATCTGGGAAAAGACTACACTAATAAAATATCTACTGAGACATCAAAGGTGAAGAATTCAGCCAAGGGAAAGGTGAAACTGGACCACAAGATGATAGCTGTACCCAGATTACTACAGCCATTGGACCCAATGCCTTGACTCCAATTTCACTCAAGCTGAAGAACCATTATGCAACCTTAGAAGAGAAGGAGGAGAAACCATCTCAAGAAGAGAAGAAACTGAAATTTATAAGTCCCAAAGCTCAACAACCACTGAATTTAGAAAGCAGAGCATAGCAGTGGTTGGTAATTCATTTCGGAGGGGCTTGGAGGCATCCATCTACTGACAGACATGTTGTCCCAAAAAGTGTGCTAACTGCCAGGCACCAAGATCCAAGATATTATGGAGAGATTGCTGGCAATCATCAAGCCTACTGACTACTATTCAATGCTGTTCATCCAAATTGGTACAATTGATATTGCTAGGTACAATACAGAGCATATCAAAAGTGACTTCATGGCTCTGGG
Organism: Rhinatrema bivittatum; assembly: GCF_901001135.1. NCBI lineage: Eukaryota > Metazoa > Chordata > Amphibia > Gymnophiona > Rhinatrematidae > Rhinatrema > Rhinatrema bivittatum. The sequence continues at coordinate 310,062,814 of NC_042617.1, forward strand.
AGAGAGAGTAAAGCAGATAGGTGCTCAGGTGATATTATCCTCACTTTTCCTTGTCAAAGGTAAAGACCCAGGCAGGGGAAACTGCATTCTAGAGATGAATGAATAGTTGTATTGATCTTCCTGGACAATGAAATAATGTTGCTGAGCAGAGAACGGGGTTCACCTCTCAAAGAAGGGGCACAATATGTTGCAGAACAGACTGGCAAACTTAATGAGGAGGGCTTTAAATTAGGATTGTCAGGATGGGTGAACAAAAAAGAACAACATATGAAAAGCTATATATACAGGGCTGGTGCTTCCATTAGGTAAACTAGGCGGTCACCTAGAGTGCCAAAATTTGGTGAGGGGGGGGTGGATGGCAAAATCCTGCCAGTGTGAGGCATAGAGGGGTGCTGTGCCAGATCTAATATCCCTAAAGAAGGGAGCAGTGTGCTGGAACCACTGCAAGCAGTAGATAAATTGGAGAGGGGATACATGACCAAAGGTGCGTCTAGGGTGCCAAATACTCTTGCATTAGTCCTGAATATCTACTGATCTTCATAGTATGGGTAATAAAGTCCAGATCTAAAGGCAGTCATGGAAGAGACTGACTTGGATATAGAGCTGATCACAGAGACATGATAAACAGGGAGCCTTGACTGGGATATAGTTATGCCGGGTTATTATATATGCAAGATAGATAGGGTAGGAAAAAATGGAGGAAGAGTGGCGTTATGCATAAAAAATAATATTAAAGCAACAGAACTTCAGGGTGTAAGGAGGAAGCACTGTGAGTTAATCTGGAAAGAGGGAATGGAGCATCCATTTATATTGGTGTGATATACGAACCTCCTTTACCTTAATCGAAGGTATTCACAAAATTGCTATAAAAGAGGAGGTGCTATTGTTAGGTGATTTCAGTCTGCTGGATGTTGATTGAGACAACCCAGCTGTGGTGTTGTCTAGAAGCAGGGAAATCCTGGATTGTCCACAGGAAGAACTGTTCTGGCAACTGGTACTGGAGTTTTGAAGTGCCTGAAAGGTGGCATATAAATAATAAATAAGTACAGTGACATGAGGGAATGATAGATAACCTACTGCTTACAAAAGGGGAGAGAGTTTCTGATGTCATACTGGGAGATTACCTGGGATCCAGTGATCACCAGATGGTATGGTTCAGCAGCAGAACACAGGTGGTGGTTGTTCATTCAAAGGCAAGGATCCTGGACTTCAGGCAAACTAATTTTAGTAAGATGGAATCAACTGGATGAGGTAAGCTAGGATAGGTAGAGTAGTAGGCAAAACTAAAAGGAGATATTGTAAGGGCAACAAGCACCTATACTATTTAGTCATTTTTCGTATGGTATATGCTGTTCTTGGTAGGTGAATGAATGGATGATTATGAGAGGGTGTCTGCGGTTGTGACTGTATAAATGAAGGAGGTCATATGTGCTAGGGTCAGGGAGGCTAACTTGAGAAGTTGGTTCATTGTAGTTGTATCATAAACCAATGACTCTGTTTTTTCTTGGCTGTTCTGTGGTTGTTTCTGCTTGTGCATCTGATGACCCAATAAAGACGAATTAAAAAAATAAATAAATAAGAAAAAGAGGCTGCTATGATTTTCTAAAGAAGTGACAGAAAAAATAAGGGGGGAAAAAGGTTAGCGTTCATAAACTATAAGAGATTGTAGAAAGAGGAAGACAGGCGACAAGATCTAGAGAAGCTGGAGAAATAATTAGGAGAGCAAAGATGCAAATGGAATAAAAATAGCTCATATGGTAAAAGAAGGTGGCAAGGCATTTTTCAGATATATCAGTGACACGAGAGAGTACAAAAGTGGGATTGTAAGACTCAGAGATGAAGGGGAGAATATGTATGTGAATTACTTATTCACTGATAGAGGGCTTGGTGTGGGATCACAGATTACTGCCACAACTAGGAATGGAGCTGAGGAAGAGCTCAATCAGTTCTCAGAAGACTGTGTTTGCAAGGAGCAGATAAAGCAATGGGGCTGGATGGGATACATCTGAGGGTATTAGCGGAAGTTCTGGCAGCTCCGCTGTCTGACCTTTTCAATGCTTCTTTAGATTCAGGAGTGGTTCCATAGGACTGGAGACAGGAAAATGTGGTTCACAAAAATGGAAGGACAGAGGAGTCTGTGAACTATTTGATTTTGATTTCCCTGTTTTTTGTAACTTTCCCCTATATCGCTGGTTACCCCTTGTTTTGCTGTGAACCGGTATGATAAGATATTTGTCTTGAGTATCGGTATATTGAAAGATTTTAAAATTAATAAATAAAATAAAACTACAGAGTGGTTAATCTGACCTCAGTGGTGAGGACATTAATGGACTTGCTGCTAAAACTGGGTGGTAAAGTTTCTGGAAGCCAGTGGCTGCAGCATGGTTTTAGCAGAGGTAGTAGGCCTTGTCAGACAACGCTAATCAGCTTCTTTGTTTTGGTGACCAGAGAGTTAGAACTGGGGAGAGTGGACTTGGATTTCAGCAAGGCCTTTGACATAGTTACGCACAGGTGACAAACTGAGCACCCTAAAGTGACCAACTGGGTTAGAAACTTGTTGCATGGGAGGTGACAAAGGACAGTGGTAAACAGGCTTCATACCAGTGGCGTAGCCACGGGTGGGCCTGGGTGGGCAGGTGCCCACCCAACTTAGACACAGGCCCACCCAACTGGCACCAGAACTGCAAGGCTGTCGCAGGATCCCATCCCCGCGACAGCGAACAAGAGAACCCACGCCTCGCGCGCCATCACGGCACACATGGGGAAGCGCTGCTGCGGCCGTATGGCCAACCGGTCTTCCTGTTCGGGGGGGGGGGGGGGGGGAGCGGAAGCGCCGCGCGCAGCTTCCGCTTCCTCCCCCCAGTGCAGGAAGATCAGCTGCCTCTCCTGCTGCAACTCGTTCTCCTGCTATCTTCGGGCCAAACGGCCCGCCGAACTTCCTGTTTGGGGGTGGGAGAGCGGAAGCGCCGCGCACAGCTTCCGCTTCCTCCCCCCAAAGCAGGAAGATCAGCTGCCTCTCCTGCTGCCACCGGCCTCCTGCTATCTTCGTGCATCGGGCCGTATGGCCCGCCGATCTTCCTGCTTGGGGGGAAGGGAGGAAGCGGACGTTGTGCACTGCGCTTCCGCTCCCCCCCCCCCCCCGACAGGAAGTTCGGCGGGCCATACCGCCCGACGCCCGAAGATAGCAGGAGGCCGGTGACAGCAGGAGAGGCAGCTGATCTTCCTGCTTTGGGGGGAGGAAGCGGAAGCTGTGCACGTGCTTGAATGTGTATGTGTGGATGAGAATGGGAGTGTGTGTGGGTGAAAACTGGAGCCTGGGTGTGTATGTGGGTGAGAATGGAAGCTTGAATATGTGGGTGAATGGGAGCTCGAATGTGTGTATGTGTGGTTGAGAATGGGAGCCTGGGTTTGTGTGTGGGTGAGAATGGGAGCTTGAATGTGTGTATGTGTGGGTGAGAATGGAAGCTTGAATATGTGGGTGAATGGGAGCTTGAATGTGTGTATATATGGGTGAGAATGAGAGCCTGGGTTTGTGTGGGTGGGTGAGAATGGAAGCTTGAATATGTGGATAAGAATGGGTGCTTGAATGTGTGTATGTGTGGGTGAGAATAGGACCTTAAATGTGTATATGTATGGATGAGAATGGGAGCTTGAGCATGTGTGGGTGAGAATGGGTGCCTGGATGTGCGTCTGTGTGTGCATAAGAATATAAGCCTGGGGAGGGGTGAGAAAGTGAGAACTTGTATGTGAGCTTGTGGGGGGGGGGGGGGGGGAGAGCATATGAGAGTGACAGCTTGAGTGTGTGAGAGGGAGTCTGTGAGAGAAAGCGTGTGTGTGTGTGTGTGTGTATGTGTGTGTGTGGAAGGGAAGAAGACAGTAATAGAAGAAAGACACTGAAAAGGAATTAGGAAATGAACTATAAGGGAAAAAATGGGAAAAAGAGACCAGGACCAACTGATTAGAAAAATACAAAGATCAGACAACAAAGGTAAAAATATATATCTATATTTTGAGATGTTAGCAATTTAAATATAAGCAACACAACCGCTCTCTCAAAATTTATGGACAGGTAGGAGCCGTGTATAAAATCGTAATAATAAGAAGGCTAAACTACCACAAATCACCTTGAATTATGTTTGTATCATTAAGTAAACCTCATACTTAGGCGTAGATGTGAATGCTATGCTGCATAATTTGGCATTATTTATCAGTAAAAAAACAACTAGTAGACCTGCATGCCTACAGCCCACCCATGTTAACCTTGTGCCCACCCAAAAAATCAATTCTGGCTACGCCACTGCTTCATACCGAGGAAAGGGGGGTTACTAGTGGTGTTCACAGGAATTTTTCCATGTCTCACCTTCTGCCCACTGTCAGACTTGCTCACTGAGGGGTAGATTTTCAAAGGGTTATGCGCGTAAGATATGCGTGTAACCCCCGAAAACCTACCCCTGCGTGCGCCGAGCCTATTTTGCATAGGCTAGGCGGCGCGCACAAGCCCTGGGACGCGCGTATGTCCCAGGGCTTTTGAAAATGGGTGGATCGGGGCCAGGGCCGGGGGCGTGACGGCATCTGGGGGCGAGGCTGGGGCGTGATGGCAGTACAGGGCGGTATGGGGCGGGGCCAGGGCGTGGAGGCGGTCCGGGGGCGGGTCTGGGGGCATTCCCAAGTCCTCCGGCACAGCGGCCTTGCCGGAGGTTCGCACGCCGGCACCCAGCCGGCGCACGCAAGTTACGCCTGCCAGAGGCCAGAGGCAAGCATAATTCCATCAAATAAGATGGGGGGGGGGGATTAGGTAGGGCCGGGGGCGGGGGGGGGGGGGGGGTTAGATAGGGGAAGGGAGGGAAAGGTGGGGGGGGATCCAAAAAAAAGTTCCCTCCAAGGCCGCTCCGATTTCGGAGCGGCCTTGGAGGGAACGGGGAAAGTCATCGGGGCTCCCCTTTGGCTCGGCGTGTGCATTCCCTTGCGCGTGATGACCCTGGATTTTATAACATGCGCGCGGTAGCGCAAGCATGTTATAAAATCGGGCGTACATTTGTGCGCCGGGTAGCGCGCACAAATGTACGCCGCCCGCGTAAAATGTAAAATCGGCCCCTGAGTGCATATCTCTTTCTTTGAAATGCGGTTTCATTCTTGTTTTTTTTTTCTTCAGCTATTTTATTCTCATTGGTTGAATATTCCTAATCCATACATTTATTAGACTTGCCTGATAATTTAAGTATCATTTTTTGGTTCTGCACGTGCTCATCCCCTTGCCTACCTTTTGCTCTTGTCAGGGCCCCTGATCTCCCGTGATTTTACAGCTGCAGGAAGGGCTGCCACAGCCAGCCCTGTCCATGGAATTGGCCGTTATCCTCAGAATGGTTGCAGGAGACCGGGGGCTGAGCTTGGTCTGCGAGGCAGAGGCTGTCAGGTGGTGCATTTCACGTTATCCCCTTCCCCAGCTGATTTCCTCCCACCCTCCCTCCCTCCAGTACTGATCAGGCCACATCCCCCCCCTCCTTGGCTGCCCGGGGCCGACTGCTGCTTTAACCCCTAGGCAGCACAGAGGGTGAAGGAAAGAGGAGCTGGGGTGGGGATTTTGGGGTGGGGGTTTCGAAAGAGGAGTTGTGGGATGCTTTTTGTGGGGATGGGATGAATTGTGAAAGTGGGGACAGAAGAGCTGGATGAAAGGGGAGATGGGGTTAAGTGGAAGTGGATGGGGGTTGTGTGAAATAGGGACTGGGGGAATAGGTGTGTGTGTGTGTGTGTGTGTGTGTGTGTGTGTGTGTGTGTGTGTGTGTGAAGGAGGGGCTAGGGGATAATGATTATGTGCACATATGTATATCTGCATTTTGGGTAGGGGGGATGAGAGAGAGCACCTGGAATGGAGAGAAGAAGTGGAAAAAAAAAGGACTGGGGAGAGAATAGGAAGGAAGAGAGAGGACCAGAGTGGGGACATGAGAGAGAGCAGGGCTGCAGCCTGGCGAGGAGCACCTCCCTCTCTGCAACTCCCTAAGATCTCAGAACCTTCATCCCCGACTCTTCTCCTCTCGCTCTCCCTGATCTTCTCTCCTCCTCCCCATCTCCTAACCTCGATCTTCCTCATCCTAACCCAGCCCTCCCTCCATCCCTGTCTTCTCCTATCCCTGATCGTCTCTCACTCTCCCCATCCTTGAGCTCTCTTTTCTTTCCTCCCTCACATCCATAACCCAAGATCCCTCGCCCCTGAAATTTCTGCAAGATCAAAAGAAATTATACACATTCAAAGCAAATTTAGAAGACGACCTCATTTTTACCATGCAAAGATACATTTATATAATTTAAAATGTAACACGATTCAAACTTATGCAAATGCGTCACAGGATTCCCTCTTGCCATAGAATCTACTTCGGAGCTGCTGCAAGAAACTAGAAGACTCTTCATCAGCTGAATATGTTGTCTGAATTGAGTGTTTTAACAAGAAAAGTTACTTCTGGTGGAAGAAACATTAGAACTCTGGACATACGTTCTTACATCATTATTTCTGTCGGAAGGGACACGACAGGACTACGAGATGTTTTCAAAAACAAAATGTTTTTTTTTATGACAGCAATTGCTTCCAGACAAAGGGACTGTGAAAGATTATATACATGTGGGTGTGGGTGTGGGTGTGTGTGTGTGTGTAGAATTCTAGATCTGGAAAACATCAGCGCTTCTTGTGATTTGTAAATACAGAAAGGGCAGGCTTCTTTCAGAAATGCCGTACTTGTTACACAATGTAAATTGCAGCCCCAGGCTGTGAGGTGAGAGGCAGACAGACCTACAAATGTTGGTTTCCTTGGCTGCTGTTTACTGTTCTGGAAGAAACCACTGGGCAACAACATTATAACAATTAAAAACAAGCAAAAAATCGATTCGTTTATTGCAGGAAACAGATTATTAGCAGCGGACCAAAGAATGTCCCTTTGGCAGCTTAACTTACAGCTTCTAAATGTCCAGAGTGGGACCCTGATTGCAGGGTAAATCCCTGCTGCTGGTTTCAGAACTTTAATATTCTCCCAAGAGGTCCGAAGCTGAGGTGCCATGGGTCTTCGAGACCGTCTGGATTATTTTCTCCCAATTAGGCTCCACCCCCCTCTCCCTCCACAAACCCATCCACTGCAGGAAGCAACCATCAGTGAGAGGAAGGGAGGTGTCACAGACTGGGCTGCCCTTAGGAATGGGGTATGCACCCTGAAACTCAATAGTAGGCATCACTGTTGTATCTTGCATGGGATTCCCATCTCCTGTGGGTTGGGAATGCTGTGTCCATACTGTCCCCAGCCATGGTCAGTCACTACAGTCACAATATTGTCATGCCATAGTCAGGTGTCCCCAGCCATGGCTGGTCACCTTAGTCACAGTATTGCCACACACCAGATGAGCTTGAAAATACTGGGGGGATGGGGAATGGGGGTGGGGGGGGGAGAGGAGTGCACATTTAATTTCACTATTTTTGCATTTTACAGTTAGTGGTGGTGGGAGCAGGGAGAAGGAGACTGTACATGGGGGTAGGGAGAGAGAGAAGGAGACCTACATGGAGTGCTGGCGGGGAAGCAGGGAGACTTACATGATGTGGGATGAAAGATGGCATAGACTAAGGTTGGAAGAAAGTAAATGTTGTGAACTGTTTTTGTCTTGAAGATTGATCTTTTTATGCATTCAGTTATGTACCTTTTATTGTAAACTGCCACGATCTGTGGAGTGTTCAGTTAAGAAATGGTTTTAAATAAATAAATAAGACCTTCATGGGGTGGTGATGGGAGAGAAGGGTAAACACCCAGGAGGGTGTGGAAAGCGTGAGGGATCTGATCTAGGGTCTGGCAGATAAGATTTGATGTAAAAAATGCAGTCATGCATTTGGTCTGCAAAAACCAAAAGTAGGTACAGTCTAGGGGGTGAAATTTTTCTATGCACGAAACAAGAGCGGAATCTTGGGGTGATCATATCTTAAAGTGGCCAAACAGGTGGATAAGGCAATGGCAAAAGCCAGAAAGATACTTGGCTGCACAGGGAGAGGAATGATCTGCAGAAAAAGGGAGGTGATATTGCCCCTGTATAGGACCCTCGTGAGACCTCGCTTAGAATACTGTGTACAGTTCTGGAGACTGCACCTTCGAAAGGATATAAACAGGATGGAGTCGGCCCAGAGGGAGGCTACTAAAATTGGTCAGTGGTCTTCATTGTAAAATATTGTAAAGATTTAAAAATATATACCTTAGAGCAGGGGCAATTGAACCTTTTGAGTCATGGCCCCCCCTTCCATTAATGCAGTTGATTTTGGCGCCCCCAAGATGGATTACTTCACATTATATCTGTATCTATCTATTTATTTATTCACACAATACACTCACTCATACATATATTTCTTTCTTTCTTTATTAAAAGTATACACCGGGCAGCCACACTGCCAGCCAGTGGCTCAAAGCCCCCATTTTCTTTCTCTTCAAGTTGCTGAAAGGATTAAGTTCACGCACATGTATTTCTTCATAAACATTTGATATTCCACCTTTTCCCAAAGTTGGTCTCAAGGGGGATTACATCAAATTTAAATGAACTGAGGCTTTACAACAGCTTACAATCAAATCAGAATTTGCAATTAACATAAGACTGTGATCCAGCATAGGAAAACCCATTTGTAAATAATGTCAAGACCCAGTTGTGCCCCTTTTTGTGTATAACATAATGTAGGGACACTCTTAGTCCTCATTATCGATTTAGGTCCCTAGCTTAGGCCAGGAGTAAGATAGAGGTAGGAGGTATCCCCGATAGGCATCTGTGAGCTGGCCCAGACTGCTCAGCCAGCCTGCACGAAAACAAGCAGAGTAGAAATTAGGTACGGCAGTTCATGGTTAGAGACTGATGGAAGAGGAAAAGTGCTGGAGTGGTTCCCACTGTTAGGCCCCAGGGAGAGTGGCAGTTTTCCCTGGCCCAGTACCAAACCGGTCTGGCAGGGAGGATCTCAAGAGCTGGAGAAGAAGTTTTGGAGAATCTGTTTTTTGGGGGAAGACGGAAGAATCTTTCATTTTCAAAGGGCCATGCACGTAAAAACCGGGGTTTACGTATGTGGCCAGGCCTTGCGCCGTTAGCCGCTGACCCGGGGAAGTGCGCGCCGACAGCCGGCCGGCGCACGCAGATTACGTCTGCTCCTGAGAAGCAGCAAGTAACAAAATAAAACAATTAGGGATAGGGTAGGGTTAGGTTAGAGGTCGGGGAGGAGAGGGGAAGAGGTAGGAAGGGTAGGGTTAGGGATCGGGAAGCTCCCTCCCGGTCTGCTCTTTAATTGGAGCGGGACAGGGAGCGAACCGGGGGAGGCCCGATTGCGTTGCCGCGCGTCGCTATGTAGAATTCCCGCCCCTGTGCGCGCGAGTCGTGGGCCGCCCGCACGTGCGCACGCGGATTTTAAAATCCGGCGCACATGTGCGCGTGGCCATCGGATTTTATAGCGCGCGCGTGTTATAAAATCAGCGCATCCATGTGTGCGCGCCGGGAACCACACGCACGCACTCCTTTTAAAACCGACCCCTTTGTTTTTTGTGCATGGATCCTGGTCCTGCCCCTGAGGCAACTTTTTTCTGCCTGGAGGAGGAGGTCAGGAAAAAGAGCTGCGTTTCTCTACCTGCAGTACAAGGAGGCACAGCAGTGTCCTGCCACCAGAGAAGTGAGTTTCATTTTTAGGAAGATTTGGTATCTGTTTTTAGTTGGCAGGAATTTTTGTGCCATCATTCCTGCCCATTTAGGAGTAAGGACTTTAAGTTGTTGCTGTAATTGTGGGACTTTCTAACCTAGAGGTCCGAATCTAACCCCACAGAAGAGACAGGAGATCCCAGTCCCTGCTAGAAGTTCACCTTCTGTCACTGGGAGTGTTGCTCTTTTTCCTGGTGCCTGCCACCAGAAGGGACACAAGCTCAATTTTGCAGGCCTGAGACCAGAAGTACATCTGGCGTTGGAGAAGATCAGTTGGAAAATTGTTGTTAAACTGTTTCAAGATATTTTTGATTGCAGTAAGTTTTTGTTGGAACACGCCATCAGCGTGTCCAGTGACCTTTTTTTTTTTAAGGATTAGAGGTGACCCTAAAGCAAGGACATCCCGATTGTGAGTACATTGGTGAAAGAAAGAAATTGAGCCTGTTCCCTCCTGAGAGCTGTTGTGCCTGTCGGTCGCAGACGGCTGCGACCGGGAGTACTCACTTCCTGCACCACTCTCCTGCCCTCCCCGGGTCTGCTCGCAGTGCGGGCCTGCCTACACCGCCGCGTTCCTCGGGACTCCTCACGGCGGCATGGACACCGCTACTTCCTACTTCGATGTCGGGCCTTTCTAGGCTCGCGTGCGTGTCACAGGCCCCACTTTGAAGCCTCTTTGGCAGGAACCTCGTGGGCGTCCCTGATTGATGATGTCATTGGACTCCAGTAATTAAGCTCCACCTTCGCCCTCAGCTAGCCAACTTGGCAACAAGTTCCGTACGAGTCCACAACTCCTGCCTGGTGTCCCTGAGACGTCGCTACGTGCCTTGCTCCTGGACCCTGTCTGGCACCCGCTCCTCGGGGGTCAGTGTGTGCTCCTACTGGGACTTGCTTTCCTGGCCTACCCCGCTCCTCAGGCTGGCTCTGTGCCTTCTGGGTCCTACTCTGCAACGGCTCCTGCTACTCGGGTCTCCCTCGTAACACTGCGGCAACCTGTGAGTTCCTTGGCTAGCCTTCCCCGCTTCTCGGGGTTGTGCCTGTGTTCTAGCAAGACTCTCTGTGTTCTCCCGCTCCTTGGGCTGCGCTTACTACTCAAGAGACTACCTAGAGCATCCCCGCTCCTCGGGGTTGTGCTCCTGGTTATTCAACTACTGTCAGCTGCCCCGCTCCTCGGGCCTGCTTCTCTACTAAACTGCCAGCACTCTGCCGCTCTCCAGATTCCTGTCTACATCAGCAGCTGAGACCGGGCCCGGGCTTCCCTGCCTCGTGGGTTGCCCTGCGCCTCCAAGTCTACGCCCACTACCCTGCAGCTCCGCCCTTTGGGGCTGTCCTCTCAGAGAACCTTCTGCATGGCTAATCCTGCGCCCACCGCTCCGTGGTCTGCCTGGCGCCTCTCTCTTCAGGGTCTCACTCCAAGTACTATCTACTGTCTGTCACCCTACGGGGGTTACCTCCTGGTCCCTGGGGATCTCTCCACCACTGTGCCCAGAGCTCCCCGCTGTAGCTGTATCTCGCCTCCTGATGGTGTGGACCTGTGGGGCTCCTCCCACGGGCTGTTACACCTCGGGCCAAGGGTCCACATACCCACAAACCATATCAAGAGCTTTGGGCCTAGGAGGTTTATCCTCTCCCTTCTGCAAAAGACCCTGGCACCCAGGGTCTACGGACAGAGAGAAGAAGAAGGAGAGAAATTTGCCCCGGGACACTGTGTAGCTCCATATTCAGGATGTCCACTGAAGAGGGGGCTACACAGGAATAAGGAGGGATGGAGTCTGAGTTTTGTGGAATGAGGTATGCTGATTTGCATCTGTTGCTTAGTTTGGAGAAATATGGTGAAAAACTGTGGAAGTGTCTAAAATGGCCCAGGAAGAGAAAGCATGCCAAAATGGGAGAGAAGAGGCAGTCATGCAGAGGTGCATGACGTCCCTTGGAATGTCGATGGCATGTAGCCATTCAGAAGCTATAAAGTTGTAAGAGTGTGGAGCACGGCTGGCTCAGCATGAGGAGAGAAAAAACAAGTGTGTGTGTGTGTGCTGGTTACAAGCAAGGCATGTCAGCGCTTGCCATGAGAGGTCTACCATGTTATATAGAGAATGGGTTAAATACCTTGGTGAGATCAAATATGGCAGGTCCATTCCAGTCTGGGGTGGGAGATGGCAGTCTGCTGTCGCGCCCTGAGGCAGACACATACCACACCCAGACAGAAGACAGACCCATAGACACACCACAAACACAGGGAATCGCAGACACATCACACCCAGTCAGACAAACATAGGTAGACGCAGCACACCCAGACACAGAGACAGACAATATTCAGACTTATCCATTAAGTTAACCGGATAAGTTAGAACTGCCATAGAGCAAGTCAGATATAACTTATCCTGCGAAGTAGCGCTGAGTATGGGGATATCCCATGTAAGTTAGCCAGATCCCCTGAATACAATAGCAGCATTTCAAACTATACACAGGGAGGGTGATCTTCAAAGGTATTTCCACAGGTCAGACTGCAGTACCTCTGGAAAAGGCTTGGTATAAAACTGCCCGCCCGATATGTACTGTATGTGCATAAGTTCACTGGCCTAAATGGAGGCGTTCCTGGGGATGGAGGGTAGGAGTCTGCCCTTGTTAGGATGGCATTATCACAATTAATGATTGAGGAACATGATGGTGCTACTGTGGTCAGTGCTAATGATGATGAACTCAAGTTGGTGAAAAAGGTTAATAAACCAATGATGGATCTGATGGATTAGAGGCTGATCCGATGACAAGTGGACCTATGTTAATTGGTATGGAAGGAATGGGTAGTGGATGGCGAGTCTTATATGAGAAAGGCTGGGATAGATAAGTATTGGACGGTGGATCAAGAAAAGGGGATCAAGAAAAGGGGATCAGTCTATAAAAACTTTTATAGACTGATCTGTTTGATGAGGGGATTTTTAAAGTCATGTTGCATGAAGATGATTGGAAATGCTTTATTTGTTACGTAGATGTGCTGATTAAAAGAAAGATATATTTGTATGTAAATGCAGGTTGGGGCTATCTGTTAGGTATGGTAATAAGGCTACGTTTTATGTTGGTAGAATTGTTCTTATGTTTTGCTATTTCTTTTTATGAGATGTTTTGCTATCCTAAAAGTGTTTTGTAACTCACCTGGAATGGTATCGAGTTCATTTTCAAAAGAGTTATGTACACACAGTTAGCATATAGCTTATATTTACATACATGCTATTTTATAAACATCAGAAGCGCCCGAGTATTTTTGGTTTTGAGCACACAGTTACCTGCGAATAAAAGGGGTGATCTAGGGGCATTCCAGGCGTGGCCAAGGGGTTATGCGAGGAAGTTGCTATTTTATGAGAGATTTGCACGAATGCATCAGGCAACTTATTCACGCAATTTTACCCCTGCTAATTAACTAGCACAATTGATATCAGATTAATCTTGTCTGCTGTTTTTGGGTGAGAGGTCTGGGTGAACTGAGGAAAGTTCATGTGAAGTATTAGGAGGGTCTAAGTGAACTGGAGACAGACTGGATGAACTGGTGGAGGTATCAGCAAACTGGTGATTTCTAGTACGTGTGTGTGTTTTAAAATCTACCTACTTCCTTGTGCAAATCAGGGTTTTACGCATGCAAGTTATTATTTTTTGAGAGCAAAATATACACATGTATGTTTATAAAATAGGAGGAGAAAATATGCGCTTCAATGCATTGCAGATATTCGTGCATATTTATTTATTTATTTATTTTAATTTTTTTATATACCGACATTCCTGTAGAGATACAAATCATACCGGTTTACATTTCACTTCAATTTCGCCTTAAGGCGGTACAGATAACTATGTTAGAAAATCGTAGGAATTTAACAGGAAGTGTAAAACTCTGGTCTAAACGTAGACCTGTAATATCAAGGGTGATTATATACAAATGTTAGATAATAAGTTTATTCAAAAACAAGAGAACTTGTAATACTCATATAGTTAGAAGAAAGTAAAGCCGAATTGAGTGGAGAGAGAGTTAAATATCCTGAAAGGCTTGGCTAAATAGCCATGTTTTTAGTCTCTTTTTGAAGATGGATGGGCAGGATTCTCATCTGAGGTCGTGGGGTAGAGCGTTCCAGTGGTGTGGGCCAGCTGTGGAGATGGCGCGTTTTCTTATTGTGGTTTTAGCTTGGGGAGCGAATAGGGTGTCTTGGTAGGTACTCCTAATAGGTCTGGAGGAGGTATGTAGTTTTAGCGGCGTGGAGGTATTGAGGGCAGTGAGATTGTGGATAACTTTATGAATTATTGAGAGTACCTTGAATAAAATCCTGAATATTGAATCATATGCACGTATGTCGAGGTGCAGATATATGCAGAGTTTATAATCTGCATGGACCAGGTATGTGCAGATTATAAAATATTATAGTAGTTTGCCACATGCCCATATACACGCACATATGAGGCCACACGGAGATCTTTGAAAGTTATCCTTTTAGTGCATAAAATGGGAGAAAATGTGACAAATAAACATAATAAGTAAAATTACATACATATTTTTAAAAGATGTTTAAAATTTCTCAAACATTTCTGTGCACATTTTAGCAGATGTAATTGTGAACAGGTGGTTTTGATGGGAATAACTTTCAAAGGAAACACAAGTTCACTTCGAACATCTGTGTAACTTATGAGCATTTTTGCCAGCTTTCTTATGTGAGCTGTTACAAAATTACCCTTTTTAGAGGGCAATTTCAAAGCTACTTTCAGGGGTAAAAAAGCATTTTACCTGTGGAAATGGGGGCTTTGAAAATATACCGCCCTCAGCGTATGCAAAATTACCTGCATTGTGCTCAGTGCAATCAGTTTTGCCTGCATCATTTGAATATACTCCTGTGGGTGGGGAGTGATGGGCTTATGCAGCATCGTGCGTCATTATATTAGGTATAATCAAAACTGCACATGCTGTTTCCAATGGAAGAATTACCTGCAGAGAAATCAGGTGCATAACTATCTAGGGATAATTTTGCCAAGGGCAGTAATCAAACCAAAACTGCCTACGTTGTTTAGCTTTTAGTACTGGTGCAAACCCTGTGGGTAAAGAGTAGTCTGATTATTGTCCCCCATAATTAAGGAAAATAATCTCTTCTTTCTGAAGAGGATTGCATTAGGAAAAGGAATTTGAGATCTGTAATGGGCATCCTTAATACACAAGACATAAAACATTGCCAAATGAGCACATGCTGGAGAAGATGAATTTAAATACGGATGTATCACTCTGCACATTTTGTCTCACTGAGAGACTGGCAGGCAGTAGCCTTCTATCCACTGTAGGTAATGGGGCTTTTCTCCAGCATGGATTAAAGGCAATTCCATGCCCTAGATACCTATGCAACAGTATTGCAGGTAGAATGAGATAGCTACACTTCTTAATTATCTTTATTAATGGTAAGGCCCAAACGAGACATCCAAATTCATTAAACCTTTTTACAAAAGCTGTCTACCCCTCCTCTGAGTTTATCGTTATTTACTCTTAGATATGGTATCAATCTATAGCAGTGGGGAAGGTACCATGAATCCCTATTTTTGCTACTTCAATCACCTCCTTCATTCTGACAAGGGTATATAATCTCCTCTAGCGACCTTCATGGTAGAGAATCACCACACAAATGAGATTCGTGAAATGTAAGTGCCTGTGACTCTTTCAAAACGTCTGTGGAAGAATCAAAGGTATTTATGAAGGGAAAAGATTCTTATGAGTTCACAAGAACTGTGAAAGAATCCAGGGAATTAAGAAGTGTGTTTCACAATGTTTGTGAAAGAATCCAAGGAACTTTTACACAAAAGATGATTCCTTGCCTTTCACAATACTTATGAAAGAACCGGAGTTAAATGCATAGATTCTCATAATTATCGCATAAAGAGAATAAAAAAGAGCATAGGTGAACAGAGTAGACTACAGTTAATTTGCATGCACTGTCAAAGGAAACTTTTTAAATTTTTGTAATTATTTTTTTTATAATTTTGTATTTTCATAGGAACAAAATAACAACAAAAGTGCTTTGCTCAGAAATGAGCTCACGAGCCCTTTGTCCATGCTCCATGGTACTTCAGGTCTCTCTGAGGAAATAGCTGGAACTTTCTCCATCCAGAAAACTGGGACTACTTGTATAGGAAAGAACAACTAAGAATTAAGAAATAAAACACATGAAGTCTTCCATTTCAGTTCTGTCTACGTGTGAACAGTTTCAGCGGTGGTAACAAAACAATGCAACATGGATCACATTTAAGCATGATGAGCTGGATCTGGCATTTCTACTTCCTGCCCATCAGACAAGATTCTGGTAAAAGAAGCAATTTTTTTTCCTTCCACTTGGAACAGTGTAGACAGCTTTGTTTCTGGATGCTGCCCCCAAAGTTGGACGATTTTCTCAACCATTTTTTTTTTTTTTTTTTGGAAGACTAGATCCTTCATGCCACAAAGCATGAAGGATCTGTTTACTGTTCCATGTAAACTGTTTAATGTTCCATGTAAACTGTTCTATGTAAACTGCCCCCCGGCAGTAGTTCTTCTGTTAACTGTGAACCGGAGTGATATGTATTGTATACAGGAACTCCCGGTATATAAAAACTATAAATAAATAAATAAATAAAGCAATCTCAGTCCTTCGCCTGTTCTGGGTCTGCGACAGAGCAGAGAGATGGAGCTGCGGAAGGATCTGGGGAAACAGTTTGTTGGGTGTGAGGAGAGAGAAGGTCAGGAGTGCTGTAAAACGTCTTCCCAGTATCAGAGGTTCTGCTCTTTGAGGTGCTTGCTTCCTTCCTTCCTTCACTGGGTTTTCAGATTTCTCTAATTCCTTAGGAGTTTTCTCTGTATAACTATTGGGGATTTACTTACTACAAGCTGGGAGCAGGTAAGTTATCTGGATAAATTTGACTTGGGTAACTATACACAGATATTCAGCGGAACTTAGCTGGGGGAGTGTGCTGTGCTGAATATACACTCCACCTGATAGAACGCGGCTCGAGTCGATATAACACACAATCACATGTAACGCGGTCAGAGCTTGGCGCCCAGTTTTTCCAGTGCTAAAATGAATCTTGTTATTTCAAGATTTTTTTTAAAATTCATAATGATAGAGTACAAGTGCTTTGTTCTTAGCATTTTTGCTCTTAACAATAAAATCTTTATTTCCATGAAATCTTTATTTCCAGCATTCAAAAAATTGAACAGTATAAGATTATCTATTGCAGCAAAATATATAAACCTGCTATAATGCAGGCTCACTTACAGTGTGGACCAAAGTTTTGGACAGCATCGCCTACATTATATTGGGTCCACAGGGTACCAGGCTAAACTTACCCCACTGAATTAAGGCAGTAATTTTTCTGACCAGACTTAGCTGGCTTTTCTCCCATTTTGGGACTATGGGAAAAATGCTTAGTAAATGACCCCCTAAGTTTGTCCTGCTTATGCTGAATATCAGTGTTAGCTGGATAAAGTTTAGCCATGCCTTTTTTATTTGGCTAATGAATTGTTCAGCTAACGTTTGGCCTGTGAGAGGACTGAGAAATTCAAATCTTGGGGTTTGTTGAAGTAACTCAGAAGTTACCTGTACAAACCCTTTTCTTCCTTAGGAATTTATAGAGAGAGATCTGTTTAAGCAGTGATAGGGCTACAGTGCACATTAAACAGCATATGTCATGTCAATATCATGAGATATTTGGGCCTGAAATCCGTCCCTATTACAATGAGCAGCTTTGCATGGCATTTGTATACATGAATTTTGGAAATCCATGCAAAGCAGCTCATGTATACCTAATCCTATGTAAATATATTAACACACTAACTTGGATGTTTTTCAACTACGTTATTTTATCTACACCTTTTTTAGAAATGCTATTCTACCGTGGGAGCACCGAGACCATATTGCAGGTCCCGATGCTCCCACAGTAGAATTAAAGGGCAAGGTAGCCCAAAACTTTACCCCCTCCCCCCCAAAAAAAGAAAGTGTAAAAAAAAAAGTCACCGGGGGTCAGGGGCAGTTCTGTAATGAGGCAGGATGTTGTAGCCACTTCAGGCGGCAACATTTTGGGAGCAGCAGCAAGTGTCCCCCAAAATACCCCTGCAGTGGCTGCCTCACTCTCAGTTTATATTTGGCATGCTAACGCCAGAAGGGTTTCCACACCCTGCTGGCAGGAAGATTGCGGCTCCACAGGATGAGGTGCTGACCAGGGTTCCCACTCCCCGCCAGCAAAGGACTCCGTGGACACCACTAGAAGACATGCTGGCAGGGTTCCTACCTCTTGCCAGCAATGAAAAGACCACACAGCTGCAGGTGCGCTGGAAGATGTGCTGGTGGGGTTCCCACTCCTTGCCAGCAGGAAGACAACACTGTGGGTGCTGCTCGATGAAGTGCTGATGGAGTTCCCACTCCCCACCACCAAAGGACTCTGCGGGTGCTACTAGATGACATGCTGGCAGGATTCTCACATCCCGCCAGCTAAAGAATCTGCTAAAGCCACTAGATGATATGCTGGCGGGGATCCCGCTCCCCTCCAGCAGGAGGATGCCCCCAAGGTGGATCTCATCCCAGTGTGGCAGCAAAGCTGAGTGTGTGTGTGAAAGAGAGAGTGAGCAAAGCAGCAAGCCTTTGTGTGTATGAGTGGGAGGTGGCTTGCTTGTATGTATATGTGTGTGTGTGTGTGTGTGTGTGAGAGAGAGAGGCAGCTTGCTTTTGTGTGTGTGTCCATGTGAGAGAGAGAGGCAGCTTAGTTGTGTGAGAGTGAATAAGAGGCAGCTTGCTTGTGTGTGTGTGTGTGAGACAGTTTGCTTGTATTTTTGTGTGTGTGTGAAAGAGGCAGCTTTCTTGTGTGTGTGTGTATGTGTGTGAAAAAAGCAGCTTTCTTGTGTGTGTGTGTGCGTGTGAAAGAGGCAGCTTTCGTGTGTGTGTGTGAGAGAGGCAGCTTTCGTGGGTGTGTGTGTGTATGTGTGAGAGAGAGAGGCAACTTGTGTGTGTGAGAAAGAAAGGCAGCTTGCTTGTGTGTGTGAGAGGGGCATTTTATGTGTGTGTGTGTGTTTGTGTGTGTGAGTGAAAAAGGCAGCCTGCTTGTGAGTGTGAGAGAGGCAGCTTTCTTGTGTTTGTGTGTGAGAGCCTGTGTGTGTGTTTTTGTGAGAGAGCCTGTATGCATGAGTGTGTGTATGTGTATGAGAAAGGATAAAGCTTGTGCACCCTGCTCCTCCAATCCACAAAAATCTCAAGGTGACTGGAAGTCAAAAGATCCCAGGTATGGAGAGTGGGGAAATTTTTTTCTTATTAGTTTTAATTGATGGATGTTATTTGATGTGTCTGTTTTGAAATATTTCATTAGGTTTTTGAAAACTATTAAAATATTTTTATTAGTTTAATTATTGGATGATATTCTGTTAATCAGCTGATTTTGAAATATTTCTTCTTTCTATAGTTTTATTATTATGATTGATGTATTATATTTTGTGATTTTTTTATTGTTTGAGGTTGGTAATGTTTTTGCTTTTCCATTATTGCACTGCATATAGTCTGGCTTCTTGTGGTTTCCAGTTCAGTTTTTCTCTGCATATTTGCATTTTTACTTTACAGTGTTTTTAATCTAGATTTGGTGAGGGTCCATTTTTGTGTTCTGCATTTGTGACCAAGGTGAGGTATTCTGGCCTTTAGTCTCTATATAGGGATCTATAGCAGGCTGGATTGTTCTGTTTAACTAATAGGAGATGTATTGTTGTTTTAGCCTGTTCCAGTCTTACCTGCACGTTGTTCCAGTCTGTGCCTCGGTTCCAGCCTTACTTGCATGCTGTTCCATTTTAAGCCTGTTCCAGTCTTACCTGCATTCTGTTCCAGTCTGTGCCTCAAGTTAACGCCAGCCTTACTTGCACACTGTTCCAGTCTATCTGCACGCTGTTCCAGTTCAAGCCTTGGTTCCAGCCACACACCAGACTTAACAACATGTCCAATCCTTGCTTCACTTGTACCAGATTGTCCAGGCCTTGCTCCAACGTTGCCAGACTATCCAAGACTTGCTCCAGCCTCACCAGATTGCCCAGGCCTTGCTCTAGCCTGGCGCTGTCAATCCGCACTACTCCGGAGGTGGTGTCCCCCACGCTTTGCCCAGACCGGAGCTGTAACTGCACCTAACTTGGATCCTTAAAAAGACATTTTTTGTTTTTGCAGATTTCATGCTATGTGATTTCCTTAATTCTTTTTTTTTTTGTTCTCCTGTAATTTTTCTGGATCTCCTCTCTCCAAGTTGATTGACCTTGATATGGAATTTAATTTTATGTAATAGATATATTGGAGTTTAGTTTATTTTTTCTTTTCATATTTCCATTGGGGTACATTTTAAAAGAAGCGCACGCAGGATACATTTGTGTGCGCTACCCGGCGCGCACAAATGTACACCCGATTTTATAACATGCGCTTGCTGCCGCGCGCATGTTATAAAATCCAGGGTCGTCGCGCACAAGGGGGTGCACACTTGTGCACCTTGCGTGCGCCGAGCCCTGGGGAGCCCCGATGGCTTTCCCCGTACCCTCCAAGGCCGCTCCGAAATCGGAGCGGCCTCGGAGGGAACTTTTCTTCCGCTCCCCCCACCTTCCCCTCCCTTCCCCTATCTAACCCACACCCCAGCCCTACCTAAATCCCCCTCCCCACCTTGTTTCAAGTATTTATGCCTGCCTCTGGCAGGCATATCTTGCGCGTGCCGGCCGGCTGCCATCCCCCGGCACAGCCACTGTGATGGAGGCCTCGGTCCCGCCCCCGGACCGGTGCCACGCCCATGCCCCGCCCCTTTTTCAAAGCCCTGGCACTTGCGTGCGTCCTAAGGCTTGCGTGCGCTGTCAAGCCTATGCAAAATAGGCTCGGTGCGCGCAGGAGCAGGTTTTCGGGGTTACGCACGTAACTCTTTGACAATCTGCCCCATTATGTTTCTATATGTAAAGATTGTTATGCTTTGTATATTTTTTTAAATTAATAAATATAAAATTTAAAAAAAACATAAGAACATAAGACTTGTCATGCTGGATCAGACAAAAGGTCTATTAAACCCAATAACCTGTTCCCAACAGTGGCAAATCCAAGTCACAAGTACCTGGCAGGATCCCAAAAGGTTTATAGATTCCATGCTGCTTATGCCAGAGATAAGCAATTGGATTCCTGCAAGTCCCCCTTAATAATGGTTTATGGACTTTTCTTCCAAAACCTTGTCCAAACCTTTTCTAAACCCAGCTATGCTAATAGCTTTTACCACATCCTCTGGCAATGAATTCCAGAGTATAACTATATGTTGAGTAAAACAATATTTTTGCTATTTCTCTTAAATTTATTACCTAGTAACTTCATAGTGTGTCCCCTAGTTTTTGTAGATTTTGAAAGAATAAACAATCGATTCATATTAAACCATTCCACTCCATTCATTTTATAGACCTCTATCATATCCTCTATCAGCCTTCTCTTCTCTAAGCTGAAAAGTCCTAACCTCTTTAGTCTTTCTTTATAGGGGAATTGTTCCATCCCCTTTATCATCTTGGTCGCCCTTCTCTGTACTTTTTCTAATTCTACTATATTTTTCTTGAGTTGTGGTGACCAGAACTGCACACAATACTCAAGATGAGGTTGCACCATGGAGCAATACAGAGGCATTATGATATTCTCTGTTTTATTCTCCATTCCTTGTCTAATAATCCCTAGCATTCTATTTGCTTTCTTGGCTGCTGCCACACACTGAGCAGAGAATTTCAACATATTATCCTTGATAATGCCTAGATCCTTTTCCTGGGTGGTAACTCCCAATCTGGAACCTGCTAATTTTCAAAGCAGACTAAGCACACTGTTGGAAAATTGGGCTCATTGTGCAAAAATGGCTGTTAGAGAATAGCTTGGAGCTGAGTGCATGTAACTGGATGTACGTAACTTGGTTACGTGCATAGATTTGCGTAAATGAGGAAGAGCCATTCTGGGGAAGGACTTGGCACAGAGTTGGAACTTACCGGTATATACTTTTCGATTTTATAAAGCATGTGCCTAAGTTAACCCGCAAAAGTTATGCTCTCTGAAGAAGAGGTGCAGCTTTGTGTGAGTTCATCTGTTCACTGACCAGGCCAATTACCCGTAAATTTTTCAAAGCGAATTTATGTGCATAAGTTTGCTTTGAAAATTTGGGTAAAGTCTGTGAGTAACAGATCTACACAAACTTTATCCAACCGTACACAGTTATAAAATTAGCCTCTATAGGTAGACAATACATGTTATGGTCGTGGACCCTTGGGCCGGTTGGGACAGTGGATGGTATGCTATGGAAGACCACGGCGAGCGTCCCAGCCGGAAGGCGGCATGGAAGAGACTCGGAAGAGGCTTCACCACTGGAAGTCTGAGGTGCCCCCAGGAGGAGCCCGTAGGGACCCGGACCTCTTGGACTTAGGTGGGATCCTATGTGACCAAGGACCCAGGCAGCGGCTGAAGAGATGGACGAAGGCTGGGCCCAGGTAGGTGAAGAGTCTTCACCCTCGGAAGCCCGCGGCTCCCCCAGGAGGAGCCCATGAGAGCCTGAGCCGCTGGGACTTAGGAGAATCTTCTGGGCCAGTGGTAGCTGGATACCTGAGATGAGGAAGAAGCCGAAGTCGGAGTCCAGGAGCGAAGCTGGGTCAGAAGCCAGGAGCCAGAGATCCAAACCAAAGCCAGGGACCAAGCAGAAGACGGAGTCGTGGACAGAGCCGGATCGGAAGCCAGAGGTAAGAAGTCAATACCAAACCAGGAACAGAAGCTTGAAACGAAGTCGTGGGACGGAGCCGGGTCGGAAGCCAGAAGTCAGACATCGATACCAATTCCAAGGATCGGAAGCTGCAGAAGAGTCAGGAAGCAAGCCGGGTTGGGAATCTGAAGCAATCCAAGGATACAGCAGCAACTTGAAACTCAGAAAGCTGAGGAACCTCGTAGCAAGGCGAGGTCCTGTTGTAGCTGCCGGGTTTAAGTAACCCGGCAGCGTCTGACGTCATCCGGGGAGCTGACCAGTGATTCCCGCGCTGGCCCCTTTAAATGTTAAGCCCCCGGCGCGCGCGCCTAGGGGGCGGGGCCAGCTGCGGGCCGTCGACGGCGTCTCCCTCTCATGGGGAGCGCCTCGGTAGGCCGCGGACCAGGCCTCGCCGGCCATCGAGGGTCTCCTGCAGCTGGGCTGGGTCGAGGAAGGTCTCCTGAGGCCGGCCCGGGCCGCGAGGTAGGTGGAGGTCCCGGGGTACGGCCCGGGACCGTAACAATACATATGAATATACAAATTACATAATATCAGTGGGGTAAAAAGGTAGTTAGAAGCTGGGTGCCATTTTCTGTAGAACGGGATACTAATTTGTATCCATCCATCCATTAAGGGGCATTCTCTCCCAAAGGATGCTGTGTCCTGCACAGCTTAGGAAGCAGGAAGAGTTCCATTACTTCCACTATAAAATACATAAAACACATTATACTCTGAGGTACATGACACATCATTTGATCCCCTTAATTCACCTTGAATTGTGGAAAAAAAAATGAAAATTAAGTACAATGGAGAGGAGCTTGCTCTTTGGTGCCAAATCCATAATAAAATCAATACACATCCAACATTTTAATTTGATATCCCATTCTTCTGAGTGGAAGGAATTTATAGAAATCACAGGAAATTTAAACAGAGATGAGTTCTGACCATCACCAGTTACACCAAAGCATCGCAGTGCAGTAAATATGATCAAAATAAGGTTTAACGTCAGCTAGGACTATTTCTGTGCTACATCATGTGGCAAGGGGTGTGCATTAAACATGGTTCTTAATAACACCCAGGGCCATACCTCCACCCATGAACCCATGCCCATAACACCTTAAAATATAAATACTTGAACTCCATTCCTCTGAAATAACACCTTGTTGGTGCAGATATTCAGCCGTATTAGTCTGGTGTAGCACAAATGACACAGGCGGGTGGCACCTTATAGACTTAACTACCTTGTTGGTAGTTTTCCAATTCTAATAATTGTTGGATGACACTTTTTCACTTTTCTGCCATCTCCTGGGCTCTTTGATTAAGTAATCACCAATTACTCCTCTACGGTAAATCACCGAGGTGATGAAAACCTCTCAAATGTATTAATTAAATAAGATTCACATGCAGTAGGAGGCTGCTTCCTCATGGAAAATTTCCTGCGAAGAAAAGTTAATGTAAGAAAATCCCTGATTATTATTTTGAGTAACAGTTTTCGTGTGTGCAGTGTTGTGATTTTTACTTTAACTGAGCTGATGAGGATGAGCAGAAAAGCCCCAGTGAGAAGAAATCCTAAGGACTTTGAAAAGAAGCATCCCCCCCACCCCCATCTCCAGTGCGGGTAGCCCCAGGAAATCTTGGGACCTATTCTAGGTCATGAGCCTCCATTTTAGCCCCAGTGCCTGGGACCAGATTGGGGCAGGGGCTACATGGTGTCGGTAACTTTTAAACACATAGAAACATAGAAATGATGGCAGAAAAGGACCAAATGATCCATCCAGTTTGCCCAGCAAGCTTATGCCAGTATCTGTTGCGCTGTGCAGGTTACCCCCCATGCTTATCAGGTTCCCAGGTCGTAAATGTCAGGGCCCTTTTTGGTTACTGTTTGAATCCAATTTCCCTTTATCCTTGCTGTGGAAGCAGAGATCAATGTTGGAGTTGCATCGAAAGTATCAGGCCTCTTGGTTAATGGTGGTAATAGCCACATCAGCAAGTTACCCCCATGTTGAGTTGTTTCCCAAACCGTAAATGTCAGGGCCCTCATTGGTTCTTGTCTGAATCCAATTCCCCTTTTCCCACTGCCATTGAAGCAGAGAGCAATGAAGGAGTTGTATCAACAGCATAAAGTCTTAATGGTTAAGGGTGGTAACCGCCACACCAGCAAGTTACCCCCATGCACCCGTTTCTTCATTTCCATCCTCAAGCCTTTAGGGATCCACAATGTTTATCCCATGCCCCTTTGAAATCTTTCACTGTTTTCATCTTCACCACCTCCTCCAGAAAGGCATTCGAAGCATTCGCCACCCTCTCCGTGAAGAAATATTTCCTGACGTTGGTTCTGAGTCTTCCTCCTTGCAGTTTCATTTTGTGACCCCTAGTTCTACTGATTTCTTTCCAACAGAAAAGATTTGGTCGATTGTGCATCATTAAAATCTTTCAGGTATCTGAAGGTCTGTATCACATCTCCCCTGCACCTCCTCTCTTCCAGGGTGTACATATTCAGATCCTTCAGCCTGCCCTCATAAGTCTTCCGATGCTGACCCCTCACCATTTTGGTTGCTCTTCGTTGGACCGCCTCCATCCTGTACGTGTGCATGTGGGCTTGGGCCAAAGGATGTGACCATTTTATAACATACTCGCTTATATGCGTGCATGGTATAAAATAGGCCGTATGAGCATATATGTGCACACAATTTTATATGGATGTACGCATGTGTGTGCAAATGCCTCCTCTACTATGTAAGTGGGGGAATTTTAGTAGATACGCATGCTGATATAACTACCAGTTTCCCCAGTTCATTCCCAATTCGCCCAGTAAAGGATAGGTCTTTCTAACCACCCTAGTTAAACAGCCTCCCTTTTACCCTGTTAGCCCCAACTCTTAAAACCCCACTGACTAGCCTAGTTTTTATTGTTTCATTACTTACACACCATCCATAGCAGAAATAAAGTTACGCGGTAGGGGACCCCCGGCGCATGCTTATGTGCATAAATACTTATGTGCTGGTTTCTTTCAAAATTCCAGGGATGCCTATGCCCCGCCCAGACCATGCTCTGCCCTGTCTCTTTAAAAAAAAAAAAATGTTGTGAGCACTGGGAGATACTTGCGTACTCGCGCGCCTTTTAAAACCTGCACAGCGCGCACCAGCCCAACTTCTGCGCATATCTCCCGGGCTTTGGCGCGCATAGGGCTTTTACAATTCGCCTTTAAGTTAAAACTGCAAGGCTCAATTTTTGTGAACAAACAGCAACTTGTAAGGAAATGGTTGGTTAATGTGACATTGAAGTAAAGAAAATATTGCCAAGGTGTGACTGGAACAACCATTTATATAGTTAATGATTTTTTCATTGCTTTCATATATATATTATTTAACCAAGCACAACTCCATTTTTCCATTTTTAAAGCCTTTGACTTCAAAAGTCCAAAAGAAAACGTCCTTAATCAAAACTTTTGAACAAATCAATCTTCGGATCTTCTTGAGCTCTTCCTCGGGTAGGTCATCATCCTTATAGAATACTTTATCCACACAAAGGTGACTGGGACCATCTCAAGAGCCTGCAGAAGGCAAGGAAACCCCAGACAGAAAGAGCAAAGACAAAGCACAGTCCCTTGGGTCTTTTTTCCGTCTTGAAGCTGAAACAACAGATAATAAAACCAAAACGAAACCAGTCTCAGTCCATACCAGCTAAAGGCTGTACCAAGCAGGATCTGTTCTTGTTCACTAAGGCACCTCTGATGACCCCCATGAATTTGTCGGTATCCTTTGGGGCTGGCAACCAAGATATTGGGCTTGCGAACGCATTGTGGCAGTGCCCCTGCCTTTACCTGCTCCCTGCTTTGAAGCTTGGATGATCCTTTTTGAAGAGACAGGAAGCTGGGTCTGGTAAATCTCCTCTCACATGCAGGGCCTTCTCTTTCTGCCTCCACTTCGCACGTGGGAGGGGCTGCATGGGGGGGGAACCGCTCGACCTCGCTGTATTTATTATGCACATAGTTTTGCTTTGATTGGTGCAAGCCCCCTAGTCTTTTACTTTTTGAAAGAGTAAACAACAAATTAATGTTTACTCGTTCCAATCCACTCATGATTTTATAGCCCTCTGTCATATCTCCCCTCAGCCGTCTCTTCTCCAAGCTGAAGAGTCCTAACCTCTTTAACCTTTCTTAATAGAGGAATTGTTCCATCCCCTTTATCATCTTGGATGCCCTTCTCTGTACCTTTTCTAATTCTGCCATATCTTTTTTGAGATGTGGTGACCAGAACTGCAAACAATACTCAAGATGAGGTCGCACCATGGAGTGATACAGAGGCATTATGGAATTCTCTGTTTTATTCTTCATTCCTTGCCTAATAATCCCTAGCCTTCTATTTGCTTTCTTGGCTACTGTTCCTGCTGCACAATGAGCAGAAATTTTCAACATATTTTCAACGATGACGCCTAGATCCTTTTCCTGAGTGGTGACTTTTAATGTGAAACCTTGCATTGTGTTACTCTTCCCTAAGGGGCAGATTTTATAAATTTACGAGCGAGCGTACTTTTGTTCGTGCACCAGGCGCGAACAAAAGTACGCTGGATTTTATAAGATACGCGCGTAGCCGCGCGTATCTTATAAAATCTGGGGTCGGCGCGCGCAAGGGGGTGCACATTTGTGCAACCTGCGCGCGCCGAGCCCGGTGCGCGCTGCCTGTTCCCTCCGAGGCCGCTCCGAAATCGGAGCGGCCTCGGAGGGAACTTTCCTTCCGCCTCCCCTCGCCTTCCCCTCCCTTCCCCTACCTAACTCACCCCCCCAGCCCTATCTAAACCCCCCCTACCTTTGTTGGCAGATTTACGCCTGCCGAAAGCAGGCGTAAATCTGCGCGTGCCGGCGGCTGCTGGCGCGCCATCACCCGACCTGGGGGCTGGTCCGGCGGCCTCGACCACGCCCCCGGGCCGGCACCACTCCCCCGGACCCACCCCGAACCGCCCCCTGACCCCAGACACGTCCCCCGCCCCTTTTACGAAGCCCCGGGACTTACGTGTGTCCTGGGCCTATGCGCGAGCCAGCGGTCTATGCAAAATAGGCACGCCGGCGCGCAAGTGCCCTGTACGCGTAAATCCGGCCGGATTTGCGCGCGCAGGGCTTTTAAAATCCGGCCCTAAGTGCATCACTTTGCACTTGTCTACATAAATTTCATGTGCCATTTGCTTGCCCAGTCTCCCAGTTTTGCAAGGTCCTCTTGCAATTTCTCACAATCCTCGTGTGATTTGACAACTTTGAATAATTTTGAATCATTAGCAAATTTGATCACCTCACTTGTTGTTCCCGTTTTTAGGTCATTTATAAATATATTAAAAAGTAGAACAGATCCCTGGGCCACTCCACTATTCACCTTTCTCCATTGGGAAAATTTACCATTTAGCCCTACTCTCGGTTTTTTACCTTTTAACCAGTTCCCAATCCACAATAAGACACTGTCCCCCACCCCATGACTTTTTCGTTTCCTAAGAAGTTTCTCATGAGGGACTTTGTCAAATGCTTTCTGGAAATCTACTTTTATCCACATGTTTATTTACACCCATAAAAAATGCAGTAGATTGGTGAGGCAATAATACTGTATTACAGGCTGCTTTACTTTTATTTTATACTGGTTTACTGCCTCATTATGTTCAATATTGTAGTGATGTCTATTTAGATGCTAAAGGCATGTGTAAATGTTTATCATGATTCTTTTTGTTTTTTTCTAATTGTTTTGAAGGTAATATAATGTCTATGTGTTGCGTGTCCCCATGGCAGGCCCGTGACTGGGCCTATTCACCTCTGGTGCCCGGCTCCTGGACCCGGCCGTCCTCCCTGGCGGCGGGGGCTAGCCACTTGCGCTCCTGTACCCCCACTGCCTCCTCGGTCTCTCTCTGTCCCTCTACGGGCTCCTTTGGCTCTCCCTGTTCTTCTACGGACTTCTCCAGTACCCGGCGGGTCTCCCCACGTGTGCCATGGGGCGACGCTGCTGTCCAGCAGCCAGCTTCCTCCTAGGTCAGGGGTCAGGAACCTTTTTGGCTGAGAGAGCCATAAACGCCACATATTTTAAAATGTAATTCCATGAGAGCCATACAATATGTTTAAAACTAAATACAAGTAAATGTGTGCATTTTATGTAAGATCACACTTTTAAAGTACAATAAGTCTCTGAAAATATTACACCAGGCCTTAAGACACCAATACATCTCCTATTAGGAAAACGGACCAAGTCAGGCTGCTATAGAGTCCTACACAGAAACTACACGCCAGCAGAAAACCTCACCTGAATCACGTGCTGTCCCTCACCTAACATAGAATAAAGAGACCAAAACGCATAACAAGAAGCATGCAGACAAAAACTGAATTGGAAACTGCAACAAGCCAGAGTCTCTGTATGCAGTGTAACAAAGGAAAAAAGAAACATCACACATCCTTATAAAACAAATCAAGAAATATAAAATCATCAGCAGTAAAACTGTACTAACAAAAAGAACATATTTCGAAACAGCTGATGAGTGGAATATCCAATAATTAAAAACTCATATAAAACATTTCCAGATACCAACAAAATATTTCAAAATAGCAGACACAAAGATCCAGTAATGAAAAATAATAAGGATACAAAAATTTTTTTGCTCTGCATACCTGGGAACGTTTGATATCCAGGTGTCCTGAGATTGTTCTGAATTAGCAGGAGGTGGGGTGGTTTGCTTGGAACTTTCTCCTCTCTCAGTCACATACCAGCGCTCTCTCTCACACTGGCTCTCAATGACACACCTATACACACATGCTCTCAGTCACTCACATATACAAATGTTTTTTCTCTCTCACTTATATAGGCTCTTAATTACACATTTACACACATGCTGTCTATCTTTTCACGCTTACACACACACAGGCTTTCAATCACATAAATACATGCTGTCTTTTTCTCTCACACACAGACTCTCATTCACATGCTTACAAACATGTCCTCTCTTTCTCTCATTTACACACAGGCTCTCAATCACATACTCACATGCTCCCTCACCTAAATCAGCTCTCAATCACACACAGACACACATGGTCTCTCTCTCTCATTTAAACACAGGCTCTCAATCACATACTCACATGCTCCCTCACCTAAATCAGCTCTCAATCACACAGACACACATGGTCTCTCTCTCTCATTTAAACACAGGCTCTCAATCACATACTCACATGCTCCATCACCTAAACCAGCTGTCAATCAGACACAGACACACATGATCTCTCTCTTACTTATACACACAGGCTCTTAATCATACATACACATGATCTCTCTCACACACAAAGGATCTCAATCATACACACATACTCTTTCAAACAAACAGGTTTTCAATTACAAACTTACACATACAGGTTCCCAATGGTAAACTTACATTCATGCTCTCTCTCTCACAGGCAGGATCTCAATCACAGACATACTCTCTTTCACATATACAGGCTCTCAATCATTCACATACATGCAATCTCTCACTCACACACACAGGATCTCAAACACACATGCTTGCTCGCTCATTCACTCTCTCCCGCCCCCCCCCCCCCCCGGGAACTCGCGGCAGCAGCAGCCACCTCCCAACGCTAACCTCCTTCATTTTCAGCCCTCGCGGAGGCGAAGGCGGAGTCCCATCGGCCGCGGTTGAAGATTTTCATTTTCCTCCGAGCCGCGCTGCAGTCTTCTTCCCGCGCAGGCACCCGATGACTCCAGCGCTGGCACCCGGCTGACACCCGATGACTCCCGCGCAGGCACCCGGATGACTCCAGTCGGCGTGCTCTCTTCTCCTCCCCCCGCGGCCCGGAAGAGGAAGTGGTGAGCATCGGGTGCCTGCGCGGAAGAAGAGACCACGCTAGTGTGGTCTCTTCTTCCCGCGCAGGCACCCGATGCTCTCCACTTCCTCTTCCGGGCCGCGGGGGGGAGGAGAAGAGAGCACGCCGGTGCCGCTGACTCCAGCTGTCCTGCCGCGTTCCGCCCGGGCTGACAGCATTTTAAGCCCGGGCGGCGGAGGACCGGGGAGCAGCTGGGTCAGCGGGGAACCGCGAAGTATGGCGACACGTGTCTGCGAGCCAGATGCAGCCCTCAAAAGAGCCATATCTGGCTCGCGAGCCATGGGTTCCCGACCCCTGTCCTAGGTGCACGCGTGCGCGCCTCTTTTAAAGGAGCTGCGGCAGGAATCCTACCCGTGGCCCCGGATGATGACATCATCAAGCCCTGCTACTTAAGGCAGGGCCCGCCACTCATTCCTTGCCTTGGCAACAGGTCTCCATGCTTGTCGTGTGCTCGATGCTTGTCGTGTGTCCTTGGCCTTGTCAGGTTCCTGACTCCGTTCCTGACTCTGTTCCTGGTTCCTACCTAGCCTTGCTTGGACAAACTACTGGCTTTGACCCTTGCTACATTTGGACTTGGCCGTGTCCTTGGCCTTGTCAGGCTTGGCCTTGTCAGGCTCCATGCTTGTCGTGTGTCCTTGGCCTTGTCAGGTTCCTGACTCCGTTCCTGACTCCGTTCCTGGTTCCTACCTAGCCTTGCTTGGACAAACTACTGGCTTTGACCCTTGCTACGTTTGGACCACGCTCAGGACTGACTACTGGCTTTAACCCTTGCTATGTCTGGACTACACTCAGGATTGACTACTGGCTTTGACTCTTGCTACGTGTGGACCATGCTCAGGACTGACTACTGGCTTTGACCCTTGCTACGTTTGGACCTCGCTCAGGACTGTCTACTGGCTTTGACCCTTGCTACTTTTGGACCACACTCAGGACTGATCTCTGGCTTTGACCTCTTGCTTTGTTGGACTACGCTCAGGACTGATTCTTGTCCTTGGCTCTTGCTCCACTGCACCTCGACTAGCTCTGCTGCCTGCCCCAACTCCAGCCTGTTCCTGACCTCGTCTTCAGTATCTCCTTGAACTTGGCCTTGTCAGGCTTCGGCCTTCTGCTGCCCGGGCATCACCTGCTCTTGCTTCTGGCCCGTCCTTGGTGCCCAGGCCTCTGGATCTCTGCCTCGTCCGGACCTGCTTCGGTCCCTCCAATACCTCTGCTGGTCCCTGGCTATCTGCTACAACATCCACTGGGAATCATCTGATGGAGGCCCGCCTAAGACCAGCCGGCCCCAGCACCCAAGGGCTCAACCTGCAGGGAACATGGGCTGGTATTGGCGAAGCCCCAGTCGGCCTCCTTCTCCTGGTCTGCTCCACCTCCTGACGTCAACCCCACCTCGGGCCAAGGTTCCACCACCAGCGCAACACTATGCTTGAGGTTAAATAAAGAGCTGAAAAAAAAAACCATATCTGGGCGTGTACTTGAAATCACCAGTTTACTGACACCACTGCCAGTTCACGCAGACCTTCCAGCACTTCACTCTGATCCTTCACCACCCAGACCTTCCACTCAAAAACTGCAGACAAAACACAAGTGCAATTTCATTTCTGTGACTTACAGGGTCATTTATGAAATCGCGTTGTGGCGTTTTCGCATGCGTTAACATGTTTTTATGCTTCTTGAAGACAGCCTACCTTTTCAGAAATCCCGCCCCTCAAATTCTGTTTTGGGCATTTGTAGGCTGGGGGAGGGCGAGAGAGAGAGAGAGAGAGAGAGAGAGAGAGAGAGAGAGAGAGAGAGAGAGAGAGAGAGAGAGAGAGAGAGAGAGAGAGAGAGAGAGAGAGAGAGAGAGAGAGAGAGAGAGAGAGAGAATGAGAATCATAGTAAGCAGCTATTTGTGCTACTATAGGAGTCCCACCTAGTAACTCGAGGTGAGGTTTACGTAGTAGTGTAGGGGTTAGGGGCCACTTTTACATGCAGAGTGAGACGTACGAACAGAACAGTACTCTCTTGTGAAGATTTGATGTCCTTCAGAGTGAGAAAACACACAAAGATGAGATTTATACAATGTTCTCTCAACTTAGCTTGATGTTACCCAGGTAGAGAGGCCCCCTAACCCCTGCACTACTACCTAAACCTCACCTCAAGTTACTAGGTGGGCCTCCTAAAGAGATATAAATAGCTATCTACTAGAAGGGCATAAGGGCCTTGTAGATAGTCTCTCCCTCTCTCTCTCTCAAAATAGCAACTTGTGCAATTACTTCCAATCCCTAAACTGCCCTTTTTTTTTAACATTTACGTGCAACACCACAAGTGCGCTTATATCCATAATGTTCCCGAAATAGCATATACGCGTGTACACACAACTGGAATAAAGAAGATGCAACAAGGGTCCTGCTAAGTCATGAGCCACTTACAAGGACATTTTCATAAGACCTGACCCCTAAAGCTGAACCTCTAGGCTTCAGATCTGGAAAACTTGCACTTGCTTATTCAGAAACAAAGCTTGCATATTCAAAAGTACAATTCAATTATCCCTTCCCTCCCAGTTTCTAATACGAAATTTACAATGTCAGACCCCTTTCTAGTACCTCAGAAAGATTTCAAGTTCCTGATAAACATTGAGATGGTCGAGAGGAGGGGGAGGTAAAGAAACCTAAGACGTAGGTGGGAGAAGCATCAATAGGACCTTTCATATCAGCTGCAGGTACCAGAGGGAGTCTGAGAAAACCTTTTCCAAACTCTCCATTCTATTTTGAGGTAATAAACTACCCTTAATTAATGAAAGCTCTTCCTTTTGTATTTGAACCAGTTTTTCCTCCACAGTGCCAAATGGACACTGCGCAGTTAAATGAGATACATAGGTAGCCAAACACACGATGGCCTTCCACACATCCCCCAGCTTAACTTCTTCGGGTGAAGAGAGAGAGAGAGAGAGACCAACCTGAAAAAAAATCCGGCGGTGGGCCAGAAGATGTTCCTAGCCTGCTGGTATCACCAAGTTGGCCCACATTCTTCAATCCTGCCTCTCCAGTCGCTGACACCCCATGCGTTAGGGGAAGATCTGCCAAGGCCATTGGAACTGCTCCATCGCCTGTGGCACTGCACCAGGCACTCCTTCTGACTCCAGCATGACAACTCCCCCTTCGGGGTTTCGCTCTCCTGAGAGCAGGGAAGCAGCAATCGAATGACCTGGCCAGAAATGATGCAAGCAATAGGGGGCAGTGGCAATACGCAATGCCTTACGGAAAGTTTGCCAGGGGGGGTAAAGCGGGCAAGTTCCGGCCCTGGTCCGTCTCTAAAGGCTGCTCAACAGAGTTCCTCAAGGCATCCCGCACCACGAAAAAACCTACCCACTGGCCCCGACAAAACAGAGAGATCAGGAGCTGAAAAGATCGTCCTAGGCTGCTCTTTCCTTTGCCCATATTAAACAAGATAAATGTATCCAAAACTGAAGAAAATGTATTAGGAGTCCAGAGTGAAGCGGCAGCATCTCCCTTCAGCCCACCTTCCTTATCCCACTCTCCTGGGCATTTATATGCTAGTTTCTTCATATTACAGTCTTCAGTCAGAGAGGCGTTTTCGGTTTTGGCTACTTTTCTTCCGATGAAGATCTCTTTGGCATATTTGTCCAGCCCAAATATCACCCTGATATCATCTGAGAAGCTCTTTGCTCTTCGGGAGCTGCTCTGCTAAATGATGATTGATCACAGGAAATGTAAAGCTTCAAATGATCTGCAGATGGTAAGTGTGGTATTATCTGTGCGGATCTTTTCCATTTCTAAGATTAGGGCCTTGTCCACAGCCTGAGGGGTTAATAACAGTACTCAGTGCATATAGTGCCAGACAAATGTGAGTGACGACAGAGAATCTCCCTGAAATATTCCTCCTTGGTTCTTGATATTAGGAATGAAACTGTCCAGCTTCAGAATTCGGATGGAGTGTAGTTTGCCACATTTTCTTGGTGACCTCGGTGGACTAGGTTTATTTTATACATTCCAAGGCATTTTATAATCCAGGAATGCAGGATCCTATCCCTATCAAGTTTTTTCCTGAGGTTTTGGCTTTTTTTTTACAGCTGCTCATGTCATGATGGCTTTATTCAGCACTAACTGATCTTTGGTTCTTATGTTCCTCTTTTGTCGCCCCTCTCTTCGGTGGCCAGGAGTACCTGGAATATCAGCTCTTCAGTTAATGACAATGTACTCATGCCTTTTGCCTTTGCTTCATCCCTCTCTCCATCTAGTGTGAATACTAAGCAAAATCATTTGTTTAATATGCAGTATCTGGTAAACCGCCCCGAATTTTGGAGGGCACGGTCAATACATTCTTTTAAATAAATAAATCCATCCAGCACTTTAATTTTTACTCTTCCTGTTTAAGCTTTCCTCTCTTCACTTACATATCTAGTGTAGACAGGGCATTTTTTCAGGCTATACTTGTTGGTATTTATTTAGTTCCAGCATCTTTTTTCTCCACGTGCCTGATTTGCCCTGTGGTTCTTATTTATTTATATTCTGCTTTGTCAGGCTCTTCAAAGCAGATTGCATTCGGGTACTGGAGGTGTTTCCCTATCCCCAAAGGCTCACATTCTAAGTTTGTACGTAAGGCAATGGAGGGTGAAGTGACTTGCCCGAGGTTACCAAGAACAGCAGTGGGATTTGAACCTTCCCTGGTTTATAGTCTGCTGCTCTAACCACAAGGCTACTCCTCCACTCCCACAAACAAACTAACAAAAAAAAAAAAGCCCCCAAGCATCCTGCATGTGAAAATCAGCACTGCTTCTAGCACGATAACATTGTCTAAAGAAAGCTTTTGCTGAATGGGCAATATACTCCTCTCTTTGAATGTTTGCCTTCCTGTCTCCTCCCTGCCTATCTCTTGGCAGTTTGACATGTCCTCCTTCTGTGTCTGATTGTACTTCCTGAATGCTATTCTTTTTGCTCTTACTTGTTCTCCTACTCCTTTGGTGAACCATAGTGGTCTCTTTGATGCCTTCCTTCTGAGAGCGTGCCTGATAATGATTTCTTGTCATTTCAATATCCTTTTTATTACTATCTCCTACTCCCGACAAAGCTTGCTTAACATGTGATGGGTTTCCCACAAAGGAGCCCCGTGTAGAAGTCTGGGTCGGGGAGACTACCTGGGTTTCACCTTGGATGTGGCTACAAGAGTCTGACCCAGCACTACTAGGTGTGCAAACCGTGCAATTGCACAGGGCGGCACACCTGTGGGAGCAGTAGCAGCAGATTGCAGAGCATAGGTGTCACTAGAAGATGGCAAGTGCCACCCCAAACAAATGGCTTGCTACCCTAATTTTATACATCAGGTAAGGCAGGGATAAATAAAACTCCTGCCTGATCTGATCAGTGGTGATACATCCTTCCCCCCCCGCCCCCCTTAAACTTCCCCAGCTGGCAGCAGGAGCCACGGGACCGGCCCCATGGAAGCAGGAGATGACATTCGCTTAAACATGATTCATGCTGCCACCCATGTGATGACCTGGCAGGCTATCATGGAGAAAGAGGAAAGACCTGTTAGCTGCCAGCATACCCCATATCAGTAGCGGCTGAAGAGAGACCCAGCAAGCTGCCACAAAGCCCATTTTGTGGCGGCTGAAGAAAGACACTCCGGGTCAGCGATGAATGGCACTGTCCCGGCCCACCCCACTCCACCCCCTGGACCACCCCTCCCCACCTCCGAAACTGCCCCTTCATAGAGGCCTGGCTCTTGTGCACCTAACAGGGGATACGCACGCGGCTGGGCCTCTTCTAAAATGCATGTAGCACGTGCAAGGCCCAGCCGTGTGCGTAATCCCCGTTTTTTATGCACGGGGTGTGTGTGTGTGTGTGTGTGTGTGTGTGTGTGTGTGTGTTAAAATCAGGCCTATTATGTTTATTGAGGAATGATGATGTTTCTGTTTTTCCATTGTTGTACTGTATAGAGTCTGGCTTGTTGTGCTTTCCAGTTCAGTTTTGTCTGCATGTTTCTGTTGAACTTTATGGTCTCTTTATTCTGTATTTGGTGAGAGTCTGTCTGTGTTCTGCATGTGTGACCGAGTTTAGGTCATTCTGCTAGCATATATGTTTCTGTGCAGGGATCTATAGCAACCTGATATCTTCTGTTTTCCTAATAGGAGGTGTATTGGTGTTTTAGGGCCTGGTATAATATTTGCGATATTGCCTTTTCATAAGTAGGGTTGTTACTCTTTGAGTGCTGGCAGTTAGTGCTGTTTTCAGTTGACTCATGGATTTTTGAGGGTCAAGTCCACACCCAACATGCATTACGTTAGGCCTAATACCATATGGGTTCCAAGTGTCTTTTTGGAGGGTTTTCCGGTTGGCACCACAGCAGTGTGTTATATATAATACACATCAGTGTTTCCCAATCAGTGCACCTTCAGATCGGATCAGGTGTGCCATGGAAGTCCCCACTGTCTGATGCTCAGATCCAGGCTCTGCGGTCAGCACCTTGCAGCAACAAGAGACACCAGCAGTGGCTTTTAAACTTGAAGTAACTTATGTGTAACCATAAGTGCCTCTTCTTGCTAGCTGCAGCATGACCCCCGGAGTGCGGGACGCATGCAGAGCACAGATAGTTGTGACCTACTTTGTGCATCAAAGACAGTGCACGCAGCATCTCCTCAGTTTGCCCATCTTTGAGTACTTCAAGCCTCTGTCTTACTCGCAGACTGAGTGAGACAAGGAGAGCATGCAGTGAGCACTGTAGGCCGATGCACAAACGCGTCCAGCCTAGCGCACAGGTATGGACGTGTGCGCACGGACGTGCTAGACTAGCACCCGATGCAATAAGGAGATCAGCGCATACCCAAACAAATGCGTAGTCGATAGCGCTCATCACATGTAAATTGCACGTAGCCAAGGCTATTAGCTCTTACCCCCTCCCCCTCCCATGGGCAGGCGTAACTTGGGCGCGCTGGGCCGGCTGCCGGCGCACCATGTTCCGGTCCGGGGGCTGGTTCGGAGGCTGCGGCCACACACCCGGAACGACCCTGGGCCGGAACCAAGGCCGCGGCCCCCCCCCCCCCGACACGCCCCGAAACCCCCTCCAGGAAAGCCCCGGGACTTACGCGCGTCCCGGGGCTTTGCACGCGCCGGCAGCCTATGCAACATAGGCTGCCGGCGCGCGCAGGGGGAGCTTGGGGCAGGTTTTCGGGGGGTGTGGGGTATGCGCGTATCTTATGCGCGAACCCCTTTGAAAATCTGCCCCTATGTACGCCCGTTTTAACATGCGTCTTATTGCCCTTTTGAGTGTTGCGAGCAGCGGAGGCAGTGAAGGATCTCTGGCAGCCACATGTGGCAGCCAAGATAACTAACTGAGCAGGCTGCCCACACCCCACCAACCTCTCCCTGTGGGAGCTGGTGCATCAAGGTGGGTTCGTGTGTGTCTTTGCCTCCTCTCTTCCTCTGCTTTAAAATTTGGAAGACACGCCGGTGGTGCTTTCAGTGCTTCCTCAGCTCTCTTTTCGGCCATGTGAGGCCTTTCTTTTCTATGTCCGCACTGCCTGCTCCATGGAGGCCGGTGCACCACACAATATTTTTAATGCAGTTGTGCCTTGTGTTTGAAAAGATTGGGAAACACAGATGATATACATGCTGTGATATTTTTACTTCAGAAGACTGTACTTTGAATGTTCTTTTTCATGTGCAATCTACCTTATAAATGGGCTCTGACCGACGGCCCGCAAATGCGCAGTAGAGAGCAGCTCTACCGCGCATGTGTGGGCGGGAGACCACGTCGGTCAGAGCGGAGCTAAGATGACGCTGCGAGCAGCAGCTGCGGCAGAGCGGCGGCGACGATATCAGGGGGCCGAGGTACAATAGGTGGGAGGAGCGGCAGCGATATCAGGAGGAAATGCAGCGGCGGGAAGGAGCAGCTGAGGTACGCGCTGGGGAGGGATCCCCGGAGACCTCCCGTCTCCGTGAGCGGGTCACACTGAAGAGCACAAGAGGGAGAGGGAAGGGGGTAGGGATGAGAGTGAGGGAGGGGATGAGAGTGAGGGATAGGATTGAGAGAGGGTGGGGAGTGACTGAGGGAAGGGGGAGGGAGTGGGAGGGAGAATGAGGGGGGAGGTGAGAGTGAGGGGAGGGAGAATGAGGGGGAGGTGAGAGTGAGGGAAGGGGAGGGGAGAATGAGGGGGGATGTGAGAGTGAGGGAAGGGGAGGGAGTGGGAGGGAGAATCAGAGGGAGGTGAGAGTGAGGGAAGGGGAGGGAGAATGAGGGGGAGGTGAGAGTGAGGGAAGGAGTGGGAGGGAGAATGAGGGGGAGGTGAGAGTGAGGGAAGGGGAGGGAGAATGAGGGGGGAGGTGAGAGTGAGGGAAGGGAGGGAGTGGGAGGGAGAATGAGGGGGGAGGTGAGAGTGAGGGGAGGGAATGGGAGGTGAGAGTGAGGGAAGGGAGTTTGAGTGGGGGCAGGGGAGGGAAGGGGGGGGGGGGGTGAGTGACCAAGGGGGAGGAGGATGAGTGACTGAGGTGAATGAGCGAGGGAGGGGAAGGAGGAATGAGGGAAAAGAAGTGTAGATGGGTGCAGTGTCTGAAAACGGATCGAAAAAAAAAATTTAATGTAGCCCGTTGTTACGGGCTTAATGGCTTGTCTGTTATAAATGCATAATTTTTAATTGTATGTGTGGGGAGGGGGCAAGGCTGTAAGCTTCACCAAGGGCACCTACTACCTTTTCACTGGCCATGTGTTCCAGGAGAGGTGGTGTTAAGATTCGGGGAGTGGAGGGGGTGTCCGTTTTTAAAGTTCAGGTCGCTGGAGGGAGCTGGGCTTTTACTTGGCAGGGCCCCAGATACAGACTGAATGAACAGTAATTGTTCGCACAGAGCAGCAAAAAAAAAAAAAAAAAAGCTAGCACCGACCCTGTACAGAGTGTGACAGCATTGCAGGAAAGCAAGAACTGTTGTTTCCTGTTGACTGGAGTGGAAGGGTGTGGTATGATGGCATGGAGGGGATTCTCGTTAGGTGAGAGCCACCCCCACACAAACATCCCCTCCCCCCCCCCAACCTCTGGCTGCGGTCCACCACACCATCTGTTTGACCCTTTTCCACAGTGCTGACCCCTAAACCCGAGACTGGCACTGGGCTCACCAGACCCTTTCACATTATCTATGTGCCCCGTCCGGGAGAGGGTTTTACAAACATAAAAATTAATTTTCTGAAAGTCAGCCTTTCGGAAAGCTAGGAACTCTTGTTCTAGTCTGGCTTGGCTTGGATCCATTGCTTACGGCATGGTGATCACTGGACCCCCCCAGGTTGGCCCCTACCTTAACCTCGGGGACACTGACTCTGTATATCGGTAGCAGGTCTGGGGTCAGCTCTGCGAGAGTGAGCTGCTCAACTACTTGCTTGAAAAACCTCCCTTACAAGGATCCCCCGCTGATCCTGCCCCACCCCCCACCTCTCCTCGGCATGCTCTCTTTTAGACGGCATCTTTCATGTCCCTATCTATATCTACCTCTTCCCCTTGTGATGGCAGCATTTAGATTACATCTGCATAGATATTAGACCCTTCAGGTTTCTTCAAGACAACCCACAGCAGCCGAGCTGCTTCTTGTCTATTTAATATGTATTCGATTCTACTTTTCCTCCTGCCATGTGCCTAAGTCGATTTACAGCAACCTCGCTCATTTTGTATTTCAACGGCTTGTATTTTGTCCCTCACAGATTAAGTTACTCCTCTGCTTTGTTGCCTCTCTGGCCCTTTCTGTAAAGAATATATTCCCATATGCTCACCTCCAAGTCCTAGCTCTCTCTGCAGCCCCATCAATGTCTTCTTCTACCATGGCAGCTTCTAGGTCAATGATTTTATTAGACTATAAGCATTCAAACACGGGACTTTCCAAGTTCTTTTTCATGTAATGCATTATCAGCTTCATTATAATATGCACATGGCTCATTATCTCTTTTTCAACATGCAAAATCACTCTCTTGCTGTCAGCAGCACCTGGAATAAGTTTGGAGGAAGCGCACAGAGCTTACTCACGTTCAGGCCGATTCAGTAAAGTCCGCGGGAGAGCGCGCACACAGGCCACTCACCTGTGCGCGCGATACAGTATTTAAATGAGGCCCGGTGGTAGAAATGGGCAAAAGGAGGCGCTAGGGACACTAGCGCATCCCTAGCGCCTCCTTTTCACAGGAGCGGCAGCTGTCAGCGGTTTGACAGCCGACGCTCAATTTTGCCGGCGTCGGTTCTCGAGCCCGCTGACAGCCATGAGCTCGGAAACCGGATGCCGGCAAAATTGAGCGTCCGGTTTTCGACCCAAAAGCCGCCAACCGACTTCAAATTTTTTGTTTTCTTTTGTTTTAACTTTTTTTTACTCTTTGGGACCTCCGACTTAATATCGCCATGATATTAAGTCGGAGGGTGCACAGAAAAGCAGTTTTTACTGCTTTTCTGTGCACTTTCCTGTGCCGGAAGAAATTAGCGCCTACCTTTGGGTAGGCGCTAATTTCTGAAAGTAAAATGTGCGGCTTGGCTGCACATTTTACTTTCTGAATCGTGCGCGAATACCTAATAGGGCCATCAACATGCATTTGCATGTTGAGGGCGCTATTAGGTTCGGCAGGTTGGACGCGCGTTTTCCGCCCCTAACTGAATAAGGGGTAAGGGAAAACGCGTGCCCAATGACAGGTAAACAGTGCGCTCCATCGGAGCGCACTGTACTCTATCGGCCTGATATGTGATTTCAGAGTGAACCCGGGGCAACAAGATAAAAACCATTTGCTCTTACTTCAGTCACTGCTCAACCTCACTGAAATATTTTTTTGAAATACTTACACACCACTGCCCCATAGAAAGTAACGAGGAAAACAGCAGAAAATACACCTAGAAAACGTCTTTATCTCCTGCCAGAAATTGAACTCCTAAGCCTTAGGAAGGTATTCAGCATAATGACAGAGGCCAGCTTCTAGCTAGCAAGCAAGAAAAAGAGACCCGTTTCTATGTATTCTCCTCACTTACTTCAGTGCTGTCCTGCTCATGAAGGTGCAACGCTAGCTCCTTAGATAGCACTCCACCCCTTCACCCCTCCACCCTTTGGATGCCCTGAGAGTTCACAACAGTATTATGCATAGCAAACCCAGCACAGGAAAGCTAAGGGCAGTACTAGAAGCTGCAACTTCATAGGTCCCATGCCAGGCTGCCAGGATGCTTCCTGTGAAGGACACTTACCTGAAACACAGGACTTTCAGGCCAATGTACTGCCGCGCACTCAGGATAGGGCACTGGTTAACCCGCAGTTGGATGTGGGTCCATAACCCCTGATGCAATAAGGGGGATTAGCCCGTCCAAAACGGCGTCCAAACCAGCGCGTAGCTAATAGCGCTCACCACATGTAAATTCATGTTGATGAGGCTATTAGCTGTTACCCACTTAATGGAAAAAATAAATGTGCGCCCAGCGAGCTCATTTCTACCCTCAAAAATTAACACCTGTCCCGGAGCAGGCATTAAGTCTTGAGGAGCCCCTAAAGTTAACAGAAAAGCAGTACTTCCTTCGACTTAATATGGTGGCGATATTAAGTTGGAGGAACCGAAAAAAGGAACAAGGTATTAAATAAATAAATACATAAATAAATAAATAAATAAATAAATAAATAAAAGTCTTGCCAGCGGTGAGGTTAGGAAAAGGGGCACTCAATTAACGAGCGTCCATTTTCCTTAACCCGTGGCTGCGCACAGCTTAGCAAAACGGATGCTCGTAAAATTGAGTGTCTGTTTTCCTTAAGCGGTGCACAGCCACCTCTCCTGGGTGCCCGATGCTGAGCAGGCGCTAGGGACGCACAATCTCCCCCTAGCGCCTCCTTTTTAACGCAGCGGCTTAATCGCCCACTCCTTCGCGCACCTGGGAGAGGTGGATGGGCGCGGGTTAGGAAAGCGGACGCTCGTGATTGCCTTGGCCTGCTTATCGTCTCATGATATGAATCCTGTATGCTGCCACCAAACCTTCATCATCTTCTAAAGGGATGTATTGTTTTTTCCTTGTTTCAGAATTCCCATGGAGTAAAATTACTAGTGGTCTAGTTTAAAACTTGTGGCTTGGGTGCATGGACAGAGAGACAGAAGAAAAAAAAAAAGAAAAGAGAGCGACTCCATTTTAATGAATTGACCTGTTGTTTGAAAACAGGAATTTGGGTTGATTGAAAGTGGGCGGAAGTGAATTTGATGGCATTAGCAGGGACATAGTAATGTTAAAGAGGGAAGAGATTTATTTTTATGCTGGATGCGGATGTGTAAAGTGCTTTGTCAGTAAGTTTATGCGTCACAGTGTTAGAGGGAATATGCAGAAGGCTGTGTGGTGGGAAATTTAGAATGTTTTGTTCGAAGTAGAGAAAAAATGTGAGTCAGTTGCATTTAAACCTCTCACCAGACAGCCCTCCTTCCTGTCAGCATCCTTCAGCCAAAGCAGTCACTTCCTTAGACAAAGGTTGTGCAGCGCGGCACACCACAAAGTCTTTGCAAACTTGGGCCCTGATTTACTAAAGCTTTTCTCTCGTTCTGGGTCTATGGGAACACTGCTTAGTAAATGACCCCCTTCTTTTGAATCCAGGGGCAGGGAACCGCCCCGTGTGAAGATGGTTTTCAGGAGGCTATGCATCCACTTTGTAATAACACAGTTATAGCGCTCCTATGAACCAGATCAGCGTTACCTCAGCTTTCTGATGGCAGGGACCAGTTTCTTTATTTACTGTATGTTCTGCTTTTCAGGTGCTTCAAAGCAGATTACTGTCTGTCCCCAGGGGGCTCACAGTCTAAGGCAATGGAGGGTAAAGCCACTTGCCCAAGGTCACAAGGAGCAGTGGTGGGATTTGAAGCCTGGCTTCTCTGGTTCACAACCTGCTGCTCTAACCATAGGGGCGGATTTTCATACTCCGCGAATAGGCCTACTTTTGTTTGCGCTCAGGCGCAAACAAAAGTACGCTGGATTTTAGTAGATACGCGCGGAGCCGCGCGTATCTGCTAAAAACCTGGATCGGCGCGCGCAAGGCTATCGATTTTGTATAGCCGGTGCGCGCCGAGCCGCGCAGCCTACCCCCGTTCCCTCCGAGGCCGCTCCGAAATCGGAGCGGCCTCGGAGGGAACTTCCTTTTGCCCTCCCCTCACCTTCCCCTCCCTTCCCCTACCTAACCCACCCACCCGGCCCTGTCTAAGCCCCCCCTTACCTTTGTTGGGGGATTTACGCCTCCCGGAGGGAGGCGTAAATCAGCGGGCCTCCTGCGCGCCGGGACGCGACCTGGGGGCGGGTCCGGAGGGCGCGGCCACGCCCTCGGGCCGCCCCGGGCCGTAGCCACGCCCCCGGAACGCCCCCGGAACGCCCCGAAAACGCCGCGTGGTTCGGGCCCGCCCCCGACACCCCCCCCGACACGCCCCCTCCGAAAACCCCGGGACTTACGCGAGTCCCGGGGCTCTGCGCGCGCCGGTAGGCCTATGTAAAATAGGCTTACCAGCGCGCAGGGCCCTGCTCGCCTAAATCCGCCCGGTTTTGGGCGGATTTAGGCGAGCAGGGCTCTGAAAAACCGCCCCATAGGCTACTCGTCCACCGGCATGCAACCTGAACTGAGGTGGACTGGCTGGCTGGCTGGTAGACGTGGTGGGGATGGCTGAAGAGTGAGGGAGGAAGAGTTCCATCCTGTGGCAAAAGTGTAGGGGGAAGGGGAGTTCACAGCGTCCCTTCAGGAGTCTCCCCCAGTCTCAACCCAGCCACCCCTGATGCTTTAATTGCAAGAATTGTGACAAAAGAGATGTGCTTATTGAACAGTGCAGGGAAGGTGGGAAAATCAGATCTCATTCCGGGGATTGTATAGGCAGAGGCTAAACATACTTACCATTGGTGGCAGTAGAGATAGATGCTACCCCTTTAAGAGA
The DNA here is from genome assembly GCF_901001135.1 of Rhinatrema bivittatum. NCBI lineage: Eukaryota > Metazoa > Chordata > Amphibia > Gymnophiona > Rhinatrematidae > Rhinatrema > Rhinatrema bivittatum. The sequence goes on from NC_042617.1 coordinate 310,106,951, forward strand.
TGTGGTGCCCTCAGCAGCCTTCATTGCTGCAGTGCCAGCAACCCATTGGACTTTTCTTTATATATTTACAGAACTGGAGTGAGGATACTAGTCCAGGGCTCTGCTGAGTCCGATGTTCATGTTAAGTCTGCAGCCGGATCAAGTGTTCATTGCCAACAGCGATGAAGAGCTGGAGACTGGTGGCAGTCTGTCCTCACGCCCAGAAGCAGCAGCCGAGTGCAGCACTGTGGGGCCTGGAGTGAAGCCGCTACCAGGACACTGTAATCTGGAGGCTTAGGGCAGTAGAGATTGTCCCACTCATGGCTGCCAGCGAGTAGGTTGGTACCTGGGTCCTGCTTCCTCCGCCGGGTCCCCTGCTGGCCCACAGACCAGCGGCTGAGAAACACTGAACCAGACGATGCGCGGTAGAATAAAGTTAACCGTCAGAGCGGCAAGGGATTCCCTCTCATCACCTTCAAACCCCTCATCACCTACCGCGAAACCCGGCACTCACCTCCCACTTGCCTCAGGCCACGCCAGGGCTAGCAGTGCTCCAGCCGGGGCTTCCTGTGAGTCGTGCATACTCTGTGTAAGGCCATGCGTGATCATGAACATAAAGTGCGTGTGAAAGAATTTGCATGGGCGTCTATAGTGTGAGAGAGAGGGAAGAGGAGGAGATCATGGTAGGAAGGGAGGATAACAGGAGGTGGCTTGACAGCATTAGGCGGGTTTAGGACTGTGTACGGTGTAGGACCTGCCAAGCAGAGGAAACTGAAAGTAGTTTTATCCATGAGAAATGGTAGCCGGAGGGCACTATGGGCCAGGAGGTCTTTTTCACATTTCTCTCTCATGGCACGTGACAGAGGAAAATGGCAGAGTTGCTTTAGGTAAGCATTTCTATTTTTGCTGTGAGAAGAATAAAAAAGAGAGTGTGTCAAAATCGCTCCCCTAGTTTTCCTCGCTCTTGTTTTTTTCTTTTCTATGCTCTCCTAGGTTGGCCGAGTCCACCTTCTGATTTTTGGGGGGTCTAATGAAGACTGATTTATGTGCTGTTGTCAGATACTTCATGCATATCCAGCATAGCTCTCTGCTTCAACGGCAGGGGAGAAGAAAAAAGGATTCGCACTTACAAAGCGGGGAGTAGCTGGCTTGTTACGGCGGTTACTACCCCAAACCAAATAAGCCTGATACTTCACTTTCAATGCATATCCAGCATAGCTCTCTGCTTCAACGGCAGGGGAGAAGAAAAACTGATACTTCATGCATATCCAGCATAGCTCTCTGCTTCAACGGCAGGGGAGAAGAAAAACTGATACTTCACGCATATCCAGCATAGCTCTCTGCTTCAACGGCAGGGGAGAAGAAAAACTGATACTACACGCATATCCAGCATAGCTCCCTGCTTCAACGGCAGGAGAGAAGAAAACCAACCAATAAGGGCTGAATAACATAGTCTGGGTAAAACAAATAAGCATGGGTGTAGCTTGCTTATTGCGGCGGTTACTTCCCCTACTACCCCTAACTAATCAAGCTTGATATTTCACTTGGATGCAGCTCCATTACTGCTCTCTACATTAATGGTGGGGGTGGAAGGGAAATAGAACCAAAGAGCTAAGAGAAACAGATAAGTATGAGAGAAAATGTGTGAAGCTTGCTGGGCAGACTGGATGGGCCGTTTGGTCTTCTTCTGCTGTCATTTCTATGTTTCTATGTTTTCTATGTTTTCGATACCTTGAAATGTGAATGTTTTTTTTTACGTACATCGCTTAGGCCATTGTGTTACGCGATTAATAAATGTTAATAAAGCAAAGCGAACTGTGCATAAGCAATACATTTTTTTTCTGGCTAGATATGATCTGTATATGTATATATTTTTAGATTGACTGACTTCCTATATGTCTTTCCACAAGGTTTTCTTGTGATGTGCGATACTGTAATTTATTTTATTTATTTATTTATTTTAAATAAATAAATAATTTGAAAAAAAATGTAAAACCTGCCTCCTGTAGAATGGGATGCGCAGCTGCGGTGAGGACCTTCAGGAGATATTCCTTCCCCAGGCATATTGTGGTCTGAGGGCTTTAAAAGGAGAATGAAAGAGGGTGAAATAGCCCATTGTGGGCAGGTTTCATGGGGAGCGTGGGAGCACTAATGGATCATCTATGGAGTCTCCTCTTCTGCTTACCAAACAGCTGTGCCAATTATCTGTCTGACCTCCAGGAATGTCTCTGGAATACCCCCATTTTCACTCCCAGTTGCTGTTCAGCAAATCTTGAACACATCAGGATATGTAAGCCTTTGGAGCCCAGCAACACAGAATGAAATGAAGCCCAGGGCAGGGCTGGTGCTTCCGTAAGGCAAACTGGGCAGTCGCCTAGAGCGCCACATTTTGGGGGGCAGCAAACTCCTGCCAGCACGAAGCCCAGAGGGGTCCTGTGCCAGAAGCAATATTGCCAAGGAAGGGAGCGCTGTGTCAGAGCATTGGCGTCGGTAGGAGGGAGCGTGGGGCTGGAAGTGAGTTAGGGGAAAGGGAAGCACGGCCGAAAGTTTGCCTAGGCTGCCAAATATTCTTGCACCGGCCCTGGCCCAGGGGACTTAACGTTTGGAGGAACTGCAGAGGAGGTCTCTCAGGAAACACTTCAGACTTTGGGGGAAAGGAAAGGATGGACGAGGATGGGGCTTCAATTTGAAAAGGAAGGATCTCGGACACCCACTTTTACTGATACAGTTTTGTCATCAGGACTGAAAGGAAGAGGGAAGGAGGAATCTGGAAGGGCGAGGGAGTAGTGGACTAGCAGGGGGTGCTGCAGGGCAGAGGTGTGTGTGGGGGGAGGGGCAGGATCACATACACATTTTGAAAGAGAAAAACAAAATGTCCTTAATTCATATCTCTCAGGTTGAAACCATAAATAACTCTTTCATTCCCCTCCCCCTGATAAGACAGGCCAGGTCTGACTTAAAAAAAAAAAAAATTTTTCATTCTGTCTTCGCACATCCACACAGGACAAGGCAGCATGAACTTTCATATCTCTGACTCTTGTGGGGAGAGCTGTAGTTTTATTACCCCGCAGCAGTTAATGGAAAAACAAAAAAATTCCTAATTTCCAAGGTGGGTTGCATACAAAGTAAAAAAAAACCCAAACAAACAAACCACAAAACCAGTAACTGCTTGTTCCAGTTGTAACAAGCCAAGCAAAAAAATACAACAGAGGGCTAAGTAAACAAAACAGACATAAAATATTTCCAACAGGAGCAGGTCTGTGCGACAGAAGAGGAGAGGAAATGCAGGAGCCAGCAATGTGCCGGAAGCAGCACCTCCAGTCCCTCCTGCACCACGAGCTGGGGTCCCTGGCACACAAGAAGAAGGGGGCAGCTGGGCATGGAGCAACGCAGACTGGCAGCCCTCGCCCTCTGACCTCATCTACACATTCTAAGGGGAGGAACAGCTCAGGGCTAAAGAACACAGCTGGGAAACATCTGGATACACCGCAGGCATGAACTACGATGCAACACAGAGGTTTGAGGAAGGGAGAAAGGGAATTTTTATTGTTGCGGGAAGTGCTGTGAAAGTAGCCCGGTTATTTATACTGTACATCGTACCTTTAATACAGCGTTTCCCAACCCTCTCCTAGAGGCACACCTAGCCACTGGAGAGCCGGTGTATGCAAATCGACCTCATGCATATTCATTGAGGCAATCCTGAAAACCTGACTGGTTAGGTGAGCCTCCAGGAGAAGGTTGGGAAATGCTGCTCTAATACTCCTTTAACTAATAGTGCTAGCTGGCAGTAATAAGAATTCCCGAGTAATTTTTCATTACCTGTTGTTTAGACTGGAACTTAGAATCATAGCACTAACGAAGCACACGGGCACCCAACGCTGGGGTGCAGGGTCTGCTTTCAAAATTGCATGACAGCTTTTAAAGTGAAGATCCCAAAGAGTAGATCCACTCCTTGTTGCTCACTCCCAGGGATAAGCACTGGCTTTCCCCAAGTCTTCCTGGCTAATAATTGTTCATGGACTTTTTCCCCAAGAACTCGGACTCCAAACTGTTTTTAAACTCAGCTGTGCTAGATGCCTTGACCATGTCCTCTGGCAACTAATTCCACAACTTGATTGTGTGTTCAGCAAAATAAATATTTTCTACAATCCATTTTAGATCTGCTTTCTAAGGGGTAGGCAACTCCTATCCTGGAGGGCCACAAACAGGTCTGGTTTTCAGGACATCCACAATGAATATGCATGAGATGGAGCTGCATATTTATTTGTTTAAAATATTTTCTATACCGTCGTTAAGTTATATACCTTCACAATGGTTTACAATAAGGCACAAATACTAATGTTACAAAAATGACAGTGAATAGTACGATATCAAAAGTTATAAAAAGTGCCATCAGGATTCCGGTAACAGAAAATTTCAATATAAAGACTATTTGTTGAGTGACTTTATATCTTGTCCAGTGCATGCAGATCTATCTGGGCTCCACCTTAACCAGAGTGGAACCAAGCTGCTGGCACTAACTTTCAAAAAGGAGATAGAGCAGCTTTTAAACTAGAACAAGGGGGAAAGCCGACAGTCACTCAGCAGTGCATGGTTCGGAGAAATGTATCCTTGAAGGATACTAATGAAACAGGAGGGTTAGGGCATCCCAACAGAGAGGTTCCATTAAAAGCAAACATAGTCCATGTGCCTATATGTAAAAAATCACCGAAGCTATTGATTTCCGAATTATCCCTAACAACTAAAAAGCAGGTTGTTAATACAAGCAAAAAATGCACTTTGAAATGCCTGTATGCCAATGCCAGAAGTCTAAGAAATAAGATGGGAGAGGTAGAGTGTATAGCAGAAAATGATGAGTTTGACATAATTGGCATCACAGAGACTTGGTGGAAGGAGGATAACCAATGGGACAGTGCTATATCAAGGTACAAATTATATCGCAATGATAGGGAGGATCAACTTGGTGGGGGTGTGGCACTTTATGTCCAGGAGGTATAGAGTCCAACAGGATAAAGATCATACAAGAGACTAAATGCTCAGTAGAATCCATATGGGTAGAAATCCCATGTGTGTTGGGTAAGAGTATAATGATAGGAGTATCTACTGTCCACCTGGACAAAATGGTCAAACAGATGATGAAATGCTTAGAGAAATCAGGGAAGCTAACCAATTTGGCAGTGCAATAATAATGGGAGATTTCAATTACCCATCTAGACAGGTGCAGGACAGAAAGTGAAGTTCCATTCAAAATTCAAACGTGTATTTATTATATAACTGAATTTTCATAGTTCATTCAATACGGCAACTCCTTCAGGTAAACAAAGAATATTTTAAATACTTGTCCCCCGACACGGTCCGTGTTTCGTGTGAACTGCATCAGGAGGGACCGCAGTATATTATGATCTACAATAAAACGATACATATCAAGAATGGAACAAAATAGGCTGCAAAAAATATATATATACAAATGTAACGTGACAGGTACATACCTTTAAAGAGATCACAGGAGCGCGAGCGCCCTATAGCAATGACAGCCATTTAAAAGGAAAAAAAGGCGCGAAAGGAAAACCTCTCGCGAGAAGCTGGAAAACGCCGGAGCGCACAGCCACACACATGTCGAATTAATAGACTATTAATAAAATTGGTACCATTCGATCTCCTTGTTTAAGCCATTGGGGAAAACTGAATCCAATGTGAAAATCCAGCGCTGCTCTCTCCGTCCTAGCATCCCGGAAAAGTCTCCCCCTCGTTGGGGACATGCGACCACCTCCAGGACCAGGAAGGAGAGAGCATCGATGGAATGGCCAGCCTGGAGCCAGTGTGATACAAGAGGCTCGTCAATCCTGGAGGATCTGATATTACAACAATGCTCTATAATCCTTGTTTTTATCATACGCGAGGTTTTACCCACGTATAACAAAGGACAAGGACATTTAACCACGTAGACCACCCCTCTAGTTGTACAGTCAGTATTGGAAAACAGCTTAAATACCCGTCCAGTTTTGGGGTGTACAAATTCCCTCAATGGTTCTGTATGTCGGCACGTAGCGCAATGGCCGCAAGGGGAATGCTGACCCCTCCTATCAACTGTACAACTAGAGGGGTGGTCTACGTGGTTAAATGTCCTTGTCCTTTGTTATACGTGGGTAAAACCTCGCGTATGATAAAAACAAGGATTATAGAGCATTGTTGTAATATCAGATCCTCCAGGATTGACGAGCCTCTTGTATCACACTGGCTCCAGGCTGGCCATTCCATCGATGCTCTCTCCTTCCTGGTCCTGGAGGTGGTCGCATGTCCCCAACGAGGGGGAGACTTTTCCGGGATGCTAGGACGGAGAGAGCAGCGCTGGATTTTCACATTGGATTCAGTTTTCCCCAATGGCTTAAACAAGGAGATCGAATGGTACCAATTTTATTAATAGTCTATTAATTCGACATGTGTGTGGCTGTGCGCTCCGGCGTTTTCCAGCTTCTCGCGAGAGGTTTTCCTTTCGCGCATTTTTTTCCTTTTAAATGGCTGTCATTGCTATAGGGCGCTCGCGCTCCTGTGATCTCTTTAAAGGTATGTACCTGTCAAATTACATTTGTATATATATATTTTTTGCAGCCTATTTTGTTCCATTCTTGATATGTATCGTTTTATTGTAGATCATAATATACTGCGGTCCCTCCTGATGCAGTTCACACGAAACACGGACCGTGTCGGGGGACAAGTATTTAAATTATTCTTTGTTTACCTGAAGGAGTTGCCGTATTGAATGAACTATGAAAATTCAGTTATATAATAAATACACGTTTGAATTTTGAATGGAACTTCACTTTCTGTCCTGCACCTGTCTAGATGAATACTTGCTTATGTGCAAGGTTGGCTTCTGTTGATTGTTAGATTTCAATTACCCCAATATTGACTGGGTAAATGTAACATCAGAACTTGCCAGAGACATAAAGTTCCTGGATGTAATAAATGACTGTTTCATGGAGCAATTGGTTCAGGAACCAACAAGAGAGGGAGCTATTTTAGATTTAATTCTTACTGGAACACAGGATTTGGTGAGAGATGTAATGGTGGTGGTGCCACTTGGCAACAGTTATCATAACGATCAAATTTAAACTAATAACTGGAAGGGGGACAATAAGTAAATCTGCAGCTCTAACACTAAACTTTCAAAAGGTTCAACAGGCATGGACATCGTTTAAAAATACAATCCTAGAGGTGCAGTCCATATGCATTCCACACATTAAGAAAGGTGGAAGGAAGGCAAAACGATTACCGTCATGGTTAAAAGGTGAGGTGAAAGAGGCTATTTTGGCCAAAAAAAATCCTTCAAAAATTGGAAGAAGGATCCATCTGAAGAAAATAGGATAAAACATAAGCATTGTCAAGTTAAGTGTAAAACATTGATAAGACAGGCGAAGAGAGAATTTGAATTGAAGTTGGCCATAGAGGCAAAAACTCATAATAAAAACCTTTTTTAAATATATCCGAAGCAAGAAACCTGTGAGGGAGTCGTTTGGACCATTAGATGACAGAGGGGTTAAAGGGGATCTTAGGGAAGATAAGGCCATTGCAGAAAGACTAAATGAATTCTTTGCTTCCGTGTTTACTAATTAGGTTGTTGGGGATATACCAGTTCCAGAGATGGTTTCCAGGGGTGATGAGTCAGACGAACTGAATGAAATCTCTGTGAACTTGGAAGATGTAGTAGGCCAGATTGACAAACTAAAGAGTAGCAAATCACCTGGACAGGATGGTATGCATCCTAGGATACAGAAGGAACTAAAAAATGAAATTTATGATCTATTAGTTAAAATTTGTAACCTATCATTAAAGTCATCCATTGTACCTGAAGACTGGAGGGTGGCCAATGTAACCCCAATATTTAAAAAAGGCTCCAGGGGCGATCCAGGTAACTGTAGACCAGTGAGCCTGACTTCAGTGCCGGGAAAAATAGTGAAACTATTCTCAAGATCAAAATCATAGAGCATATAGAAAGACATGGTTTAATGGAACACAGTCAACATGGATTTACCCAAGGGAAGTCTTGCCTAACAAATCTGCTTCATTTTTTTGAAGGGGTTAATAAACATGTGGATAAAGGTGAACCGGTAGATGTAGTGTATTTGGATTTTCAGAAGGCGTTTGACAAAGTCCCTCATGAGAGGCTTCTAAGAAAACTAAAAAGTCATGGGATAGGAGGCGATGTCTTTTCATGGATTACAAACTGGAAACAGAGAGTAGGATTAAATGGTAAATTTTCTCAGTGGAAAAGGATAAACAGTGGAGTGCTTCAGGGATTTGTACTTGAACCAGTGCTTTTCAATATATATGTAAATGATCTGGAAAGGAATACAATGAGTGAGGTTATCAAATTTGCGGATGATACAAAATTATTCAGAGTAGTTAAATCACAAACGGATTGTGATACATTACAGGAGGACCTTGCAAGACTGGAAGATTGGGCATCCAAATGGCAGATGAAATTTAATGTGGACAAGTGCAAGGTGTTGCATATAGGGAAAAATAACCCTTGCTATAGTTACACAATGTTAGGTTCCATATTAGGAGCTACCACCCAGGAAAAAGATCTAGGAATCATAGTGGATAATACTTTAAAATCGTTGGCTCAGTGTGTTGCAGCAGTCAAAAAAGTAAACAGAATGTTAGGAATTATTAGGAAGGGAATGGTTAATAAAACGGAAAATGTCATAATGCCTCTATATCGCTCCATGGTGAAACCGCACCTGGAATGCTGTGTACAATTCTGGTCGCCGCATCTCAAAAAAGATATAGTTGCGATGGAGAAGATACAGAGAAGGGCAACCAAAATGATAAAGGGGATGGAACAGCTCCCCTATGAGGAAAGGCTGAAGAGGTTAGGGCTGTTCAGCTTGGAGAAGAGACGACTGAGGGGGGATATGATAGAGATCTTTAAGATCATGAGAGGTTTTGAGTAGATGTGAATCGGTTATTTACACTTTTGAATAATAGAAGGACTAGGGGGCATTCCATTAAGTTAGCAAGTAGCACATTTAAGACTAATCGGAGAAAATTCTTTTTCACTCAATGCACAATAAAGCTCTGGAATTTGTTGCCAGAGGATGTGGTTAGTGTAGTTAGTGTAGTTAGTGTAGCTGGGTTCAAAAAATTTTTGGATAAGTTCTTGGAGGAGAAGTCCATTAATGGCTATTAATCAAGTTTACTTAGGGAATAGCCACTGCTATTAATTGCATCAGTGGCATGGGATCTTCTTAGTTTTTGGGTAATTGCCAGGTTCTTGAGGCCTGGTTTGGCCTCTGTTGGAAACAGGATGCTGGGCTTGATGGACCCTTGATCTGACCCAGCATGGCAATTTCTTATGTTCTTATCTAGGATTGCCAACTTTTCTATAGACCAGGACTGGACAGTTGAGGACTGGGGGGTGGGGTGAGGGAATGGTACCCTCTCATTTGCATATATCTTAGATCCTGCCAGCGAATCTATGTATCTGCAGAGCCACTGGGAGCTGAGGGCTGTGCTGTCCAATCACAGCATGGGAAAGGAGGCAGGGATACAGCACAGCTCGCCTCCGATAGGCTCCGACCTGCCTTTCTCTTCCTCTAACTCAGAGGCTGTGGGAAAAAGGAGGATCCGCCTGAAAATCCGGACATTTAGTGTCCGGTCGGTACTTCTGACTATATAAGAACATAAGAACATAAGAACATAAGAAATTGCCATGCTGGGTCAGACCAAGGGTCCATCAAGCCCAGCATCCTGTTTCCAACAGAGGCCAAACCAGGCCACAAGAACCTGGCAATTACCCAAACACCTAGAAGATCCCATGCTACTGATGCAATTAATAGCAGTGACTATTCCCTAAGTAAACTTGATTAATAGCAGTTAATGGACTTCTCTTCCAAGAACTTATCCAAACCTTTTTTGAACCCAGCTACACTAACTGCACTAACCACATCCTCTGGCAACAAATTCCAGAGATTTATTGTGCGTTGAGTGAAAAAGAATTTTCTCCGATTAGTCTTAAATGTGCTACTTGCTAACTTCATGGAATGCCCCCTAGTCCTTCTATTATTCGAAAGTGTAAATAACCGAGTCACATCTACTCGTTCAAGACCTCTCATGATCTTAAAGACCTCTATGATATCCCCCCTCAGCCGTCTCTTCTCCAAGCTGAACAGCCCTAACCTCTTCAGCCTTTCCTCATAGGGGAGCTGTTCCATCCCCTTTATCATTTTGGTTGCCCTTCTCTGTACCTTCTCCATTGCAACTATATCTTTTTTGAGATACGGCGACCAGAATTGTACACAGTATTCAAGGTGTGGTCTCACCATGGAGCGATATAGAGGCATTATGACATTTTCCGTTTTATTAACCATTCCCTTCCTAATAATTCCTAACATTTTATTTGCTTTTTTGACTGCTGCAGCACACTGAGCTGACGATTTCAATGTATTATCTACTATGACGCCTAGATCTCTTTCTTGGGTGGTAGCTCCTAATATGGAACCTAACATCGTGTAACTACAGCTAGGGTTATTTTTCCCTATATGCAACACCTTGCACTTGTCCACATTAAATTTCATCTGCCATTTGGATGCCCAATCTTCCAGTCTTGCAAGGTCCTCCTGTAATGTATCACAGTCTGCTTGTGATTTAACTACTCTGAATAATTTTGTATCATCTGCAAATTTGATAACGTCACTCATCGTATTCCTTTCCAGATCATTGATATATATATTGAAAAGCACCGGTCCAAGTACAGATCCCTGAGGCACTCCACTGTTTACCCTTTTCCACTGAGAAAATTGACCATTTAGTCCTACTCTCTGTTTCCTGTCTTTTAACCAGTTTGTAATCCACGAAAGGACATCGCCTCCTATCCCATGACTTTTTAGTTTTCGTAGAAGCCTCTCATGAGGGACTTTGTCAAACGCCTTCTGAAAATCCAAATACACTACATCTACCGGTTCACCTTTATCCACATGTTTATTAACCCCTTCAAAAAAATGAAGCAGGTTTGTTAGGCAAGACTTCCCTTGGGTAAATCCATGTTGACTGTGTCCCATTAAATCAAGTCTTTCTATATGCTCTACAATTTTGATCTTGAAGATAGTTTCCACTATTTTTCCCGGCACTGAAGTTAGGCTCACTGGTCTATAGTTACCCGGATCACCCCTGGAGCCTTTTTTAAATATTGGGGTTACATTGGCCACCCTCCAGTCTTCAGGTACAATGGATGATTTTAATGATAGGTTACAAATTTTAACTAATAGGTCAGAAATTTCATTTTTGAGTTCCTTTAGTACCCTGGGATGCATACCATCCGGTCCAGGTGACTTGCTACTCTTTAGTTTGTCAATCTGGCCTACTACATCTTCCAGGTTGACAGTGATTTCGTTCAGTTCGTCTGACTCATCACCCCTGAAAACCAACTCCGGAACTGGTATCTCCCCAACATCCTCACTAGTAAACACGGAAGCAAAGAATTCATTTAGTCTTTCTGCAATGGCCTTATCTTCCCTAAGAGCCCCTTTAACCCCTCGGTCATCTAATGGTCCAACCGACTCCCTCACAGGTTTCTTGCTTTGGATATATTTAAAAAAGTTTTTATTATGAGTTTTTGCCTCTATGGCCAACTTCATTTCAAATTCTCTCTTCGCTTGTTTTATCAATGTTTTACACTTAACTTGACAATGCTTATGTTTTATCCTATTTTTTTCAGATGGATCTTTCTTCCAATTTTTGAAGGATGATTTTTTGGCTAAAATAGCCTCTTTCACCTCACCTTTTAACCATGACGGTAATCGTTTTGCCTTCCTTCCACCTTTCTTAATGCGTGGAATACATATGGACTGCGCCTCTAGGATTGTATTTTTAAACAATGTCCAAGCCTGTTGAACACTTTTAACTGATGCAGAATGCCTGAAAACCTGGGTGTCTGGTCCAAAACCGAACAGTTGGCAACCCTAGATCTATCTCATATATATTCATTGTGGATATCCTGAAAACCAGACCTGTTTGTGGCACTCCAAGACCAGAGATGCCTACCCCTGTGATGTTCATTTCAGGGCCTGTCCTCTTGGTAAATAGCATTCGCGTTAGCCTATTCCACCCCACTCATGGTTTTATAGATCTCTATCATATCCCCCCCGTCAGCCATCTCCTCTCCTAGCTGGTGCCCTAACCTATTTATCCTCTCATCATAGGAGAGCTGTTCCATACCCTTTCTCAATTTTTGTTGCCCTTCTCTGTACCTTTCTTAGTTCTACTATATCTTTTGTGTGATGGGGGTGACCAGAACTGCACACAATACTCAGGATGCAGTCACACCATGGATCAGTAAAGAGGCATTATGATGTTCTCCATTCCTTTCTGAATAATTCCTGAATAAAATAGTTTGGCTACCATGTTTGTCCACTTGAAAAAAAAAAAAAAGGTTACCAAATAAAAACTAAAAATGTATCAGGTGATACCTTTTCATTGGGCTAATTTAATATAGTTCTTGACTAGCTTTTGAGAGCTAATACTCTCTTGTTCAGGTCAGAATTCAAATGAGTAAACGATGAAATTACCAGGAAATATAAAGTAGTGTGGCTGCAATAAGTGGATCATAAAAGGCATGAGGGTGAAGGGAATGGGTTGGGGGTGAGGGTGAGGGTGAGGGAGCTTTGATGGGCCATCCAAAGGTGACAGGCAATATAATTTTATGGCTCATAATGTATTAGGAAACCTAAGGCTTTACTGAGTCCTTTTTTTTTTTTTGGTCAGTTCCAAAGTGTCTGATCATTTTGACTTCAAAAGTCTTGCGTTCCTGGATTGTTTTACTTTTTTTTTTTTTATTATTATCCTGATCATAAAATCACTGATGCAGAAGTCTGGTTCAGAAAAGTGCTCCCCCAATGGAGGTGTCGGCCTGATCTTCCCTGTGGTGTTTGATCTTGTGTCTGCATGAATGAACTCTTGCCTTTAATGTCTGGCCTCTCTCCCCAGTGTAGCATGCTCCGTCTCCTTTCCTGCATTGAATAATATGCACTGCATTAGAGGAGAGACATGAGTGGGATCACTTTATGTGGAATGTCTTTTCCATGCAGGTGATTATGGGGTCCTGTCACATGTCCTGGCACAATTTGCAGTGTGGTACATTGCAGGGGTATGTGCCATTTTCTTCTTTACAAGTGTCTGTCAGAAGCTTGCTGTTCACTCATTTTTTGCTTCACATTAGGTGCTTATCCTAAGGCTGATGCTAGTGGATCAGGGAATATGTCTTTCAATGCCTCATCTTCCAGTAGTAGTTGCTATGATTTTTCTTAGTTTTTCCAGCTCTGGGTTGTATGTAAATGCAAGGGGTACACGCTCTATGGGTTTCCTTTTGTTGTATTGCAGTAGATTTTAAATGAACACGCAGTTTTTTGGTTTTTTTGGAAATTATTTTGAGATTGTAGCCCTTTTGTTTAAAGGATTCAGTCAGGTATTCATCCCTGTCTTTTGGATCAGATGACATACGGTGATACCGTGTGGCTTGGCTGTGTATAATGGATTTTTTTTGTATGTGGAGGTTGGAAGCTGGAACTGTGACAACAACTGCATCTGTCGGTTGGTTTCTTGTATACAGATGTCTGTAGCTTGCCATTGTTGATCCAAACGGTTAACTCTTTCTGTGGAATAATCCATTTTGAATCTGATGATTAATGCATTAAAGGAACTGTAAAGTTGTTTTCAAGTCTTTTCTACTTCTGTGTAAGTCATAAAAATGTCATCAATATATCAGTAGTATATGAAGAGTCTAGTCCAATGTTTATTTAAAAATATTTCTTCCAGTTCTGCCATTAAAAGGTTGCCATAGTAAAATAAATGGAGGAGTTTAATATTTAGATGTAGATTTTGTGTTTACACAATCTTTGTATTTTCCAATATGACTTATTTTGCATATACTGGATATTGTTTTGTAGTGGATTTCTGGAATGGCAAATTGATATTCACTTGTTATATGTTTTAGATTTCTTCTGTATTAACACACACACACACACACACACACACACATATATATATATATATATAAGATTGGCATATTGTGGTGCCATCTTGGTGCCAATGATGGGTAGATAGATACCATTAATAAAGCTCAAGCAATTGTGAGTTAGGATGAATTTGATTAATTTTGTAATTGTTACCGGTGTGTATTGGGAACCCTGGCAGACCAATTATACCCAGTACTGGAATGCTCACAGGGGAAATATCTGAACTCATGGAGGGGATTTTCAAACCCTTGGTGCGTAACATGAACAGCTTTTACAAGACGCCACAGAATTTTCTGAACAAGTTAAACAGCATTGAACAGCTAGCACCTAACACTCTTCCAGTGACAATGGATGCAGAATCACTATACAGCAAGGTTCCCCATGCAGATGGCATAACATTTCTAAAGACATTCACCCTGGTTTATTCCCCTTCAGCCTCATATCATGATCTCTTCTGCCAGAACTTAATTTCCCCTGAAAAGTTTCTTCTTCTGTCTTGTTTATATGTTTGCGGTATTTGGCATTATGCCCTCTCTGCTCTAGGGTATCCATGTTTAGGTCCTTAAATTTCACAATTACAAGGCATATTGTGCAGACTCTGCATCATTCTAGCTCTGCTCTAACAGAATTGTACTTAATCACTGCTTGAGGCTCTTGAGGACCGGAGTAGGTATTTCATTACCCAGATATCTGGCTTTCTTTGTATTTTATTATTGTTTTATATTCTAGGCTTTAATGTTTTAGGTTCAGTGAGTGGATGGGTATGGGATGGGGAAGAAGGAGTCCCAATGTCATTTGAATGGTGGGGGGAGCAGAATTAGGAATGACAATCAGGCATGGCAGGTGAGCAGCCACATGCCTGCATACGTCAGAAAGAAAACTGGAAGGCTTATGGGAATGCATTCCAGCGCAGGGAGAAAGTTTATTCCAGCACGTAGGCGATAAACCCAGGCCTGGGAAAAGGGCCTCTTTTATAGAAAGGCTAAGTGCAGATTTCTGGCAGACTCCCCTCCAGAAGGGCATGATTCCTTCAATAAAAAAAAGAAATGTACACATACCAGTGAGAAGATCTGTCAAAGGCACTGTCAAAAAGGACAGGTAATAAAAGGCAGATGCACGCGCACACTCACTGCACCAACATCCCCACCCCTGAGAATAAACTGAGTCTCAGCTCATGGGTACTTTTCCCAGTGGGTACAAATACATGCAGAGTTACACAGAGCATATATTTGTGCTTACAGAGAGGCTTGGCTATGTTCTGATATGCAATGCATGCACATGCTGATGTTTGCGCCAGCCCGGAAATGTGTAAAAGGCCAAATTGATTTTAATTGTATTTCTCTGTTTAATTATAATTCCTGTTATTAATGTAAATGTAATTAACGTACATAATTTGAAGCCATCTTCCAACATTTGTTTTAAAAATGCCCATTTGCTCTGCAATAAAGCAAAGCTTGCAAGCAAAATAATTGTGAATCAACAAATGTGGAAAACTGAAGGACAAAATATTTATCAGAATATCACTGGTTTTTACTTAGGAACATATTTTGTAGGAAAATTTGTATTCACTCAATTGTTTTTTTAGAGGCTGCAGTACCTGTCCAAGAAATGCCAGAAATTGCAGTACCAGCAGTGGACAAAAGGTGTCAGTATTGTCTATTATGATAATAAGCTGGATTATCTATTATGATAATAAAATTGATTATCTATTATGATAAAAGAATGGATGTTTGTAGGTTTGTCTGGCCTATTATCATAACAAACAAATACTTACACTACCACTGTGTTTGTATATGTATTATATATGGCCCTGTTAAGCCAGTAGTCTGTTCTATGTGTATCATGGGGATCTGTCCAGTAACAGGAGGTTCTAGCACAAGGGTAGGCAAATCTGGTCCATGAATGCCGGAAGCCGATTGTGTTTCCAGAATATCCAGAATGAATGTGCATGAGAAGCATTGCATGCAATGGAGGCAGTGTATGCAAAAACATCTCATGAATATTCAATATGGATAGCTTGAAAACCCGACTGGCTTGAGGATCTTGAGGACCGGAGTAGCCGATCCCTATTCTAGGAGGTGTATCTGGTTGTTGAGTGCTGGTTTTGGTAAAGAATATAAAAAGGTGCTTCCCCAAGAGTCCACAGCCGAGTTGCGTTGAGAGAAAGGAGTTCTGAGGCTGAGGAGCACAGCCTGGGATGTTTTAGCCTTGAGGATTTCAGAGTTAAAGAGTTTTAAGGGTTGATTCTAGCTGGGGAAGCAAAGGGAGTTTTGCCAGGAGGAGTTAAGGACTGTTTTGGAGGTAAAGGATCCCTCGGTCAACAGAGATTCCTTGCTCTGCCTTGGGAAGTCCACATCAGGATGATTGTGTTGTGGTTTTTTTTTTTTTTACCTGGGGCTTGGAATAAGTAATGGGCTTTGGTGGGAACCTGGAAGGATGAGATTCCTTTGTGTCTGATAACTCAAGCTGCATGCGAGAACAAATGAGTAACCATTGTGAGTTCCTGTGAACTGTAGAAGCATGATTGCTGTTTTATGCAGTCTGGACTAGTGTTTGCTGGTTTTGATTTTTTTGAACTTGTCCATAAATTCCTGCTTTCTGTTCTGGAACAGCATTTTGACTGTGGCCCACTGCTTTTTTTTTTTTTTTTTCTGGTGTGTGACTCCCCTCAAGCCCTATAGCAATAGCCATTTCCCAGTGGTGCAGCCAGGCTTTTCCATCCCTGTAGTGCTTGAATAAGACTCCCTGTGAGGGGGGTGCTATATATATTTTAGATTTGATTAAATTTGATTACATCGGTGGGTGTGACGATGCAGTAAGAGTCAAGGGAACAGTACTGAGCCAGGGACTGAAGCTGATTGCTACATTTGGGATCAGGAGGGAATTTTTTTCACTCTTACAGGTTTTAGCTACAGATGCAGAGGGATTTTTCACCTTCTCTTGGATTACCATGTGCAGGGCCTGATTTACATTCGGTTTTTTTTCCCCCCATAGACACAGAATGAGATGAAAGCCTTAGTAAATCAAGCCTAGAGAGAGCCATTTGGCAGTCAGCAGGAGGTTGGATTTGATCAACCTCTGGTCTTCTTTCAGCCTAATGGACAACGTAACCCAAGTAACTATGGGGATTTCTTTTGCTCACTTTCACCCAGATGTACTAAATCTCATTCCTGCCCAGCAATTACTTAAATTAAAGAACTCTTAGCTTGCAAGGATATTTTTTTTTGTTTTATTTTTAAATTTAACCCTCCTGCTTTGGCGAAGGTCGTTACATCATTGTGTCCTCAGTGGGGATCGGATACCACAATGTTAAACCCCTCTGTATTGCTCAGGTTCTCGGTCTCAGCAGTAAGGCGAAGAAGGGGGCCATCCTCAGCTCATAGCTCAGCCCCACGAAGTAATACAGGTTAATATAGAAATTCCTGAGGCCTGGGACATTGCACCAATCTCTCTATATCTACCACCTGCTTTGGGTGATAATTCTAGTTCTTTCATTGGTGCAGGATGTTACCAGCTCCTGGTCTGGAGCATATCAGTGGGAAGAATGGTATTTGATTTTTGAGATGAAATCATTACTGGTTTGATCCCCCCGGGTCTGCCCTCTGCTAATTAGTAAACCCTCTCCATCATGCGGTTATTGGGGAAGTGCATTTGAATACATTAGAGATATTTGTGTGGTTAATCCCAGGCCTGCCTTGGTGCTGTTTACTCTCAGAGTGAGGGGATTAGGACCTATTTGAGTTGGATAACGGGTGGGAGAGGGAGGTGGGGGGGGTGGGGGGGGGGGGGTGGCAATGATTGCCCTGCATCTGTCTTTGCAAACCTGCTAAGGGATAGGAGGAGCGCTGAGCCAGCAGCACACACAGATAGCAATGTGTCTCCAATCTGTCTCTTTCTATTGATTTCATCAGTGCAATCTGCTGAAGTGAGACCTTACCCCACTCTTCCCTGTCCCCTCCCTGTATAAAACTTGCTTTGGTCTCTTAAAAGCTGACCTTCCCCCCATCCCCAACAACACCCTTTCAGCTTGAGGAAGAAACACCAAGCCAAGACAAAACCTAATTTTAAACTTTGTGCATTGTGGAAGGGATGGTCGGAGGGGCTGACTTCTGATTTTCTTTTCTTAGGGGGATGGTTCTAGTAGCCCTATGCGTCCTGCACAAAACCTGGACACTGTGCAAGAGTGTGACACATTTTACAAGACTCCCTAAGAGTCTTCACGTCCCAAGAAGGGACCTGTGGGCACATCCTCGCCTTTGGGTAGGTCTCATGGCATCACAACCTGCAAAGAAGCGCAGGGACAGGAAACAACTTTTTCTCTCAATAAATTCTTCTTGATGAATTAAGCAGCACAGTGTGATGGGGCAGGGTGAATTTATTTACACCCTTTCTCTGGTGCTGAATGTCACAAGAGGGCATTACCAGCACCCCCCGTGAAACGGCTGCAGTGCAGGTAAGCCTCTCAACGGGTGTGAGCTTTGGGCTTGCCTGGGCAGATGTGACAGTGGCAGCAGCAGTTTGTGTGTAGGTGCAACAATACGACTGCACCACCAAAAATAATTTAAGAGACCAGGGATGCAAACGATAACAGGAAAAGGATGATTGTAAGGGAGAAGGAGAATACCAGTATGGGAAGGGAAGAGAAGGAGACAGGGTGGGTGAGGCAAATAGAGCAGGAGCAATTATGATAGTACACATCGTTCCATCAGCTGCCACTGCTGCAGTGTGGATACTGGAAGAGACAGCAAAAGCACACAAGGTCCAGGATACCGAGTGTGTATGTGTGCTCATGACTCATATTGACATCTCTGCTCACCCCAGAATTCAATCAGGAGAATACCAGTACCTCCTCCTTGTGATAAAGGTCCAGTATTCTAATGACAATATCCTTTGTAAAGCAGCGTTGCTTTCCCGTAACAGGTGGTTTCCGAGGACGAGCAGGATGGCAGTCCTCACACATGGGTGACATCACTGGATGGAGCTCAGCACAGAACTTTGATCTCAAAGAATCTAGAACTTTCAAACATGCCCTACTGAGCATGTGCAGCTGTAGTCATCACCCTGCCCCCTAGGCAGAGTCCCTCAGTCCATAATATAGCTAATTCATGGAGAAACCAACTCCCAGGGGAGGCAGGTAGGTTTCATGAGGACTAACATCCTGCTGTCCTAGGAGGACACCTGCTACAGGTAAGCAGCTCTGCTTTCTCTAAGGACAAGCAGGATGGTAGTCCTTACACATGGATGAATCCCAAGTTATAAGCTGTCCGAGCAGACAAGTGGGAAACCGCACAGTGCTGAAAGCACCACCTCTCTCCCTTTTGACCGTGAGGCAGCTGACCCACACAGAGGTCTAGGCAGGAAAAGAGTTGGGTTCTACAAAAAGACGGAGACACAAAACCCCAATGCATAGCAGAGGCACCTAAGGCAGGGGAGTGATGCGAGTGCCAGCAAAAAACAATCTCCGCATCACGGAAAACATTAGAAGTAGAGTTTTGAATCAGTAAACCCTGACAACAGTAGGTCTAGAACCTCCTGGATACAGGAAAAATTCTAGAGATGTAAACAAGAGAAGGATTCTTGGACAAAGATTGCAGTTTCCTTTGGTGTTTCAAGACAACCGAAAAAAACAGTTGGGGCCTGAGAACTCCCTAGAAAGAAACTGTGGTCCACTGACATCTGAAGAACAGAATATCTCTGCAGAAATGTGCCCATGTTTAGCTAATAGGCATAATGGGCAGAAAACCCAAGCAATGCTTGGAAAAATAATCAGCAATAAATGGCAGATTCCGTGACAGACCCTATGTGCCAAAGCACCAGACATAGCTGACTAGCAGGAGAGCATCACGAGTTTCAGGGGATGAAAGGCAATCCCTGAATGGGATCGCTAGCCCAAACCCCTGAGCAAGGAGATATGTTAGGCCCTAAGCTCACCCACACTGCACCCTGTCAAAGGCAGGGCTATCCATTCTGTCTACAGGATAGTTCAGGTGAGCAGGAAGACCTTTTGGGCAACCTAGTGAAGTGAGAAAAGCTAAAGGCAGTACTGGCCAGAGCTTGGTGAAAATATAGGGGAAAAGTGGTGAATCTTTCCCTGCAGGTATACATTAAGATTTACCATGAATGGCCTAGCTTTTCCTCCCCTCCCCTCAACATACCAACTGGAAGTCAGAAGGAGCAAAGAACACAAGGAGGCAAACTGCTGGGGTAAGCACAAATCACTAGGCTATATAACTCAACCCCAAGCAAATAACTCACTGCCGATTCCAGTAGGGAGTTTCCTACCAAGATAGAGCCCTCAAGCCTGCTTGGAACAGCTGAAGCAGAGTGAATTCCACAGGGAATGGAGAAGGTACAGAGAAGGGCTACCAAAATGATAAGGGGAATGGAACAACTCCCCTATGAGGAAAGACTAAAGAGGTTAGGACTTTTCAGCTTGGAGAAGAGACGACTGAGGGGGGATATGATAGAGGTGTTTAAAATCATGAGAGGTCTAGAACGGGTAGATGTGAATCGGTTATTTACTCTTTCGGATAGTAGAAAGACTAGGGGACACTCCATGAAGTTAGCATGGGGCACATTTAAAACTAATCGGAGAAAGTTCTTTTTTACTCAACGCACAATTAAACTCTGGAATTTGTTGCCAGAGGATGTGGTTCGTGCAGTAAGTATAGCTGTGTTTAAAAAAGGATTGGATAAGTTCTTGGAGGAGAAGTCCATTACCTGCTATTAAGTTCACTTAGAGAATAGCCACTGCCATTAGCAATGGTTACATGGAATAGACTTAGTTTTTGGGTACTTGCCAGGTTCTTATGGCCTGGATTGGCCACTGTTGGAAACAGGATGCTGGGCTTGATGGACCCTTGGTCTGACCCAGTATGGCATTTTCTTATGTTCTTATGTTCTTATGTTCTCCACTAAGACAGGAAGCTGGAGTGCTGCAAGTGTAAATCCCTGTCAAACAGGATTTTTCACCAACCTGGAAACCCTAAAGGTACCAGGGCAGGGCAAGGGCGATCTCAGAACAGATTCCCCCAAGGAAGCACATGGTCCAGTAAATGGAGCAATCGTTTTATGAACTAGCACTCCCCTGTCCGCAGACAGGGTTATCCCTAAAATGGGGAAGTATAGCTTGCAAGCCACTGCAACCAAACAGCAGTATCTCTATTGCAGGGTCCCTCATCCCCCAACTCCCTCAGCCATGGATATGGCTGTAGGATGAAAGGCATACTAGCCAATTAGATGAATTAGAACCATCCTCACTGAGGTAAGGTACCATAGGCTAGAAAAATGCCCATTGAGCTCAGCAGGGAGCAAAGGTGACTCCTGGATGGGAGAAACCCCTATTCTTCACCGGGGAGCTACTCTGGAAGGCTCCTTCGTGAAGTAGACCTGCTGTGCCTTAGGACGACCTAAGGAGAGAGCTACTGCTAAACCAGCTGCTGCTAAACCAGCTCTCAAATCCCATGAGGAAGCCGTGATGTGCCTTCTCCGGGAAATGGAGAATGAGGGACACCTCTTGCAGGGTTGGACAACCAGGCATCCAGAGGGAAACCCATAAGTGTTGCCTTGGAACCCAGTCAAATTCCCCCTTCCTGAAAGGACAGGAAAGCAATGGGAATCAGGGCCTTCAGATCCTGAAAAACCTGTCAACTCTCCAGTTGAGAGTTGAGACACAATCACTGATCACTGAGGTTCAGAAGCGACCAATCTGCCACTGGCAGCCACCCTCAGGTGGGGAAGGCCACCACGGTAATCAATAAAGGGGCCCCAGCAATAATGGTCAGATGACCGCCACTGCTGTCCCCCGGCCCTGGCCTACAAGAAGATGCACCGATTCAAACAATCAAGGCTCCAGTTCAGCGATAAACCTGCCAGGGACAGAGCCCCAGGGCTTCCCCACAAAAGAGATTTGTGACATGGAAGGGGTCAAAAGACATATTCCTCTTCTGAGGAGGGAGAAGATTCCCAACACTACCCTCTGGTGCCTACTCCCATCCTAGGTCAGTCCTGTGGCTGCAATGCACAACCTGTTGTGCTTGCCATGAGGGAAACACACACACACACACACATACACATATCATAGAGAGCTACTGGAGAATAGAGCCATCCATTGTAAAAGCACGTTAACCAGTACTCATACAGTAGTATCCCATCCTATGGATGGCGACACACCTATGACCCCACCTGCCATGCTTATGTGTAGAATCCCATGGCACAGCAAGGACATAGCACCACTTGCTAGAGTTGGTGGCTGTGTGCTTCCCAAAGGCAAATCACAGAGTGTGGGATGACACCTTCCTCGCCAGTGTTCCCCAGCACTTAGTGGTGCAGAATTGACATGACAATGGGAGAACTCTGGCATGGCTGAGAACTGCACAGACAGGGAGAATGCTGCCTGCCACCACCCGAGGCGCTTGGTGTAGATGCTTTGCCATGCACTCCACTGCCACAGTAACTCCCAGTGGAGCGCATAGCAACAGTGTGATGACAACACCCCAGTATCACTGGGGCTCTGGGTATGGCATGGTGGTGGGTGGCGTTCTATGATGTCATCCCCCTCCAGTACCTGATAATGCTCCAAGAGGCTGGACAAAGCCCTTGAACTGAGTCAGGAATGGCTCACCGCCATTTTCCTCATGGAACGATAGCAGTGAAGTCCATGGTGACTGACAGAACCCATGATGCTCTAGGGTCATGTCCTGTGGCATCCAACTGTGACCACTGGTTCTGGCAGTGGTGACAGCGCCCGTAAGGCCCATAGCGCTTTTGAGCTCACCAACGATGGATCACATCAAGGGCACCAAACAACACTGCACCCAGGGTTTCGACAGCGCTTGACTGAATCTTGATCAGTTCGAATGTATATAGCACCATCCCCGACGCTTGGACCTCAACAGCCCAGAGGCATCCGCAGAGACCCCGGTGCCCAAAGGCATTGATGGACTGGCGGTACCAAGGATGTCAGGGGTGCTTGCCCAGAGGAACTGATGACTTCCAGTGCCATTGACTGTTCCCTTTGGCTCACCATTTGTCTGAGGATGTAGATTGTGCGAGCTTGATGGCATCCCTCACCAGCAGCTATGTCTGACAATAGCAGTCATTAACACCAATGGTGCACGAATCCAGGCAGGACCTTTGATGCTCCCCGATCCCAGCAGCTCAGGGCTCCTGAGATCATCGGCAATCATGCAGTACGATAGCCATAGGCCAGTGATGGGGACAGCACAATGTCACTCAGTGCCCCATCAGGACACCGACAAGGAGCCTCGAGGGCACCAGATTACTGTGCCTGGATGCCTCGGCTTACCAGAGTGCCTTGAGTAACTGGTGACCCTGGTGCGCAATCCATTCAAGACTGAAATCCCTGTCGCTCAAGCGTTTCAGTGGCCCTCAAGGGTTCTCAAGAGCCCTGGCGGTCGACAGCCTTGGGGAAGACCAGGGTGCTCAATGGTGATTCAGTGCCTTGTTGGTGGTGCTTGACATTGTTGAGAGTGGCAATGAAAGGCATCGTGGCCACCACTCCCAATGGGCTCCATGGTGGCCCTCACCTCAATGGCATCGAGGGCATTGATGGTATCAGGGCAGCTTCGCACCTCAATGGCATTGAGTGTTGCGTTCGTGCCTGCTATCCGCTCTCGCTCCACCCTCTCTTCCTGTGTGGCGACTCCCTCTGGGCCTGAAGGACAGCAGCTGCCGAGGTGTCTCCCTGCCGCGTCTTTCCGGAATCCCCGGGTTGGTCTGACGCTGCGGATCCACCATGTTCCTGGTGACGTAAGGGCGTGCGCGCTCCAGAGTTTATACTGGCAAGGGCGCGAACCTCGGGGGCGTTCCCCCGTAGTGACATCAGTCGCTTCCAACTTAAAAAGACTTTGCTTGCAACTACGAATCGAGTTAGCAAGTACTCGAATCATACTTCCCTTGGTTACGATTCATCCAAGCTACTCTGCCTTCTTGTACTTACCAGGGTACCTGCTCCTCGGGGACTCCTCTCTCTCTTCTTGATTTCAGATTGCTAGACGGGATTCGGCACTCGCTCGTCGAGGGCCTACATACCTGAATGCTTAGAAGACTCCTTTTACTGCCTGGAAGCAATCGCAGATGTGAACATTGTGAGTTCTATTACAGATAGGAACCGGTACTCACTCCAAGAGGGCCTATGTTTCTAATCTCCGAAGACTCTCTTCTGTCTAAGACGTTATCGCAGGTACAGAGATCATGAGTCATTATTGCAGATTGCAGATAGGAACCGGTACTCGCTTCTCGAGGGCCTAAAACTCTTCAAAGACTCTCTTCTATTCCAGAAGCCATCTCATACACAGATATGGTGAGTTCTCATTCCAGACTGCATATAGGAACCAGCACTCGCCTATGGCTCCTGTTCCTGAATATATTGAAGACTCTCTGTTGCATAGAAGCCATTACAGATCGCTACAATTGTGAGTGTATCATCTACTACTGGTTATGTATCCAGCATACCCTGTCTACTCACTACCTATAGTCTCTCTCTATAGCTCAGCAACCCAGAGTCCGCAATTCCAGTATCTGAGGGACTTCAGCCCTGCCGGGCACATCAGCTCACTACTGCCACCTCTGGTGGTTCTACTTCCTGTCTAATAAAGAACTATTTGTGTTTGTCTCCACACTCCAGCCTAGCCAGTGGTCCCTCTCAGGATATCCTCCTGGGGGTGCTGTCATCTGCCATCGGCCCAGGGATTCACCAATTTACATTAAGTGTTTATTCCTTGCACTGCCACTCTGTAGGAGCCAAACCACAACAGATCATTAACTCCGTCTACGGAGTATTACAAATTGCTAGCTCCTCCCCTTGGGGAGCAGCATTGAACATTGAGGCCACGCACTGCAATGGTCCTGAGGGCGGCCACTGTATCGAGGCCACGCAACTCGATGGCATCCATGGCATGGATAGGACTGAGGCATCCATAATATGGATGGGCCCGAGGCATCAATGCAGTAGAGATTGGTGCTGCTACTTTGCCACCTTGAAGCCCAAGTTACTCGATGACTCTGATGCATCGAGACCCCACATCCACAGGTGCCTATGGCACGAAGGCCCTTATGACAATGATGGTGGTCATGCACCCCGATGGCATCGAGGGCACCCCGGCACCTCAACGACATCAAGGGTGACCATGGCGCTCAATGGCAGACCTGGTCCCTGACGCGGTCCTGACATTGATGCATCAGATCAACAGTGCACTGGTCACAGATGTGCATGGGCAACTGTTACTGGGTATGGCACCGAAGGCACGGCAGCAAGCTGTTTGCCCAGGCTCCTGCTCACCCTCTCTCACAAGGAGACTGTACTGCCATCACCAGCAAACAGGAGGGGAGGCTACGTCATCCAGTCTCCTGCCCATGGAGACTAGATCCTTTGAATGTGGGAAGGATGAGCTCTTCCCCCCACAGGAACAGTGTATTTCTCAATCTCTGCACTATCTAAACCTCCACTGATGCCGATCGATTCGTGAAACAACATGGAACTCCTGCCTGTGTAGAACTCAGGCGAGTCCCCAGGCTCAGCGGCCTACACAGATCACCCACGGACTGCATTCAGTCAGTCCAGCCAGCACCTGACAAAGGTACAAAAACAGACAGCGCAAGGAGAGATATTAAATTGCCAGATATTAAATTGCCAGTGCAGTATTTATTTATTTTTCTTCTTTTTAAGGAATAGAAATAGACTGCCAGACTGCACAATGACTAAGGTCTGCCATGTGGCTAGCAGACAGAGGAAAGGAGAAAAAGGAAAAGAAATAAAACTACTGTAAGGTAAAGGAAAGAAAACAGCTGCAGGTCTAGAAAAAAATCACTTAAAAAAATTTGAGTAGAGAGCAAAGCTGAATACCATGACACACACAGCTCCCGCGACCATACAGCTCCTCGGAAAAAAGAGTCTGAGGGACTCTGCCTAGCAGGCAGGGTGATGACTACAGCTGCAGATGCTCAGTAGGACATGTTTGAAAGTTCTAGATTCAAGATCAAAGTTCTGTGCCGAGCTCTATCTGAAGATGTCACCCATGTGTGAGGACTGCCATCCTGCTTGTCCTCGGAGAATTATTATTATTATTATACATGGGAGAACCCTAATGTCCCTGGAACCATCAAGGGCTCAGTTTTTAAGGACCAGAAACAGAACACAAGAGTAGCCCAGCATATATCAGAGAAATAGAGAGTAGGCTGTGTTTGGGGGGCAGGTGGGAGAGGAAGGACGGGATCTTACCATTGGTTCTGGTTTGGCTCTGCTGGCTCTCTCTTCTCTAATTCTAGATATATTATCTGACACACACTTAACTGAAGCAAAGACCCATGTGCTATTGAACATTCATATCCATCATCATTGGATAATCATGTTAGTCCAATAAAAAGTACCACAACTTGCAAAGAATGTGCCTTTTTCCAGGAGCACTGTGTGTGGCGCGCAGATGGCATGGTTGCAAGCATTTCTGTAGAGGTCAAATCCAAGCCTTCAATGCATAGCTGGCGAGCGGAGCTGAGAAAGATTGAATCCGATTTGTTGAGTTTGTCTTTTCCAGCTGTAGCTGGAGATAAAGACCCATGCCATTGAAAATAACTGCAGAAGTTGAGATATCGGTTTGTTATAAGAGGATTTGAACTAGAAGGGATCACTGTACAAAGGAATTAGTCGAAGCGTTTCAGTGCATGAGACTCTCTCCTTGCTCCTCCCGTCACCCTCACCTCTCTTCCTCTGCTTTTCCCTTCTTCTCTCCTTATCTTGCCCCTTCCGTTTCCTCTCGCCTCTCCTTCCCTCCTCTCCTCCCCTTCTCTTCAGCTTTCTCTTTTCCCTCCCCCCTTTTCCCTTCTCCTGTCCTGTTTTCTTCTCTTGCTTCTTCTTCCTCCTCCTGACCCCCAGCCCTTCCTTTCCTTTCCGAGTTGGTTCAGCCTCATGTGTATCAGGTGGACTTCGCCACAGAGCCAAAACCTGTGAAAGAAGAGGTCAAAATGAAGGCTGGAAATAAAGAAGGAACATAATGTGCATCCTACGTTTTCAGTAGAAACATGAGGAAGGCATTAGGCTCAGCAGCTTGTGAAATCGGAAGGAATGTGAAATGGTTACAGTATTTAAGCTCTGTTCTGGTCCTGGATGGAAAAGTGAGAGCTGTAAGGCATGAGGTGGCCTAGAAAGCATCTCATGCAACCCTCACCCCAGCTGATGTGCATTGTGTACAGGCCTTGGAATGACATGCAACGCTGGCTAACAAGTCCACCTCTGCTCCAACAAACAGAACTACACAGAAGTGACATTTTACTTATTATATATTTCAAATAAACTCAAGGACAAAGGGATCATGATATGTTGAAGAGAGGGAGGTCAAGAGGAAAGGTGAGGAGATGCTTCTTTACTGGGAGGGTGGAAGATACGTGGAATCCCCTACCAGCGGAGGTAGTAACAACCAAATTGATGGCAGAATTCAAGCAAACCTGGGACAGACACCCAGGGTGGTGGTAAGGGCAAGGGAGAGAGATGCCCGGAGATGGAGTAGGATCTGCAGAGATACAGTAAGCAGGGGTAACTGGGTGCTCAGAGAGGCCAACGTAATGAGGTCTGCTCGGCAGAGTGCACACAGTTGTGTGCAAGCTTTATTGCCAATGCAGGATGGAGTTTTGTGCACAAAAAATGTGCATACAACAACGTGTGTACAGTTAGTGCTCCCCATGTAAATGTAATGGTAATGAATAATGAAAGCATTAGCTATTACCCCCCCACCCCCCAATGCAGAGAGGTGTGATGGCGTACCTTGTGTTTTCCTAGCGCTGTAAACTCAACTCCGTCTCTGAAGTGCAGTAAAGTTTCCAGGGCTATTGTTAATCTACAGTCCGGAGCTGAGACCTGGAGTCAGGATTTAATCTGCACAAATCATGTTTTTCTCTGTTTAAAAAGCATTTTTTTCCTAAATTTTTTGGGTTATTGTGCTTTTTTTTTTTTTTTAACCATTAGCTTACTGCATCTGGAATTAACTTCTTTTTTTTTTTAATGTGAGCGTGTACTGAATCTCAGTGCAGAGTTTTAATGCTCAACTTATCCCATCAGCCCCTGTTTCTCCTGCTGCAGGGGCTGATGCAGTTATTTACCTAGATAGTCGGGCCTGACTGAAAGCTCCCATCCTCAGGCCGTTTAGGGACACACACAGACTTCCACGGCATACTCTTAACTGGGATAGGGACTGTCATAGATATAAGCCCTGGGGCTGTGACGTGGTTGATGCAGCCTGGCAAGGTGAACCCACTAGACCCATGCTGAGAGGTAGTGGACACCCCCTTGCTGGGACAGGAGCTGGAGCTTCACCTGTACCAGCCCTGTTGAGCCTTTGGGTTCCAGGGGCTGACAGGGCTTAGGCAAAAGTCCCATAAGGAGCAGTCAAACTAAGTCAAGGTGCGGGCAGTGGTCAGGACTGGTAGCAAACAGACAGTGTCTGGGTCCAGGCCAAGGTCGGGGCAGGCGGCGAGCAATCAGTATCCAGGTCCAAGCTGAGGTCAGGGCAGGTGGCAATCCAGAAGTGAAGTCAGTATCTGTAGCAGAGGTCAGAACCAGGAGTCAGGCAGAGACAAGACACTGAGGACCAGGACAGGGCAAGGCAATGGAGGGGCAGGAACAAGGGCAGGCAAGACAGCAGGACAATGAGGCTGGACAAGACAATGAGGTGAGGCAAGGCACAACAACAAGGCACAGAAGGTAGCAATATGCAGTACAAGGCAGGAGAACCTGTTAATGAGGTGGTGTCTGAGTGCATCGCTGGAGTTTAAATACCCAGGGCCCGTGACGTTATCCTTGGGTACCACGGGGCCTATTAAGGAGCTGAGTGCGTGCATGAGCCTAGGAACCACTGAGGAGGAAGGCAGCATGGCGGCGGCACCAGCGTTGACAGCTCACCCCAGGATGAGTGAGAGTCGTCTGCGGCACGGCAGCCGTGGTCGTCCAAGCGATACAGGGAGAGGGTGTTCCTGTGGGGCCAGTGTGGGTCGGGAGAAGAGGCTGCTCATGTACATTGGTGCTATTTTGCCCATAATCAGTTGCCCGCTCAAATAGCAGCATTTGCCCGTGCGGACTTGCTGCTAATTTTCAAACGTTAAACTACCTGAGGTAGTTTCTCGCAGAAAATTAGCAGCAAGTGGACAAGAGGGTGCATGTAACTTGCTGCTACATGCACTATCCAAAAGTGCCCCTGTACTGACCACCTCCCCTCCCCCGCCTCCCAAAAGCCTCCATCAAAGTTCAAAATCCTGCACTCCATCTCAGGGCCGACAGAAGGTTGCTGTGTTTGGATGCCACCAGGGCATGACGGTCCTTGTGAAGCCCCGCTGCCCAGTGATGACTGCAAACTTGCGGTCGCCATCTTTCCTTTCCTGCTCCTAATGTGTTCACACTCCAGCAGGTTCGGATCCTGCCAGGAAAGTTGTTCAGAAGCACATTTTGCATCCTTTTCTTGCCCTACGTTCAGGCAGCTCACCTGAAATTATGCAGGAGGCTCTGTGTTGTCATCGGGCATGGTGAAAGCTGCCACACCATCGGCTGGTTCCTCATGACTCCCACCAGCTGTGCATTAAGGATCCCATGATACCTAACCAATCACAATACTTGGTTTGCATCAAGCACTGCATGACTAATTCTAATGATAACATTGCTGTTGCTATTATTAATAACTCTTTGCTACACAAAACAATCCGATGCCTTGATATATATATATATATATGTTTTGAGCCTTTTCCTTGAGCTAAATCAGAATTGGCCTCTATTGGACTACAACACCATCAGCCTTTGTTTGCAACACTACCCCCTCTGTTTTTATATGCCCTTCCTAAATCAGCCCAGCCATCACAGGAGCAGTCCTTGGCTGGGGGCCACAGGCCACGGGGCCCACTGAAACCCGCCTACTCTGAACCCTAAGTCTGGCCACGGGGGTGCCACCACTAAGTGTTTGGTTGAGGCTCCCTCCTCCTCCTCAGGGACCGTGAGAGCTTCCTCCGCAGCATCCCCAGCCTGGGAGGGGAGAGGAGGCAGGGAGCAGAGACCGGGCACGGGAACTGAACACAGGTCCTCTGCGTGGCAGTACCCAGCACTTGCCCTGAGGCACTGGGCCGGCTTTTCTGAATAGTTTTTTTTTTAAACAATTTGTGATAAGTTAGTGACCTTTGAAAAGGTGTGTTGAAAAAAAAAATATTTTTTTTTAAGTTATCAGTCAGGAGTTTGCATGCTTACATGAAGAATGTGTTTAGAATGGGGAATGGAGGGTTTGAAGGTGGTTTCTTTTGTTTTTTTTAATAGTTTTTTTGTGATCCTCTTTGAGTAGGGATTCATTCTAGGAAAGGCGGAATGTAAGTTTTAAATTAAATTAAACTAAAATTTGATGTTACCAGAAGGAAGTATTTATATCCACACAACACAGAAATACAAATCTTTTTTTTTTTTTTTTTTAATGTCTGCTTCAGTAGATAAAGAAATGTGTCCAGTGACCGGCACTGTGCCAGTTCTGGTTTTGTTTTATCCCCTTTGCATCTATGAAGCTGTTCCCAGAGATGAATGCACTGGATGTGAAACTAGGACTGGCTCAGCCTCAGCCTGCCTCTTACGACTTGGAGCTCACTGGTGACCTTAACGCTGGAAGGAAACAGGCAGCAGACTGGTGGTGCTGGAAACCATGGCTGGGCCTTCATGGAGCTTTTAGCTACTATGCATTAAGCATCTTAAAAGTTCATTTTTAACTGAAATTATAAGTGCAGCAAGTAGCTTTTCAGTAGTAACTTATCATTATTATTATGAAAGCCAGGGATAGAAGGAGGCGTGAGGAATCAAAGAGGAAGAAAGGAATTTCTTTTCATCTAAAAGTTCCTGTCTAGCAGTTCTGTGAGCATTGTCATAACCGGCTAATCTGACTCGAAACATAGAAATTAAATCCAGATGCAAGTGGCCTTTCTGCATTTAAAAGGTGCATTAGTGTTTGGCAGCCAAGAGCACTTCCCTCCTTTGTTTCTGAAAACAGTGGCGTCTGCACCTGTGTATCTTGTGGAAAAAAAAAAAAAAGAGAGAAGGTAATCAAATACAGGTGTCTTTCGTCCTCTCTTGAGCGGACAAAATTTGGCACTAGAAAATGATTTATAGGAGATAAGACCAATAAATCAGTAGGCAAAATGTAAAAAATGCAGGAATGTTTCTGCATTGAATCCTTTATCTCTTTTGGGAGTGGGGGAGTAGGAAAAATGGCTTGGCAGCTTCCTCCTGCTCCTTTAGGCTTTCCGCTTACTCTGGACCAGTCTCTGCTGGCTTATAAGTGCCATGCAGCTCCATTCACAGTTACCCAGTGGCATTTCCCCATTTGTTTTTGAAACCTCCCCTCTGTTGCAGAGACAGACCATGGCTCCCTCTGAAACCCAGCTAATGTCTGAGTCTGGCCAGTAGGTGTCACTGTTGTATAATGCCTGAGACATCCTTTCCTGCCATGGACTGGTGACAGGGTCCTTGGGGGCTGAGGTGTGGGCAGCCATTGGGAGATCAAGACTCTCTTAAGGTCCACCACTGGCACTAAACCAGCCCTCAAGAACTGGAAACTAGGCTCAAGGGTTCTGTAAGACGGTTTGCTCATTGACACGCAGTAACTTAGCAACAAGCCACAAATCCATTAGGCAGAAGTGGAGTCAAAGCCAGGCTGAGGTCAGGAGCCAGGAAATCCAAGCCATCAAAACAGACAGAAGCACAGGGTTAACAAGAAGCTGGTGCGTAGATCCAAAACCACAGGTGCAGCAATGAACCAGCCAGATCTTGAAGCATGGCCAGATGCAGGGAAGACATACGCCATCTTCTGCTGGGCCTATCAGAAGACAGTAAGCAGGCAAAGAGGGCAGACCACAAACACTTTAACAAAGAGAAGTCAGCTTAAGTGAAAGGCGATTCCCCTAGAGGCCTGACTGCTCATCCTTGGAGAGTGTGCCTCAAAGCTCCCAGGGTAGAAGTTCAAGACTAGCTGGACTATGAGTGCTGACTCTGCAGCAACCCCCAGCCCATGGATCGGAAACCAGGCTCTAGAAACCAACATAGGTCCCCACATGACCCAAACACAGCACTGCAAATAACCCAGCCCTCTTCCCCCTTTTTTTTTTTCTAAATGCTAAATTGCAATTATGTAGTGAAATTCTGCAGTGTGTTCATTTATAGCAGTTTGAATTTTTGGCAGATCTTCCTTAGTTAATGAAAGGGACCCCAACCATGAAAGGAAACGGTGACTTTCCAGCAGAAGAAGAGGTGGAGCAGGGAAGGAAGCTTTAATCTCTGTGGCTCCCTGCAATATACAAGTCAACTCCAGTTAAAGCATAAACAGGGGTTTATTCAAAGGTATTTAAGCAGAACCAAAATAATGACCTGATTTACATTTCTACAGGGTAGAAATATATAGCATAGGGATAATGCAAATACAAGACTTTCACAATACTCTTCTACTTACTGCAACAGCTATATGGGTATAATTACTCATGGGACACTCCAGGTCCACTAGCCCTCAAGTTGGCAGAACACTGTTGTATTCCCAGTTATCCTTTTTGAGCTTCCGGGGACCAAGCTCCTCAGGGGTGGGGCTGTGTGCTTAAGGCTGCAAGTAAACCCTTTCTGGGTTGCACAGCCTCCAATTAAGGCACCCACACAGTGGCTCACGGGCAGAGCTTTTGCACTCAGTGAAATGAAGACAAATTTCAGTTCAAGGCCAACCAGAGCGTCTTCTGGCTGCTAAGCTTCAAGCCTGACTGCCAGGGCCGGCTTTAGATGCAGCTACACAGTGCCCTATTGTTGTAGGGGTGATGATGCTGCTTCAAAGGGGCACCCCAACTTCCCTCCTGCTCCTTAGATCTCTGGGGGGATCTGCCCTGGGTGATAACAGGGGGAAGGGTGCTATTACCACCATCCCGCGGCGGCACGGAGAAGTAACATGCTGGCGGGGTTCCTACTCCCCGCCAGCGTTTCCCCAGAGCCGACAGCAGAAGGTCCTGCAGTGCTGCCAGCCTTTCCTTGGAGCTGGTGGCAGATGAAGAGGCCCTGCGGTGCCGCCGGTGTTTCTCCAGAGCTGGCGGAAAAAGAAAAGGCCCTGCTCTGGAGCCAGCCACCAAAGAAGAGGTCCAAAATGTGTATGAGAGAGTGAGAGACTGGCCCTGTGAGAGTAAGTGCCTGCGTATCAGAGGGGGTGTGTGTGTGTGTGTCTGTGTATTTGAAAGGGTGTCTGTGTGTATGAGTGTATGTGTGTGTGTGTATGTGTGAGGGTGCCTGTGTGTGTGTGTGTGTGTGTGAGGGTGCCTGTGTGTGTGTGTGTGTGAGAGAAAATGCCTGTGTGTATGTGTGTGTTTCTGGGAGAAAGCGTGTCTGCGCGGG
Source organism: Rhinatrema bivittatum (assembly GCF_901001135.1). Lineage (NCBI taxonomy): Eukaryota > Metazoa > Chordata > Amphibia > Gymnophiona > Rhinatrematidae > Rhinatrema > Rhinatrema bivittatum. Next base: position 310,140,332 of record NC_042617.1, read on the forward strand.
TGTCTGTGAGAGAGTGCCTGTGCATGTGTGCCTGTTTATATATGTGTGAAAGGGGTTAAAGTCTGGGCACTCTCCTCCAAACCAGGACAATCTCAAGATGACTAGAAATCTAAAGTTCCCAGGTATGGTGAACGATTTTTTTTTTATCCTTGTTAGTTTTAATTATTAGATATGATGTGTCTGTTATTTTGAAATATTTTATTAGTATTTGGTAATTCTATTCATCATCTGTTTTGATATGTATAATTTTTTAGTATGGTTTTACAATTCTGATTGATTTATATTTCTTGATTGTATTGTTTTGAGGCATAGTGATGTTTGCTTTTCCATTATTGCACTGCATACAGAATCTGGCTTGTTGTGGTTTCCAGTTCAGTTTTTGTCTGCATGTGTGTGTGTTTGTGTAAGTGTGTGTGAGTGAGAGAGAGGAAGCATATATGTGGGTGAGAGACAGAGGAAACGTGTCTGTGTTGTGAGAGACACATAGGAAGTATGTGGTGTGTCCTTCACACACACGCGCGCTTGCTTCCTCTATCGCTCTTTCTCACACACACACACACACACACACACACACACACACACACACATACTCCCTCTGTGTCTCACCAAGCGTGCATGTGTGTGTGTGTAAGAAAGAGAGGGGGAGCATATTGTGTCATATATGACAATCTCAGGATGACAAATATGGAGAGTGGGAGATTTTTTAAATCCTTATTATTTGTAATTATTGGGTGTTATTTGATGTGTCTGCTGTTTTGAAATATTTTATTGATGTTTAAGAAATTTTAAAATTATATATGGGGGTTATCTGCCCAGATTCCAAAAACTTTAGGTACGCCACTGGGTGCCATTCTCCTCCATCCACACACAGAACACCTCTGCGCCTGTTGACCTCAAAATCAGTAATTATTGAAGCAGCAATGTATTCAAAGATAAAAATGTGAGTGGAGAAATAGTCCAACGGTTAGAGCAGAGGACTGAGAACCAGAGAAGTGTGATTTGAACCCTGGCTCTTGGTCCACTGCTTTAACCACTAGGCTACTCACTGAGACCTTGGGGCAAGTCATTTCACCCTCCATTGTCTCAGGTATAAACTTAGGGCCTCAGTTACTAAAGATTTTCCCTTAGACACGAAATGGGAGAAATCCTTTTGTAAATGAACTCCTTAGATAGTAAGCCCTCTAGGGACGAGACAATACCTATATAATTCGCCATGAGCTAGGATTTGGAAAGATGAATAATTACAACAAAAAATCCAAATTGTCATGGGCTCAGTATCTGCAGAGAGGGGTCATGGTATGAATAATGTGACCCTTTTACAGGTTATATTTTATTTTTCCTGGGAATTTCAATGTTATAACAAAACAATCAGTGGAAAAATGACTTTTCCAATGATTTTTCTCCTCTGTGTTTTAAGAAAGGTTTTTTTTTTTCCATTGATTTTTTTTTTTAATTATAACATTGAAATTCCCTGGCAAAATAAAATAAAAACCGGAGAGGAAGGTCCCTAGGTACGAATAATATCAGGAAGTATTTTGCCACAGAAAGGGTGATAGATGCCTGGAGCAGCTGCCCTGGGGAGGTGATGGAGGCCAAAACACTAAGAGGCGAACTTTAAAAGTCCTACGCACGCCAATGCTGGGAGTTATGTGCAGAAGTCGGGTTGGCACGTGCCACTTGGATTTTAAAAGGTGACCACATACGTGCGTATCCCCCGGTACGTGCACGACATTTTTTCTATGGAAAAGAGGCAGGGCGTGGGCATGGACACTCCTGGATATACGAATGAAACCAGCATGTAAATACTTACACACACACAAGCGCACGCCAGGGTCCCCTATCGCCTAACTTTACTTCCGGCGAGGATGGCGTGTAAGTCCTAAAACAAAAACTAAAGAGGTGAGTGGGGTTTTAAGGGTCAGGGCTAACACTAAAAGGGAGACTATTTAACTAGGGGACTATTCTTTACCTATTCTTTACCTGGACAAACTGGGAATGAACTGGGGAAACTGGTAATGGCGTCGTCGCGTGTGTTTTAAAATCCCCCCCACTGACCTGGTAGTGGCGGCATTTGCGTACATGCTCGCGCCCCTATAAAATCGTGAGCGCGCGTAAGTACGCTCAGCCTATTTTATACCAGGTGTGCATATACGCGCGTTTGTTGTAAAACGGCCGTGTCCTGTGGCGCGTACACGTGCGCCCGCGAGGCTGTTGGCAAATGACCGTCCCTGAGGATTCAGGATCGCCTCGGATAAACGCAGGGAATGTCCGCCTGTGAGGAAATGAAGGTGAAACAAGGATCTCCAAGTGGCGTGCGAGGTAGCGCACAGGAAGGGAGAATGGGTCAGACTGGGTTGGCCTCATCATCTCTGTTTAGTGCATTCACTGCTGAGGAATTTTCTGACTTGGGTCTGTAACTTTCCCCAGCTGTTCCTGAATCATTTCCATAATAATAATAATAATAATAATAACAGCATTGCTTCTTCTGCATTCCCCCCCCCCCTGAAAATGTTCATCCAGCGCAGGCATTTGAAATGTGCAGACAGCAGGGGTGATTTTCGTGCCAGGTTTCTGCTGGAACCTTTTTGAACTTTCTTCCCTTTCCTCGTTGGGAAGAAGCGGAAGGTGGAGGCTGCCGCTGGCCCCTGCCCGATTTCCTTTCTTGACAGAAAATTACCAGGCCATCTCTCCCCCAGAGTGTGGGTCTGGATCCTGCATGAGTTTGCATGCGCTGTGTAAATACCGGGACAGCCCTATTACCTCTGACTGCAATAGCCCAACTCATTTTTCCACGGGCTGGAAACGAATTGAGAAACTTGTGAAAAAAATTGTCTGAAACAACATAAGAACACGCAAGCTGGGGTCGGATCAATGGGCAGTGGCCACGGAGGATTAGTAACACCCAGCAGACCCAAACCAGAGTTCATCTGAGCGTCCCCTGTAGATATATAATTGTGTAGCCAAACTCATCTTTCTCATGTAGGGAACGTGCAAACAATTCAGAGGCAAGAAATGCATTTCTGGCCTGAGTGAAGGTCATTTCCCCTGCTATTCCTCACATAGGGGTGGGCAGTTCTGGTCCTCCAGTGTTGCAAACTGGCCTGGTTTTCAGGATATCCTCAATGAATATGCTTGAGATAGATTTGCAAGCACTGCCTCCATTCTGCCTGAGGCTGTTACCCGAGCAAAGCGGCGTCGCTGCCTCCTGCGGCAGCTGAGCCCCTGTTTCTGAAACCCCCTTCCACCCTCTCCCCAAGCACCCAGACCCTGATGCTCTCGTCTACCTTAAAACACCGACAAACCCTGCTACCCTCTTCCATCCCTCCCCAAATCCCCCCCCAAACCCTGACACTCCCTTCTAACCCTCTCCAAGCACCCACAAACCTTGACTTCCCCTTGCAAATCTGTCTCCAAATGGACACGGACCCCGACGCATCCTTCCAATCCCTGAAAACATCGACAGCCCTCTTCCAACCCTCTCTTCAAACACCCACAGACCCCCTTCCTCCTCAAACACACACAGATCCTGACACCCCTTCTACATCCCTCCAAATGCATATTTACTCTCCACTTGCTAAAAAAAAATTAAAGCGGTTTTGATGCAATTAAAAAAATATAATCAAGGATCTGGCCTCCTCTCAGAAACTCCCATCTGTGGGCTAGATTCATGCGGGTAGAGAGAGAACTCACACACATCAACCTGACATGGAAGGAGAGGACTGTGAAGGCTGATAGCATCCTGAAAGAGCCTTTCCAAAAACTTTCAGCACCCAAAAGCACCAGCCATCCCGAAAGAGACATGCAAACGGTCAACGGTAAACTGAGCAGCCAGAGAGCACATTTCTACCCTTCTAATGTTCAATTCTATTTTCAAAGAGACCTTGAAGATCGGTGTATGATAGGGACCGGGCCGTTCATGTTAGAGAGAAGCGGCTTTAGACAGAGATCAGTTGATTTAGCTGATACTGGTAACGTATAATTGAATTAGGCATTTATGGGGCATTTTCTACCTGCCATGGTTTGTAAAGGTCATCTGTCCTGAAGGCATGATCAGACCATCCTCATTCTTTTAAATTGGAATAATGAAACTGGGTTGGTTTTTTTCTTTTTTTTTTTTTTCCCATAGTGTTCCCCTGTGTTACTGGAGCTGGACTGCTAGCAGATCTTTAGCTCCAAGTAATAATTTGTCAACCTGCCACTGGATTCATGTTTTATGCTAATGAAGGCAGACTTTATTGACTCAGGGTGAGCCAGTGACCGGGTCAGACCCTTCCTGAGGCAAGCCAGAGGTCAGAAGGTCATGGGTGAAAGAAAGAGTATTTCGCTATGGATTTTCATCAGGGCAGTTGGAATTGTGCGTCCTCTATTAGAATGAATAAAAGTTGTTCTTGGCTTTCAACACCAACTTAGATTGCATAGTCTATGGCCCTTAGTTAAGAAAAAAAAACCTTTAGTTCCTCGATTTCAGCCTTTTGCTTAAGCTTGGCTGAATGGAAGCTTTTTTGGCAGCCGATACCCCAAAATGCAGGTGCCACAATAATAATAATAATAATAATACTGATGATTAAAAAAAAACCAAAAAACAAAGGCAAGCCCTGGCTCCATTGTGTAGGAAAAGAAACGCGCAGCGAATTTCCCTATTAATCTCGATTGGAAACGTCAGAAATACAGATCTCGCCTGTAACAGAGGAAGGCACATCCCGTGGGCATGTCTCGCTGTGCTATAATCCAGGGGTGAATTATGTTTCTTGACCGGGGTTAAGCTGGGAAGCAGATCAAAAAGTACTTAAAATAAACTTAAATGAGATGACACGGAACATTTAGTGTAGTGCGGCGCGCGCCTGGCCCTGGAAGGAGCTGCTCAGCCCAGGGATTTATTCACTGGAGCTAACCCTGAGCCTCTCCTCCACTTTGCGGGGTTTTTTTTCTCTGCCTTTTGGAAGGAACAAAGTTTAACAAGCCCCAGACACACATACGCACACGTCCACACACTCGGACATAAAACCCAAACACTTGTATATACATATATAATCTGTTTATTGATTGAGGTCATAGTTCTTTCTTTTTTTTTTTTTAAGGAGAAACCCGTATAATCCATTTTGATAGTCCTGGCAAACAGAGGTAGGCATTTCATTTATTTTACAGTTACCATTACTAGTTTTTGTTCTGTTGGTGTTATGCAGTGCAGCTATGAATGCTTCCTTTTCCAAGTCACCCTTACCCCCTTTTTTTTTTTTTTGGGAGGGGTGGGGGGTTAGTCCAGTAACAGGTCTCACAGCCCTCCCCAGTCTCCTGATCTCTGTACTCGTTTGCAGTCCCTCCCCCTCCCCCCGTTTAGAAGCATGAGACCGATAAGCAGGAGGTTTATGTTATTTGGGGGGGGGGGGGGGGGGTTGGTCAGTATTTTTTTTTAAATCAATAATAGAATGAGTGGGTGTGCAGCATCCTGAAAAGATTTGATTTTACTGGAAAAAAAAACCAAAACCAAAAAGATATTTTGCCTTTGTAACTCGGTCCTCAGCCTCTAAGCTAGCGTAGAGGCTTTCATCTCAAACAATGTTCTGTCTCCTGACGCTGCATAAATATTTAGAGTAATTTTCAAAAACGCTTTCCTCCTGATTTGCCGCTAGATAAAATCTTTGGTTGAATTTTTTTTTTTTTTTGCCGCTAGATTACGTTGGAGTGGGTGCATTTAATTTTTCACAATCAGATCGCTCGCTCTCTCTCTCTTTTTTTTTTTTTTAATTTTTATTTAAAGCATTGTGTAAAACAAAGAAAAAGTTTTAAGGACACGAAGCGGCAGCAGCGGCGGCACCACACCTGGAAAAAACTGTCAGTGCATTCGCAGCCCGGGATCAGCTGGAAGTGCAGAATTAAAACTTGTTAACCCCTCCTCCCAACCGAAACCAAACAAAAGCGGGAACAAAACTTTCTCGCAGAGGCAGAACAACAGTGTGGTTGCAAACGAGCCTAGCACCGAGCGCTGGTTCCCACAGAGGCAAGGTTCAGTAAAACTGAAAGGGGGGGCGCGTAGTCAACCAGCGGATGCTCAAAGGGTATTACCGCGGAGAAGTCGCTCTGTCTGAGCTGTTGCGATTTCCTTGCAAAAGAGCGTTATGAAGGCTATTTTTTTCCTGCAAAAAAACCCCCAAAACAAAACGTTGACGACTTTCTTTCAAGCTTTTAATTTTTCCCCCCTTTCCTTGGGATTCTTTCTATTAGGCCTTTTCATTCTCCTCCTTTTTTTTCTCACTCCCCCTATTTTTTCCTGAAATATAAGTCCTCTATTTTATGGCTTTTAAGGTTTAGAAATCTCACTGGGTTTGGCTAGCAAATCATTTCCCGGCCCTTGAACAAGTACTACCCAGCGCTTTAGGGGGAGAAGTCCTGGGCTTTCGTTCCTCTTTAGACCTCGGTGTTACGATTTCATTGGGATTCCCCATTGCAGACTTTGACAAAAGCACACTGCTAGCTCACTACCCTAAGGTTTTATCGCGATCGCCTAAGCTTTTGCCACTTTTTTTTTTTCTTTCGCCCATAAATTACTTGCTGTAAATTATTTTTGAGGCGGATTAAGTCTGTCATCCTAGTAGCGGAAGATTTCCTCCTTAATGAACTTCCTTGCTACGTGTACCGTTGGCTGAATCTGCCTCTTCCCCTACTCTTCTGTTTGTACCTTATCTACGGGGAGTACTCAGTCCCCATACGGAGTCCTAAGGTGGAACACTCAGTCCTTACTCAGACTTTGCTGGTCTATCCTGGGTGCTAAGCTCTCGGAACAAAGTTAAAACCAAAATAGTATCTGCCAAAACAAGAGCAACACTTTTAGAAATGTAACTATAGAAATAAAGGCTAACACTCAAATTAGTTAGTAGCAGGGAAGTCACTCTATTTCAGTCTAGTAGTTTAGCCCAAATTTAACTGCAAGGTTTTCTGCCCGTTTATGGCTAGCCCGAGGCCCCCTAATCAATGAGGTACCGAACTCCAGTTCTTGGTACTCACAACTTGTGAAGTTGTGAGTACCAAAAGACAGAACAGAATTATGCTTGACAATAAAGAAAAATAGTAACAAAAATCTTAATATGTGAAAATCACTGGTAAATTTCAGTTTTGTTTTGCTGGGATCTGGGTCGCTGGCCTTAAGAGATGACTAAAATATCCAGCAGAACTGGTCTTAATTCAGTGTCCATAAACTGAAGCCTTCCACAAACCATTATTCCCCAGTTTTTTTCAGATCCAGTCTGCTCTGCATCGGCACTGACTTTATTGGAGGGTAAGTGTACCTGCTAAGAAGCTAGCAAATATTTGGAACTTTGTGGAAGGACCGAGTTGTCCTATATATATTTATATATGTGCTAACAATAGGGACTGGATGAATTCACTGCTCTGTTTGATCCTCAAATCTTTGCATATTTGGCTTTTTTTGTTACTGAAAAAGCAGACATAATCAGGCAACATTTTACTAAATATTGTCTAAAAAGCGCAGCCTTCTGGGTTTCTATCGGTCTGTTCCTTGGGCCACTAGTGTACGTCCTTTCTTTGGTACAATATGTCATTATTACAATATATTATTTACTATTCAGAAAAAGGATAGGCGGAAGAAGTTCGTTTTGCACCAAAGTGATGTCAGCTGGGGGTTTCCTTAGAAATCATTTTTTTCTTGTTTCAACTTTGTAAGGCATTGCATGTTTGTCAAATCTTTGGTTTTCTTTGGTATCGGTATGTATAAGGTGCACTGACTGAAAGCGTTAAATATTTTACGACTATGCTCGGCAACGCTTCGACGCTGAACATATAGCTGAGCCTCCCTTTAACGCTAGTGCAATACTTGTCTGCATTACCTCCTGTATCAGCATTAACTGAGGCGGATATTCCTTTCCTCTTCCCCTAGCAGATTCCGTCAGAGATGCAGCAACGTTTGCCCTTGGTGACATCACTATTCACTCTCACTGCAACGACTATGACGTCACAGAAAGCAGGCTGTGACTTCAGAAGAGGGCCAAGGGGAAACCTTGCTGGTGGATGTTGGGGAAAACAGGGAGGAATACCAGACAGGAAAATAGCAAACAAACAAAAAAAAAAGTGGTCAAATACCCCAGTGTGCTTTTTGGGGAGATGATGGTCAGTGGGGAGGGAAGTGGGGATATTTTTCAGAATCTGATTTGGGGTCTGTACGGTACTTTTCATACATTCAAAAGAAACGAGTTCGTTCACCAGCTGAAACAGTATTCAGACAGCTTCGTCAGTGGTGGGGGTGAGGACGTCCCTGTTCCTGCAGGGAGAAGAGGCAGGAGATGCAGTGTCAGGCCTTTCCGGGGAGGACTCGTTGGAAGCAGCTGGCCCTCCAGGGAACTCTTCCCTCTCTCGCTTCTTCTGTTTCATCCTGCGGTTCTGGAACCAGATCTTAACCTGGGTTTCGTTGAGCTGCAAAGCAGAGGCAATCTCCACCCTCCTGGCCCGGGTCAGGTACTTATTAAAGTGAAATTCTTTCTCCAGTTCAGTCAACTGTTTTGTGGTGAAATTGGTCCTTGGGGTGACTCCACTAGGCTCCCTGGAAAACCCGCAGTCTCCGGATTTTGCTAGAAGAAAGAAATGTAGAGACATTTCTATTAAAAAAAACAAAACAAAACGTTTCACGAACTCTTCAAATTTGAACATTTAACTATAAGTTTGATCGACAGAAGTACAGTAAGCAACCAGTTTTAATGTGCTAATTTGAAATAATGCTTCAGGCAGACCTCGCACTAAGAGATGATATTTGAACCTATAGCTGTCAAAGCGCATAATTTAAAGTACTTCGGATTGGATTTGAACAATTGTTTTTCATATTCACGGGCCAAAAATAGCCATGGGTGTATGTTATAATCACATTAAAAAATAAAAAAAAAACTTTCCAGATCATAAATTTGCCTAAGCTACTCCCTACCAAATTTAGTAAATAAACAGCTCTGGCAGGCAAGAAAAGATTCAAAAAGGAATTTGACGTGGAGGCCTGCCCCTCAGCACTCCATTCTGTCTTTGAGATGCAGAATGAATGTTAAATAAAAACTCGGTGACATTTCCAATCGCAGAGTGTTTATTTTAAGTTGAAAGGGACAAGGCACAATGGGCCCCGAAGATATATTGAGAGGTGGTTTCCATCTTAGCAGGAAAAACCTGTCCTGCGCCTAGCTGAGCAAGCAATGGTTCTCAGTGCACACTGGCGAGCAGTAAATGACCTTGCCGAGGCACATAGTGTGGCAATTTATGCTTTGGTTTCCACGCAAATATCGATTTTTTTTCCCACCCTTGCACAAATCCTAAAAGCAAGCCTCCACCTAGGAAAAGCCAAATTGAGTTTAACTCGGAACTAATGGCCAGAAGGAGGGCACCCTGGATATAATAAGTCTGTTAGCGTTTTCCTTCCTCCAGAATGCAAACCGTTTGATCAAAGCGCTGCTCCTGGCCCATCGCCCTGCAGGAAGACAGTGGCCCAGGTAGGCACTTCAGCAGTCACACGCCTGATGCTCGGTTCTGCTCCTGCCGCACTGTCCTCATTCCTTCTGGTGGGCTCGCGTACGAAATAACTAAAAAGGCACTTGTAAAAAGTAACAAGAAGAACAATGGCACCCTGTATTTTTTCATGTGTGTTGTTTTTTAGAAGTTGGGTAAGTTGTGAAGCACTGGATTTTGGAAACTATATGTTTCAATCGATCAGTCACTCTATCTGTATAATCTGTATCTATCAATATATCCTTATCTGTACATAATACCTATCTACCTATATCCGTACTTTTACTTCTGTATCCTTCTCACCCTTCCCAGTCTGGCGAATAATAGAATGTGCAAACTACTTTGTCGAAGAACCAAGGAGAAAAGACTGATTTCAAGTACAATAAACCCCTGAGAGTGCATTTTTTTTCCTGCTCTGTGCAATTAAATTCAGCACTTGGACCAACACAACCCCAGATGCATTCATTGACAACTTCTAGGATCTGGTGTAATAGCGGAGGGGTGATCCGTTACTTGGAGGAAGCTCCCTCCTTTGATCTCTCCAGTTTCCACAATAAAAACAAGCCAAGGGCAGTAAACAAAGAGGAGCTGCACTTTTAGCTCAGAAGTCAAGCTGTTCAGTCCTTGAAAATTCAAATGGATCTTACTATAGTTGACTTCTTTAAATTTAGAAGTAATCCTTGGAATGAGTAGTGAGTGTATTTGCATGATATTCAGACAAAATGAAATTAAAAAAAAAATCTCATTGTCTTTCTTTACAGACAACTAGCTGTTTTTGGAAATATGATTTCCATCTCCTTTCCAAACTTTTAATAGTCACATTCTGTCATCAAACAGCAGAGGTGAATAAACGCATATACAAATGAAAAAAGCGTATTATTTACTTAAAAAAAGAGTATCTACAAAGAAGATACTTGTACAGAAAATCCAAGCCCTGATAACTTTTTAAGAATATATCGCATCCGATATAATTTCATTTAGTCCGGTTCTTTTTAGTCTTTTTTTACATTCCCAATTATCTTGAAACTCTCTTTTTTTCTTTTTTCCCTTTCCGTCCTACATTTCCTTTGCGTAGGTTTTGTACCAGTAAGCCATCTTATATTATTCTTCGACATTTCATCTTAACAAAAAATATTGCTAAAACTGATGAAAATATAACTTCTTACATTTGCTAATTATTGGATAAATGCCTATGATTTATACTCTTGCAAACATCAGTTCCTGGCATTGCATTGTGCAGGCATTCTACAAAAAAATGTAAACAAAACAATCTTACACTTGGAAATGAACTAAGAGCTCGGTCTAAAGAACGAATTGCCCCTTTTAAGCCCTTTAAGTTAACACTAGCGCTAAGCAGTTTCATCCCTTACCGAATATTTATAGAGATGGTCAGGAAGTTATCTCAATAAAGACTTTGTAGAAAACAAAAAAAGTAAAACGATTTGTAAAGTTTTGTAAATTTTCATAGCAATAAAAGGCTTCTAAAGTTCCAAAAGCAAATAATTTAAATTTGAAAATTTTAAGTTAAATACAATAAAAAAGGAGAAATTTTTTTGCCAATAACCAACAATAAAAAGTTAACAAAATGTTCAGATTATGGTAGATTTATATATTTTCTTTGTTGTGTATGTTTAAAAAATATGAATTTCTAGTTAATATAATATTTTAGCTAGAAATAAAATAAGTAAAAAGTTAGCAAAAATGCTAGGAATATAAATCAAAATATATTTTTAAGTTAAAATAAAATCCTGACTTTCTTTATCACGTGTTAAGACCAAAGCAGTATAAACTTTGAAGAAGAAACAATTTTGCTGATTTATTTTAAACAGTCTGCTTCTATAACAAAGTCCTTTTGAAACGTTGTTTTCTCAAAGTTTGTTTTAGCTTTTTAATTATTTTTTTTTAAGTTCTAATGGATCCTTCCTCAAAAGTGCAACATTTAAAAAGTCCCCTGTCAACATGAAAATAATACATACAATTATGCTACATCATAAAAGCTGCTTGTCTTATTTCATGTTGAAATATTTTCTTGATTGAAAATTCTTTTGGTTAGTCAATCATACTTTATTGTTTTATTATTCTCCATTTAGTATATTTAAATCAAGGCTACCAATCCATTAGTAGAACAGAAAAAAATGTCTTCACAGCCTAAGACTCCGATACAGATAATGCATCATTTTTCTCTATTATTTCATCATGTTCAAGGAAGAGCAAAATGTGTGTATGACTCACCTGTTTTGGGAGCATTTCGTTTCACTTTCATCCACTCAAAAGTTTTGGGGTCACCACAGAGTTCCCGAGAAGCAGGTCCCCTTTCTGATGCGGAATTATAACTGGACAGGGGCAGAGTCAAAGCATCCTGGCCACAGGCCTGATACTGCTCCAGTAGCCGCCCTCCACAGTGATGCCCAGAAAGACCTGCTGGATACCCGGAGGTGGGGAGGAAACTGGTCCCAGTAAGGTCGACGTCATGGGAGCAATTGGCTGGATAGTGGTGGAGGTAGCTTGGATTGTAGCCTTGGGTTGAGAAAGCAGATCTGACAGGTAGAGGGGGGTTGTAAATGGCACCTAGCCCCCCAGCAGCAGGGTAAGTAGGCTGAAGATGGGCTGGGTGATGCCCTGCTATTTGGAGTTGCCTTCCAGCAACAAAACGTCCTTCCCCTGCACAGCTGACGTTGCATGGCCTCTGTTGCAAATGCTGGAGCCTGGGCTCTACAGGGTAGGTCCCTGCATAGTGATCACTGCTCTCTCCAGCACAGATCAACTCTTCGTAAGTATTCATTTCTCTAGCATTGTCCTTCCCCAAATCAGGTCTAGCCCCTCATTCTCAGTCTGGCCCTGTTAAGCATGTCAAATTGGACACTTCCTTCAAAGAGCCAAGGGAGGGAGAGAAAAGCCAGCTGAAATTGGATATATTGGCAGGGGATCACGTGAGCAGCTCCTGGCCAATGGCCAAGGTTCACGGGCAGAGGCTGTTTGATGAGATAATGGCAGCAATTTGTAACTTTCAGACTCTCAGCCAACACTCACAAGAGGGATGATAGGAAATAGTTCCCACAACAGATCTCTCTCTGGGAACTAAGAAACGTACATATAATTTTTTTTCCTCCCTCAGAATGGGTCTGCAGCAGCAAAAAAAAGGTAAGTGCATGTGTGTGTCGCAGATTGGAACCGGCTGCCAGCTGCGGACATGCGAGCTTGCATCTCGCGGCGGGTGCGTGTGTGTGTGTGTGCTTTTAATTATTTGCCTTTCAGTTCTTCCTATTTTTTTGGTTAGGTAGGGGGACTGGGCCATTAATGTCTCATTGCTCCATCCTGACAGTGGCACTCGTGAGTCTGCACTTATTTTTTAGCACTGTCACGTCGGTGGAGCTGATCTGCATGCCTGAGCGTGTGTGCGCGTCAGCCCAGGGCAAGAGGGCTGGGTGCCAGCCCTGTGGGTGCAGGGGGGGTGCGTGGGCAACCCCCGAGATCGAGTGAACTCCTGCCCAGAGTGGGGGGGGGGGGGTAATTCGTGCTGAGTTTAACAACCCCCTCCCAATCGTTTTGAAAAGTTGGCTCTTTTGATGTAGAGCAATGTTACAATAATGAGCTCGAAACTTTCCGTGTACTGGGGGCCAGAGCCGCTCAAGTGCACTCCAGAGTTACCAGAGAGAGAGAGCTCCTGGCGCACCTTTGCTGAAAAGCCAAGAGATACCCAGTTGCAGTCTGATTGTATTTGTTTTATTTGTTTATTTAGCGTTTTATATACCGGCGCTCCGAGTGACGAGCACAACGGTTTACATCCTGACAAAAATATGATAAGACAGCCAATTCCAATCACTTGATGTGTTCACGTATCAGACATTTCAGCGGAAGACGCACACATTGAATAGGGTGGGCAGGGGAGGTGAGATATACAGGAATGAGGTAGCGCGGATAAATATTTATCCAGCCCCCACTTATTTACTGAGGCATCCTCCTATTATTTCACCCCCCGCCTCGGGGTTTTAGTTTCTCTTTTCGTTCCTATTTTCCTTTTTGCATGGTAAGAAAGAAAATGCTTAAACATTCCGACTTGTAAAGCATTGCTGAGATTTCTAAAAAAAAAATTGAGGTGGCGAGTGGTGGATTTTTTTTTTGGGGGGGGGGGGGGGGGGGTTGTATGCCCTGTGTGCCAACATGTGGGTCGCAGAGTCTTTTTATTATTATTATTGCAGCCAGACGGGAAGTCTGACCAGGATTATATTTCTTGTACTGGATATTTGGCTACAGTGGCTATACAAACGTTTTGAAGTGGTTAAACCCCCACGTGAAGATCTTCTTAAGCCTGTAAAATTACTTGGAGGCTACCTTCTGCCTTACCAGATAAAAGCGCCTTTAAATCATCCTTATTGTCTTTGTATGAGTTGGATTCAGCAAAGGTAGCGAAGAAATATATTTTAATAAGTGAGATTATATCCCTTGCATTTGCCATGGCTCAGCTCTCCCACTCCGGCCCTTCAACTTAAATCCAAGTATGTTGATTGGAAATCACTTTTAATTAGAAGGAGAAAAGGTAATGGTGGGCACTGCAAGAATTCATTTCAGTATGTTCTTATCCGGTTGAGGTACACGTGGGCCTTCTGCTGGGGCTTCACATTTTACGATCGGCTATAAATAAATACACGGCCACATGCCCGGACACTGGGCCAGACATACTAAGTATTCTCCCCATGGACACCAAACAGGAGGAAAACCTTTTGGTCCATCGGGCCCCTTTTGGAAACCTGAAGAGATGCTCTTGGGAAGTCCTTCTAGGACGATGGCAGGGGTTTGGTTTTTATTAAAGCGCAGCCCTGCTCGGCAGGCGTCTGTGCTGCTGCTGGCCTGTGACGGAGCCACCGCCTCGTTCCTCGCCGGTGGCTCCGTGGATCTACAGTGGCCCAAACTGGCCAGTGCATGTCAGGACGCGGGTGCCTGTGGTGGTGCTGCTGTGCATGGAGAGGGTGGGGGGTGAGTGTGGGCCGGGGTGGCGTGAAGGGCTTGACACCTCGGTAAAGAAAATAGATAGAGGAGAAGTGCTCACCTTCTAAGCCTGGAAAGGTTACTGCATTGATCTGCCCCCCCCCCCCCCCACCTTCCAAGACAGCTCACTGTTCTCCCAACAGCCTAATGACTTCCAACACATTGCTTTCCTGATTGCTCGTACTTCTGCGGCTGGGTTGTTGGTTTTTTTTTTTCTGCTTCCCCCTAGTCTGTAAACGTAAAACTGTTACCCCGGAGATGAATGAAGGATGCCATTCTCAACTCTTAACATGTGTATGTGTGTGTGTGTGTGTGTGTGTGAGGGAAGTGTTGGGGGGGGGGGGGGGGTTTAAGGATTTTTTTTCTCAAAGGCACACACAGAAAAAGCTGTGTGCCCACACTGGTATAAGTGACGAGCTATGGGTGGGAAAGGGTGGGCATATGTGAGCTTGGGAAGCTTGGTATGTATTGGTGAGGTGTAGGTTTGTGTGTGTGGGGGGGGGGGGGGGGGAGGGAGAAAAAGGGGAACAGTGAGGGGGATGAGGGAGGGGGGAAAGGGCCTGAAAAGAGATGGGCTCCAACAAGGATTTTTCCCAAAGGTACAAAAGGGTAGTATAGTTACACACACAGATGAATGTGGGTGTGGGCGTTTGTGAATGGCTGTGTGTGCATGGGTGGGTGTAAGGAGGTACCTGTGGGTGGATATATGAGTCTATATATGTTCTTGACAGGCTTTGTGAGTGTAAGTGGACGTGAGCGGGGACAGTGGGTGGGTGTATTTGTAGGTAATGTTTGTGGATGGGGGTGCATGGATGGGTTTATGGATGGATAGATGGGGGTGAGTGTTTTTATGAATATGTGTTTGGCAGTGTGTGTATGGGTGGTGGGTATGTAATTCTGTGAGTGGCAGGAGTGGAGATTGTAAGTGTGTGTGTGTGTGTGTGTGAGGGGGGGTTATGGGTGTGTAAGTAATGTATGCATATGTGAGTAAGAGTGTGTGAGTGAGTATACACATGAATCTTTATGAAAGAAGTTGAGGTGATTTAGATTTCTATAGCTACTAGTCTAATAAAATATTGAAGGCCTGCATCCTGCCATTGATTTTATGTAAAGTTGTTCTGGTAGGAATAAAGCTGGAACTCATTAGCTCTTGCAGCCATTCTCTGTGCTGAGTAGACGCTTGTCCCACTGCCCATCTGCTTTCTTCCTGCAGTGTAAGAGAGAGAGAGAGAGGGAGAGAGAAAGAGAACCTTGATTAATATTTACAGGGCTCTGTCTCTTTAATTCATCAGCACTCTCCTTGTCTGTCAGCAGAATGCTCCTTGCAGATGGGGCCTGTCCTAACCTGATCTAAGAATTCAGAGTCTTGTGGGAAATGCGGCGGGCACGGAGCCCTGTGTGGGCGTGTGAACCTTGTGCCAGGCTCTGATCACCACCCTAAGCCGATCTCTCTCTCTCTCTCTCTGGCTGTTTCACTTTCCCAGACTCCATCTGTGTCTCTCGCTCTCCGTTTTCTCTCCTTCCTGCCTCTGCTTTAGTGTGTCAAGTCTCCCATGTTCAGGGCGTTCCTCCACAGTGCCACAGTCTCGTTTTCTGAGTCTGACCCACGAGCCCGGGATCTGAAGCTGCAACTTATCTGAGCTAAAGGAGCAGCTCTCCGGCGCTCGTTGTAGAAGATTCCTGCCTCTTCTCCCTTCTTTTTCTGCCTTGTCTTCTCTCTTTCTTCCTTATTCCCCTTTCTTATTCCATTTATCCGTACCAGTTTACAATACCTATTCCTAAATATTTTGTCGAGATTTCCAGTAAATCTTGTCATAGAAGAGGCCTTTGAAGAAAGGGCATCCCTGTGACTGAGCCGCACTATGGAGTAGAAAAAGCTGTCCCACCATCTTTACTTGGCACCAGCCAGGACCCTCCTGGCTTCTACAGTATAAAGAATGGGGCTTTCTCCCAGTGCTACCCCCCACCCCTAGACAGACGGGAGCTGTGAAGCCTGCGCTATCAGTGCACATGATTGATTATATCTTGTCAGCTCTCTTACAGTGTAGAGGGGTGGGGAAGTGAGAGGGGGGAGGGGGGCTTAGGATAAAGCCAGAGAGGAGCAGCAAAGCTGCAATTCATAGGAGGATTCCAAATATTTAAATTGCTAATTATGCAGGAACAATCAGCTCATGTCCTGTGTAGGCTGATGCCTCTGATCCATGGGTTTCTGTTGGGAATGATGGAGAGCAAACACCCTCTCTTGTCTGGGGGGAGGTCTACAGCAGGATTTTTGTTTCAACTTTTTGTATGTTAATTCAGACCAGGAATTTCGTATGAGGAACTAAGATTTAAAGCTGAATGCTACTGACTGCATACATCTTCTCAGTGGTGGGATGTGGAAGGGGAAACCTGGACTTATAGTAAAGAGCTAATTAAGAAAGTCCAGACACTTGAAAGGTGGTGTTATAGAAGAACTCTTATCAGCTGTAAGGATGTGATCACAAATGAAAAGGAACATGAGATGATGAGAGGTAGATTAGTGGCAGAATACCTAGTCAAAAGGGAAAATGTGATTTGCTGGTGGAAAATTAGCTAATTTAGTACTGGAGGGTATTCTGGAGGCCACCACAGCATTAAAAACAGACAAGATCTGGAAACATGGATGAAAGGAAGAGTAAAGCTGAGCACAGACAGAATTGACACATTAGATTTGCCACCTTCACATGGAAGCAAGCCTGGATTTGTCTGAAGGCACACTGGGTCTCTGCCTAGGATGGCAAAAATTTGTGGCCAGCAGGCCGGCTTAACTTTTGCTGCCTTCCAGCTGTGCCAAATCTCTGCAGAGAGCAGCCCTTTGCTTTCTGATCTAGCTGCAAGGAACAGGAGAGGAGGGGTAAACCTGGAGCAGAAGGCAGGGGGGGGGGGTCATTTTGGAGAGGTTAGGAGTGTTTAAATAGATCACTGGGGGTGAGGAGAGGGGCTGGGAGAAGAGGGAGTATATGAGTCTGTGTGTAAAAGAAAGGGGAAAAGGGAAGGGGACACTGTGTGTGTGTGTGTGTGTGATAAAGATGGGACTGGTGCTGGGTATGTGTGTGTGTGTGTGTGTGTGTGTGAATATATATACCAGACTGGGAGGGAGGTTGGAGGGGATGTAAAGGGGAACAGCTTTGAAGCACATATGGGACACTTCCCTTCTCCTCTCCTCATATCACTGCAATCCAGATCCTCTCTCCCTTGACCTCAGATTCTATGCTGCAGATCCTGGAACCTACTTTTCTTCCTACCTCTCTCTTCTCCCAGATCCTACAATTCCCCCTTCACCCTCTAATCCCAGATCCTCCACCCTCTTATACACCCTCTATCTCTTTCTCCTCCTCCTCTCATTCCAGTTTCACCCCATCCCAGTCCATTCCCTCTATCTTCTCCCCCAACCCCATCCCCAGTCCTCCTATCTTCTCACTCTCCTCTCCCCAATCTTTAGTCCTCTCTCTTCAAATCTGTTTAATCATAAGAGGATTGTGAGAAATTGCAAGAGAACCTTGCAAGACCGAGAGACAGGGCATGCAAATTGTAGACAACATTTAATGTGGGCGAGTACAAAGTGATGCATTTAGGGAAGAGCCACCCAAATTACAGCTACACAATGCAAGGCTCCACATTGGGAGTCACCACCCAGGAAAAGCATCTAGGTGTCAACATGGATAATAAGTTGAAATCCTCTGTTCAGTGTGCAGTGATGGCCAAAAAAGCAAAATGCTAGGAATTATTAGGAAAGGAATGGAGAATAAAACAGAGAATATCGTAATGCCTCTGTATTGCTCCATGATTCAACCTCATCTTCAGTATTGTGTTAATTTCTGGTCACCACATCTCAAAATAGATACAGCAGAATTAGAAAAGGTACAGAGAAGGGCGACCAAAATGAGGAAGGGGATGGAGCATTTCTTCTATAAGGAAAGGCTAAAGAAGTTAGGACTCTTCAGCTTGGAGAAGAGACGGCTGATAGAAGACATGAAAAGAGGCCTACAAAATAATGAGTGGAATGGAACGAGTAAACGTTAACCAGTTGTTTACTCTTTCAAAGAGTACAAAGACTAGGGGATATTCAATGAAGTGATTAGGTAACGCATTTAAAACAAATAGGAGAAAATACATTTTTACTCAACACATAATTAAGCTCTGAAAATTGTTGATTGAGGATGTGGTGAAAGGTATTAGTGTAGCTGCGTTTAAAAAAAAGCTTTGGACAACTTACTGGAGGAAAAGTCCATAAACCATTATTAAGGTAGAATTTCAGAAATCCACTTCTTATCCCTGGAATAAGCAGCTTGGTATCTCTCTACCCCTTGGGATCCTGCCAGGTACTTGTGACCTGGCTTGGCCACTGTTGGAAGCAGGATACTGGGCTTGATGGACCTTTGATCTGACCCAGTATGGCAAGTCTTGTGTTCTTTGCCCATCCCTTGTCTTCTCACCCTCTGCTTCTTTCCTTCCCATCTCTGAGATCTCCTCCCTGTGCAAATACTTGAGATCTCTTGTTCTCACACAATAGAAACAAAATAAATTCTACAGGCACAAACAAGGTTGGAAAATTGTTTTTCTAATGTAATATACAAGATAGAAATGTCTGCCAATATGCTTCAGAATTTTCAAATTTCAGTCATAAAATAGCATGGGGTTGTGCATTAGATCTACTCTTTGTTGCCTGACCTTCTGGGAGGGGTGTGAGTGTGTGCGTGCGTGTGTGTGTGTGTGTGTGGGGGGGTGGGGGGTGGGGGGTGGGAGCGGACGTGCAGGGTTGACAGCACCAATAGTGCCTAGGGCACTGTTTCCTAACTGGTGTGTTGCAGGAACCTAGTGTGCCAAGGCTATAGTGCAGCTGTACCACAAATTTAAACCCCCAAAACACCCATATGAGAAGAGCTGAGGAGCAGACACAGTCTTTTTTGCTTTCTCTCCTGGCCTGCAGGATGTCTTCCTGCTAGCAACGTGTTGAATAACAGCACCTGTCTTCTGCTTCCCCCTCTGCTGGCTTTCCTGTGCAGTTGAAACTGCGTGGGGCCTGTAGTCTTGCGTGAGGTTTGGGCCTGTGCTGTATTACAGGGGCAAGCTGGCGGAGGAGGAAGAAGCAGCACCAGACAAGTGCTACAGGGTGGGAGAGGTAAGAGAAAATCATGATGCTGAGAGGAAAGGGAGAGGGAGAAGGAAGGGAAGGGATGGTGATAATGCCTGGGGGTGGAGGAAGAAAGAACAGTAGAAAAGGTGAAGATGATACTGGGGGTGGGGGAGAGAAAAGGGAGAATGATGTGAGTGGGGAAAAGGAGGGGAAGGTGATGATGCCAGTAGGTGGGGGAGAGGGTTAACAGGAGAGGAAAAGGAAGAGAAGGTGATGCTGCTGGGGGGAGTGGGAAAGGATGATTATGATGATGCCGGGTGGGGGGGGGGGGGGGGGGGGGGGGGCAGGGGGTTGTGGTGAAGGGAGAAAGAGTGAGGGAAAGGAGGAAATGATGATGATGATGATGATGATGAAGCCAGGGGCTGGATGGAGAGGGAATGGAGGAGAAGGTGATGATCATGTCAGGCAGTTGTGGGGGGTGGGTGGGAAGAGAAGATGATGATGATGATGATGATGATGCTAAGGGTTGGAGAAGAGGGAAGGTGATAACGCCAGGGAGTGGAGAGAGAGGAGTGCAGGGAGTGGGAAGGCGATGATGACGATGATGATATCAGGATGTGGAGGAGAGGGATGGGAACATAAGAATATAAGAAAATACCATACTGGATCAGACCAAGGGTCCATCAAGCCCAGCATCCTGTTTCCAACAGTGGCCAATCCAGGCCATAAGAACCTGGCAAGTTCCCAAAAACTAAGTCTATTCCATGAAAAAACAAAGGGAAGAGAGAAAGTAAGATAGTTGATAATGATGGGTTATGGAATGAGGGCAAAGAGAAGAGAAGGTGCTAGTATGAGGGGATGGAGGAGAGGGATGGAGGGGAAAGTGATGGTGATGATGATGGCAAGGGTGGTGGAGAGGGAAGGGAAGGTGATGATGGTGCTAGTGGGGTGGAGGAAGAAAGAAGGCAAGAGAAGTGATGAAGAAGATAAGGACTGGGGGGGGGGGGGGGGGGAGAGAAGAAAGGAAAGGTGATGATGGCCGTGGGTGAGGAAAGGGACTACAAGGTGATTCTGCTGAGGGAGAGGGAAGAGAAGGTGAAAATGGTCATGGTGTGCCACGATGAAGTGAAACTTTTGCCGGAAATACAGGTTGGAAACCGCTGGCTCAGGGGCAGCAAAACCCTAAATCCATCACAGCATTGGAAGATGGCATCTGATGGTGAGAGCCCAAACCAAGGTCCCTTGGAGGCATTCAAAGCTTCACATTTCTATAACTTGGGCCAAAGTCTTACACATCACTTCCTAAACTGCCTCTTATGAAGAAATTACCTGTAGTAAAAGGGGGGCTAGGGAAGACCCTGTGTGAACCGATCATCACTGTTGGGATCTAGGCGCTTCAGCGTCCAGCCTTCTCTGACCACTACAGTGTGTGCGGGTGCTTTGACAGTGTGAGGGCAGAGCTGATGCTTTGCTCACAGAGGTACCTTATTGACCTATGAATTCTCCAGAGGTGTTGCTGTGCCTGAGCTCTTGAACCCACAGCCTGCTTGGGCCTTTGCTTCCTATCAAAAATCTGGAAAGCTGACTTCCAACATCATCTCTCGATAATTCTCATGTTCATCCAAAATACAGATCTCAAGGCTTGCCAAGGATTTGGAACACACACCTCCTCTCCCCACCCACCACACCCCCCCCTCACCCCACCCCCCCAGCTTTATCACATATTTTTAATGATCGGTTTGTTCTCATCAAAGGATAGGATGGCGATTATTTAATTGTCTGACCCTGTCATTTCAGATAACGCTCAACTGTGTTCTGCTTGCACTGCCCTGGAAGAAATGGCTTAAGATTGAAAGCTGAGAAAAAAACTTGTGTAACTCACGTCATATGGAGACATGCATTGCCACAGAAAGCCAAAGACTGGGCCGGGTGATGAAGAAGGAATGGAAACAGACAAGGCCGGATGCCACAAAAAGCTCTCCCCCCTCATGCCGAGGGGCAGCACACATTTTGTACCCAGGGTCATCTGCCTCCAGAGCTTTGCTTTCACTTCCCATCCTCTGAGAGTCCAATGCACGTGATCAATGCAGCTCGGGCAAGACAGACTGACAATGAAGGCAAGCTAGAGAGGGCTAGCTAGAGCTAGAGAGGAGAGCGGTGATATGAAAAGGTAGTCAGTCTTACATTAGATGTGGGGACATTAGATGTGAGGCATGAGGGCATTTATGGTAATTTCTAGAAAGCAAATATGGGTGTAATAAATGCAAGCACATGAAAAGAGCTGTGTGGTGAGACCTGCGTTCCCGTACAAAAGGATTGAAAAGGTCCCTTCACTGAAGAGCTTAGAAGCATTCGAGTTGACTGTAGAAAAGCAAACAATTCTTTTTCTGATTTCTGCTGAAAAGGCTGTATTAGTCTAAAGGGGTTGGTTCAGTAATGGAGGTTTTAAGAGAATAGTCCAGTATAGGCTCGTTGAAACAAAAGGGAGAAAATCCCTCAGGTGCAGGGTCTTAAGGAAGTTGTCCATTGTGCATCTGACTTTTTTTTTTTTTTTTAATCTGTTTCCAAAAAATGTATCCATTGCAGGATACTTTAAAGAGTTCCTAGTATAAATGCTACAATGAATTCAGTGTTTTGCTCTGTTACTTCTGGATCATATCTGCTGATTTTATTGATTAAATCACCCTCTTTACATTGTTGCGGAAGGAACACAGAACACAAAGTTCAGGTTGTGTAGTTTGTCACCAGACAGTTGACAATGTATGATAATGACAGTCTTATGGCATCCTCCACATAACACATCCTAGGCTTCATATGACATTTTGTATGTGCAGTACCTGAGGAAAAGCATGCTTATCCAACAAACAAGGAACTGGAAGATGCAAAACAGAAACTCACAAGCAAATTGAAGGTCTTGTTATTCTATGGGAAAAGCCACTTTCAATAGGCAGCATGGCCCTCCCAGCTAATTATTTACTGTAAAAATTACATATGGAATCTACTATGAACAATGGACTATATGGAATGTAAATTTTTGATAAATAAATATATTAATGAAAGGAACTGGAATATTACTCTTGGTCTCTCTTTTTTTTTTAACTGGAATCCAAATTCAGGGCTTGAGCTATGAGCTAAGGATAGTCCCTTCATGGCCTTTTTGCTGAGATTAAGCAACTTGTACAATCATTTTTGTTGGGGGGGGGGGGGGGGAGGGGTTAAAGCCCTGTCACCTGAAGTAGTCACCATTGTCAAAACAGAAGGATTAAACCTTCTGCTAAAAAATTATAACAATCTGCATCTTTTTGAGATTCTTCATTTATAAAACTGTCCTTGCATGCATTCTGCAGCATTTTAAATTCACATAATAAGACAAGTAATTATATTGCCCTGCACCTATGATAAAAGGTATAAATTCCTTAAACTGCATCCCTGCAGGCGAAAATCACAAATGGCATCATACAGCCTGTTTGATTTTTTTCATGCATTCTGTGTGTGTGTATGTGAGAGAGAGATATAATACATGACATCATGACCGATATGAACCAATAGAATCTGGCGATTGTGCTGTAATGCGCTCAAGCCCACTGTAGGTGTGCAACCTGAAGAATTAAAAAAAAAACCAAAACAACAACCCATAATGAGGTGACTGACCTAATGAGCCAGTGGCAGTGCCAGGGGGGAACCCAAACTCAATTCCTGGACATGGGACATCCAGGGCTAGGGGCAGGGGCTGCAGCAGAGGGAGTCCTAGCTCTCACCTAACAGCGACACCTGCTGGCTGGTTCAGGGCACACTTTTCCTGGGCTAGAGCGGGAGCTGTACCGGTGAGTCAGAAGAGAGTTGCTGCAGTGACCGGGCTGGATGGAAGAAAAAGGAGGACAAGCCACAAGCAGTTGCAAATGAAGGCTCATGGCTTTGAGGCTCAACAGAGGCTTGTTCCAATGAGCAGCAAGCCCAAAGGAGGAAACTGCGAAGCCTCAAACACTCCCAAAACCCAGTAGAGCAGCAGGAATATATATATTTTTTAAACATTTTATTTATCTTCATAATCTGCAAGGAAGACAACCACCCCTTTTCCCTGTTTTACAATTCATTAAGTAAAGAATTCATGCAAAAGGAAAAGAAAACAAAATCCAAACTGAAAAATAATTGTATATTACTGAAAAGTGGAAGTGCATAAAATCAGGGTAATAATGAATAGCCTTCCACTAGAAATATCCAGCACTTCTAATTTTACCACTAAATTTTAGGAAATCTATAAAGCCCCCCAAATGGATAGAATCCAAAGTTTTCTCTAAGAAGACAAAAAAAAAACCAAACCCTTGAAACAGACTCTCCAGACTCATTTAAAGGCTATTTTCAATTTACTCGGACACAACATTTAAAATTTCTTACAAAGCAGAGGTGAAGGAGGTTAATTAGATCTTTTCATCTGTAGTTAGTAACTACCAGTTACCCTGTTTAACTATCTAAATAAATAAATAAAGCCTAGCACTTGAGTCAGGTCATAAAACTTTTGACTTGACCTTCAGAGCGCTATTGCAAAAGAAGCGGGGGCGTTGTATCTTACGTCCTCTTCCTAAAACGTTGGAGCCTTCGGTCTTGCCTATGCAGCGTGACCCTTGTGACCCAGAAATGTGGTACCCTTTTTCTCTGAACAACTACTTTTAAAATTCCATTCCTGTCAAGTTGGAACTACTATTATGTTCTCCTCCTTCTAAGGGATTTGCTCCGATAAGTTTAAAGTCTCCAGCAGAGAATCTGTTTTTAATAGATGTCTCCAAATGTTCCAGTTGTTCAAAAGTCTATCAGTTTTAATCTTTATCTTTTTTTTTTCCATGCTTTGATATGTATAATTTTAGCCTGGCAAATAATAGGCATTTATTAATCTTCAGAAAGCTCAGTGCTGAGATTTCTTTTTTTTTTTTTTAAACTTCAGCAAAACATCTCTTCAGCTTCTCTATTGCTGAAAAGTTCTCAGTTTCAGGGAAGTTGCTAAGTTTTAGATTTTTCAACCTTGAAGCATTTTTTTTCTTAAAAAAGCATTACCATGAGCCTGAAGAACAGTCACACTAACTTTTACATCTTCTTTCCTGAACAGAAATTTTGGTTTCTAAGGCCTGATTCATCAAAGTATTTTCCCATAGACACAGAATGGAAGAAGAGCCTTAATTGAAGCATTTTTTTTCTTAAAAAAGCATTACCATGAGCCTGAAGAACAGTCACACTAACTTTTACATCTTCTTTCCTGAACAGAAATTTTGGTTTCTAAGGCCTGATTCATCAAAGTATTTTCCCATAGACACAGAATGGAAGAAGAGCCTTAATTAATTAATTAATTAATACATACAAAATAATATTAATTAATTAATTAATTAATATTATTTTGTATACTGATATTCTGTACTCAATCATACCAGTTCACAAATATAAAAAATAAATACAATACAAAAATTCATAATAAAATTCATATGCAATATACAAAAACAAATCTAAAAATAAGATAAAACATGCCATAAAAATTAATAGCTTAACTGAAAATATGAAAACAGATAACAATAAGAATAGAAAGAAAAATATAAAATAAAATAACATTGATAAAACATAATGAAAATGAAATAAAAACAGTAGTAGTCTCGCCATAGGTTGATAACACAGCTTTAGATAAAAGCCTAAAATATAACACACTCAATCTCTTTCCAAAAGCCTTTGTTAAGAACCAGGTCTTAAGATCTTTTTTAAAAGTTTGGTAATTAGGTTGAAGTTTCAGTTCACTAGGAAGAGAGATCCATAAGCCTGGGCCTGCTCGCTCTCTAACTTTAGTCAAATGGGTGGATTTTACTGATGGAATTGTTATTCGCTGATTGTAAATTTCTCTGAGGTGTGTGAATTCGTAAGGATGCGTTCAACCATTCAGTATTAGCGTTATTGATGGATTTATGTATAAGGCAAAGCACTTTATAATCAATTCTGTATTTTATGGGTAACCAGTGTAACTCTTTTTGCGTAGGAGTAATATAATCAAATTTCTTTAAGCCAGTTAAAACTCTGGAGGCGGCATTATTGCAGCGGTCTCAGTGTAGTATCAGGCAGTTAGTTAGCAAGTTTTGAAGTCACCCTTCCTTCATCATAACTGCATATTCCCAGTTAACGCACAGGTGGGCCCTGGGCAAATTATAAACTAGTGGGCCACCCTTCCTTTAAAGAAAATACCAAACATTTTGATAAATCAAATGTATTAGTGATAGAAAATTAAAATAATAAAGAATAAATGTATTAACATGGTTTATTATTGTTTTATTATATAATTCACATTTTATTATTATACTCACAATTTCTTTTCTGGCTTCTAGTCTTGCAAATTCATCAGTGGTACTGATGAATCTGACCAGCTTCAAAATGCCATTCTCAATTGACATTAACATCAAAGCATTAACAGGCCGATGCAATATCGGCGCACGGAAAATGGATGCTCATGATTGAGCGCCTGCTCTCTTAATGCATGCTGATCAACCTCTCTGGGGCGCCCGATGCAATATGCAAATGGGCTGCCGTGGTAAAAAGGAGGCGCTAGGGGAAATTGTGCACTCCTAGTGCCTCCTCGGCAGCGGGCACCCAGGAGAGGTGGCTGTCAGCGGGTTAGGAAACGGACGCTCAGTTTTATGAGCATCCCACTTCCTAACCTGACCACTGGCACACTTATTTTTTATTTTCTAATTCTCTTTTTTCTGTTCCTCAGACTTAATATTGCCACGATATTAAGTTGGAGGAAGTATTTTCTGCTTTTCTGTAAACATTTGGGGAACCTCAAGACTTAATGCTGCTTGGGCAGGCGTTAATTTTTGAGGGTAAAAATGTGCGCGTCAGGAGCAGATATATTTTTTTTTTTGCATCAGGGAGGGGAGAATAGCTAATAGCCTCAACATGAATTTACATGTGGTGAGCACTATTACCTACGCACTTTATTGGATATGCATTTTGGATGTGCTAACTCTCATTTTGCATCGGGAGTTATGCATGCATTCAATTGCGTGTTAAGCTGTACGTTGCGGCCAGTGCATGGTAATGCATCGGCCTGTAAGTGTTGTTTTTGCATTGTAGAACTAATTTAATAATCCTATCAGCTAATGATTTACCTGCATGTGCATGTTTGTTTGAACATTATGTTTCACCTCTAATAATTAAATAATCAGAAAAAAACCCCCAATTAAAACATAATTGCAGTTGAAAATCTGAGTGGAGATTTTCAATAATTCCATGATCTTGGATCTAATCTCCCTCTTTGTGTACTCCTGAAATTCTGAAAAAGTTTATACCAAGTCTTAAATTTGTGATCATGATACTCTTTTTATTAGAAATTAATGTTGCCAACCTGGAACTCAAAATATACTGTCTAGACTAGAGGATGCAGGGGAAAGGGGGAGATATACAAATATTCAGTTATTTAGCAGACTTTCATAAGGTAAAAGGCGGAAGTGTTTTTCACAGAAAATAAATAATCAAAGACCGGTCATGATATGAAGATGGAGGGAGGAAATACTTTACTGAGAAGGCAGTGGATGCCTGGGCAGAATAGAGTATACTAAGGATAGACGCAAACCAAGGGGCCGATGCAATACAGTGCACTCAGCCGAGCGCACTGTTTAACCCGCTGTCAGACACGGGTTAAATAGGCGCTAATCCACCCCTAATGCAATAGGAGGATTAGCACCTATTTAACACGCATCCGATGCGGAGTGAATGGGATAGCGCTCATCACATGCAAATGCATGTGAATGAGGCTATTACTCATTCACTCCAATGCAAAAAAATAAATGTGCATCTCAGACGCACATTTATCGCTCAGCTATTAACGCCTGCCTGGAGCAGGCGTTAATAGCTGAGCGCACTGAAAGAAAGTACAGAAAAGCAGAAAAAAAAAGAAAAAAAAACCTTCTGCCGGCTGCTTTGAAGACCGACGCTGATATGCTCGGCATTGTTTTTCATAACCGGCCGGCTGCAGTAATGAAAACCGACACCAATAAACTTGGCGTCCGTTTTCATAACCGGCTGATTGCAGTTATGAAAACTGATGCTGAGTTTATCGGCGTCGGTGTTCATAACCGGCAGACCGCCGGTAACCGCGGGGTCGCATTAGCAAGGAGGCGCTAAGGTCACGCAAGCGACCCTAGCGCCTCCTTGCCAGCGCGACCCCAGCGTGCCCATGCGTGCGTTAAGAAAGCTGGTGCTGAAAAGTCAGCACCCGCTTTCCGTGAATAATATTGCATCGGCCCCCAAGTAAGGTCCGTGGCGACCTAGTAGGCAGACTAAATGGACCAAGAGATCATTATGTGCCGACAACACTATGTTACTATGAGACTTTTACAGTTTTTTTTCTCAGTAGATCTATTCTTTACAGCCCTACAGCATAGGGCTGGGTGGTAGAGAACCAGCACTGGGATTACATTCCCCTGACCACACTGCAATCCATTATCTCCCTTGCGTACTTCAGGTTGGCTTCCCTAATTATTACTGACCCTTACCTCCTGGGTTTCACAGGTGCTGGACACTAGCAGACTACCCTTTCAGGGTAAGGTCCTAGAAACATGCAGTCCCTCTTCCTTCTGATAATAATTCTGTCTTCCTAAACTCCCTGTGCATATCCAGTGCAAAGTACAAACATGGCACAAGTTTAGTAGGCATAAATATTGTCACCTGCATGGTGGTCTTTACCTAAATGACTCCCACAGTGCACATGGTGGTCATCATACGAGAATGCTTATCTGCTACATAGGGAAAGTCTCACAGAACAGTTTTTTGTTTAATTCTGTATCACATTCCTTGGGTGCCATCTCTATTTTCCATGCAAGTTGTTTTCTATTTTACAGCTCCATCTTTGGATTTGTTTGATTGTCCTCTATATTACACTTGCTTCCGAATCAAGTGGAATTCCGGCCGTGTCCCAGGTCATTGTGGGTAATTGGTTGTCTTTGATGATGATGATGATGATGATGTGCTCAAAGACTTGGGGTTTTTTTTTCCCCCCAATAGATACGAAATAGGAGAAAACACCATTCAATGTCATTCTCAGGGTAGATAGCAGCAGCCATTTTTCTGCAGTGCCAGCATTTGCCAAGCTGGGGAACACTGTCCCCTTTCTCAGCAGGCAGCTCGGCATGCGTTTCCAGTAGTACAGCAGGATAATTCAGGTCCAGCACCATCTGTTACCTCGTGTTCAGTATGCCTTTCCCAGTTTTGCCCACAGTGACATCATCTGCAGTGCCTCATGGCAGGCTGAAGGTCTTGGGAACTAAGAGGGGCCTCTGTCTTGCCACCATTGCCCTATGCTTTGAATGTAAACTTACGTTTGTCTTCCTGGAAGCCAGGCATATCAAAGGCATGAAATGAAGGAGAAGGATTTTTATTTTGTGGTTTGTGAGACTTCCACTCTGATACTCTGGATGCTGAGGTCATGGCCAACAGCCAGTAAATTACAGAACTGGGATGAAAAGCAAGAACAGTCTGATAAGTGCTGTGTATTGGTTAAATGCTTCTAATTTTCATATAAAAGGAAAGACACTCAGAAGCTGTTCTGGGACCTGACATTGAGTTGTTGGTTTTTTTTTTTTTTTTTTGTTTAATGTAGCTGCGCTGTTAGAGTCCCTTTCTGAAAGCTCAACACCTGGCCTCCATATGTGAGGTCTGCATGTGATTCCCAGGCCCTATCTGCTCAGTTTTCTCTCTATAGAATTTGCTTGCCAGCCCACGCACTGCTCTGTGGCAATGGATTTTTCTGCTATCTCTGTGTTTTCCTGGCTCATGACATCATTAGACAAAGTTCACCTCATACTAAAATGGTAGTGATTGTAAATGGCTTTTACAATTCTGATTGTGGTCAGAAAAATGCTTGGGCTTGCTGGTTCAAATCCCAGCCCTGCTGCCAAATCAGTGTGTCCATAGGGTGAGTCACTTTATCTCCCTGTGCTTCAGCTCTAATCCCAACTCTGACACTGACTCTCTGTGTGACCTTAGGGTGAGTTTCTTTGTGCCACAGCTCTAATCCCAGCTCTGTCACTGACTCTCTGTGGGACTTTAGGGTGAGTCTTTATCTCCTTGTGCCTCAGCGCTAATCCCAGCTCTGTCACTGACTCTCTGTGTGAATTTAGGGTGAGTCACTTTATCTGCCTGTGCTTCAGCTCTAATCCCAGCTCTGACACTGACTCTCTGTGGGACCTTAGGGTGAGTCACTTTATCTGCCTGTGCCTCAGCTCTAAGCCCAGCTCTGTCACTGACTGTGTGACCTTAGGGTGAGTCACTTTATCTCCCTGTGTCTCAGCTCTAATCCCCGCTCTGACACTCTGGGTGACCTTCAGCTGAGTCACTTTATCTCCCGGTGTCTCAGCTCTAATCCCAGCTCTGTCACTGACTCTCTGTGTGACCTTAGGGTGAGCCACTTTATCTCCCTGTGCCTCAGCTCTAACCCCAGCTCTGTCACTGACTCTCTGTGGGACCTTAGGGTGAGTCACTTTATCTCCCTGTGCCTCATCTCTAATCCCAGCTCTGTCACTGACTCTCTGTGTGACCTTAGGGTGAGCCACTTTATCTCCCTGTGCCTCAGCTCTAACCCCAGCTCTGTCACTGACTCTCTGTGTGACCTTAGGGTGAGCCACTTTATCTCCCTGTGCCTCAGCTCTAACCCCAGCTCTGTCACTGACTCTCTGTGGGACCTTAGGGTGAGTCACTTTATCTCCCTGTGCCTCAGCTCTAATCCCAGCTCTGTCACTGACTCTCTGTGTGACCTTAGGGTGCATCACTTTATCTCCCTGTGCCTCAGCTCTAATCTCATCTCTGTCACTGACTCTCTGTGTGACCTTAGGGTGCATCACTTTATCTCCCTGTGCCTCAGCTCTAATCTCAGCTCTGTCACTGACTCTCTGTGTGACCTTAGGGTGCGTCACTTTATCTCCCTGTGCCTCAGCTCTAATCCCAGCTCTGTCACTGATTCTCTGGGTGACTTTAGGGTGAGTCACTTTATCTCCCTGTGCCTCAGCTCTAATCCCAGCTCTGTCACTGACTCACTGTGTGACCTTAGGGTCAATCACTTTATCTCCCTAGGCCTCAGCTCTAATCTCATCTCTGTCACTGACTCTCTGTGTGACCTTAGGGTGCATCACTTTATCTCCCTGTGCCTCAGCTCTAATCTCAGCTCTGTCACTGACTCTCTGTGGGACCTTAGGGTGAGTCACTTTATCTCCCTGTGCCTCAGATCTAACCCCAGCTCTGTCACTGACTCTCTGTGGGACCTTAGGGTGAGTCACTTTATCTCCCTGTGCTTCAGCTCTAATCCCAGCTCTGTCACTGACTCTCTGTGGGACCTTAGGGTGAGTCACTTTATCTCCCTGTGCCTCAGATCTAATCCCAGCTCTGTCACTGACTCTCTGTGTGACCTTAGGGTGAGTCACTTTATCTCCCTGTGCCTCAGCTCTAATCCCAGCTCTGTCACTGACTCTCTGTGTGACCTTAGGTTGAGTCACTTTATCTCCCTGTGCCTCAGATCTAATCCCAGCTCTGTCACTGACTCTCTGTGGGACCTTAGGTTGAGTCACTTTATCTCCCTGTGCCTCAGCTCTAATCCCAGCTCTGTCACTGACTCACTATGTGACCTTAGGGTGAGTCACTTTATCTCCCTGTGCCTCAGCTCTATTCCCAGCTCTGTCACTGACTCACTATGTGACCTTAGGGTGAGTCACTTTATCTCCCTGTGCCTCAGCTCTAATCCCAGCTCTGTCACTGACTCTCTGTGAGACCTTAGGGTGAGTCACTTTATCTCCCTGTGCCTCAGCTCTAACCCCAGCTCTGTCACTGACTCTCTGTGAGACCTTAGGGTGAGTCACTTTATCTCCCTGTGCCTCAGCTCTAAGCGGTAAAGAAGGTCAAATGGAGTTAGTGTCTGAAGAGATTAAATAGACCTAATTTTTGACTCTTTGGAGCAGATAATTTGTTGAAGATTTGAAGATGATCAGATATCCAGAGAATCCTTGAGGTAGTAGGACGCACAAAAATCTGGAGAGTCCCTGAGGCAGCAGCACTCGAAACGTGATATCTGTTGCGGTCCTGACCGCGAGCACCACGACCAGGCCCTTACATCCTTGTTCCGGGACCTGCTCCCGCCTCCGGAGCCCTGGCTTGCGGCCTGTTTGGTGGCAACCCCGCTGGGGCTGCGCCGCCGTGAAGGTGCCTGAGGACGCCCTGCTCCTAGGTGCGCATGCGCGCCACTTGGACACCTTTCTAGCCCGTTTCCCGCCAGTGGTGACTCTGCCCAGTTCCTGATGTCAGACACCGCGGCCTTGATAAGCCGGCCCCGGCCATCCAGTCCTCGCCTTGCAACGGGTTAGCTTCCCGGTTTCCTGTTGCGCTGTGCCCCGGAGTGACTCACTTGGCTTCGTCGCTCCGTTCCTGCTACAGTACTTGCTTGGTTCCTGTTTACCTGCTACAGTTTTTGCCTGGTTCCAGTACCCGAGTCTTGCTACAGTTCCTGCCTGGTTCCAGTACCCAAATCCTGCTACCGTTCTTGCCTGGTTCCAGTACCCGAGTCTTGCTACAGTTCCTGCCTGGTTCCAGAACCCGAGCCCAGTTACAGTATTGTTACTGTCCTAGTCTGGTTCCAGTTACCTGTCCTGATCCATGACCCGCCTAAGTCCCAGCGGCCGGGCCCCTATGGGCTCCTCCCGGGGGGGGCTTCGGCTTCCAAGAGTGAAGCCACCTAAGTCCCAGCGGTTGGGCTCCTACGGGCTCCTCCCGGGGGAGTACCAGCTTCCAGGGTGAAGAGCATCTATGTCCCACCTGAACATCTGCCTCCCGGCCTGCTGTTCATTAGAGACATTGACCATCTATTCCCAGTCTCCAGCAGGTCGGCCCAAGGGTCCACTTAACTGAGACTCCCACAACAGATTGCAAGGCCATGGACTCGGCGGATGCGCCTGTTCTTTTGGACCTGCCAGGGTTGGCCCAGCAGCTGCAGTATCAACAACAATACCTCGATGTCCTTACTGGTTCGGTAGGGGAGTTGTCGGCCTGATTGGATGCCAGGGCCTCGTCTACCCCAGAACCAGCACCCGAGGGCCAAGATTCGTCAGTGACCCAGCTGCTGGCACCCTCCCGCTACGCTGGTGATTTAAGGACCTGCTGTGGCTTCCCGAACCAATGTTTTGTACGGTTCTCCCTGTTGCCTCGGCAGTTTCCCTCGGATGCGGTGAAAGTGGCATATATTATCTTGTCCTTGCTCGATGGGAAAGCCTTGATATGGGCTTCTCCCCTTTGGGAAAACAATGATTCTTCGCTAACGGATTTACAACTGTTCATCACGAACTTTCGCCAGGCCTTTGATGAGTCCGCCCGAGTGTCTGATCTGCTGCAACTTCGTCAGGGGGCTTGCTCCTTGGCAGATTATGCAATGGAGTTTCGGACTTTAGCCCAGGAAGTAGGTTGGCAAGATGGTAATCTTAAGGCCATCTTCCTGGAAGGCCTCTCCAGACGCATTAAGGATGAGATTGCGGCTCGAGATCTGCCGGAGGACCTCAACGCCTTGATTGAGATGGCTGCTCGCATTGATCGCCGCCTACAGCAACAGGCCAAGGAGCAGCAATCCTCTCGCCACAGTCCGGCTCGTGGGCCGAGACCTGCGCCCTCTCCTAAGAATTCTCGTCCAGATGCTCCCACCTGTGAACCCATGCAGCTGGGACGGGCCCCGCTTTCTGCTGAAGAAAGACGTCGCCGTTCGTTGAAGTTGTGTTTATATTGTGGCCAGAAGGGCCACTTCTTGGCACGCTGCCGGGAGCGTGCAGAAAACGCCAAAGCCTAGGAGGTCGGGAGAAGCTCCTCCTAGGCTGTGCTACAGCTCCTCAATGTACAGTTCCTGTTACTCTGGAATACCCCGGAGGATCCTTTGAGACGATGGCGTTTCTGGATTCCGGAGCCGGAGGTAATTTCATCCTGCACGACCTAGTCTCCCAGTTGCGGATTCCTACGCATAGACGGGAGGTCCCGTTATGAATTACCTCTATCCAGGGGATGCTCCTTCCTGGTCCCGTCCACATGTCCACGGCACCCATTACGGTCCGCACCGGGGCGATCCATTCGGAGGAGATAGCCTTCCTAGAGTTGGATAAGGCTGTCCACCCTGTGGTGCTAGGGTTGCCGTGGTTACAGAAACACTCGCCCACGATTCAGTGAGATACGCTACAGATTGTTAAGTGGAGTCCCTTCTGCCTGGCTAATTGAAAGTGCCTAAGACTCCTGCACTTCAGTTGTTGCACTCTGCCGTGGGTCCCCCTGCACCTTAGGAGGACTTCATGGATGTATTCTCCAAGACCAAGGCGGAGATCCTTCCGCAGCATCGTCCGTATGACTGTGCTATTGACTTGCTACCTGGTACTATGCCCCCTCGAGGGAGGGTTTATCCCTTATCTATACCTGAGACCCGGGCCATGTCCGAATACTTTGCAGAGAATTTGGCCAAGGGGTTTATCCGCCCGTCCAAGTCGCATGCAGGGGCAGGCTTCTTTTTTGTCAGCAAGAAAGACGGCTCACTGAGGCCGTGTATAGACTATCGAGGCCTAAATTCGATTACCAAGCAAGACCGCTAATCGCTCCCGTTAATCCTGGAGCTCCTTGATCAGCTTCAAGGAGCGAAGATTTTCACAAAGTTGGACTTACGAGGAGCATACAATTTGGTCAGAATCCGTCCTGGAGATGAGTGGAAGACTGCGTTTAATACCCGAGATGGGCGTTATGAGTACCTCGTGATGCCTTTCGGCTTATGTAATGCCCCGGCGGTGTTCCAGCACCTGATGAATGAGGTGTTACGGGACCTTCTGAACACCTGCGTAATTGTTTATCTCGACGACGTGTTAGTCTACTCCCAGGACCTGCCGTCACACTGTCAGCATGTCCGTCAAGTGTTCAGATACTTAGGGAGCATGGTCTGAACGCAAAACTGGATAAGTGCAGCTTTGAGAAGACCTCCCTGCCATTCCTGGGCTGCATAGCCTCTGCAGCAGGCTTTCAAATGAATCCTGAGAAAGTGGCGGCTATTAAGAATTGGCCCCGGCTGAGGGGTCTTAAAGCGTTGCAATGCTTCCTCGGCTTCTCCAATTTCTACTGTCACTTTATTCCCAATTACTCTCGTATTGTGGCTCCGTTAACTGCCCTCACCCGAAAGGGGGCTAACGCGGTGGATTGGCCAACTTCTGCCTGCCAAGCTTTTGAGGCCCTCAAAGAAGCCTTCTTATTAGACACCTGCCTTCGTCATCCGGATCCCAGCCGGCCCTTCGTGGTGGAGGTTGATGCCTCCAATGTGGCCGTAGGGGCCGTACTGAGCCAGTACTCTGATTCTGGACAGCTGTTGCCCTATTCATATTTCTCAAGGAAATTCTCCCTGGCAGAGAGCAATTACTGTGTTGGTGACAAAGAGTTGCTGGCCGTGAAACTTGCCCTGGAGGAATGGAGACAGTGGTTGGAGGGAGCCAACCATCCAGTTACGATTTACACTGATCACAAAAACCTAGCATTCTTGAAGCAAGCCCAATGCCTGAATCCAAGACAAGCCCGGTGGTCGCTGTTTTTTGATCGGTTTGACTTTACCTTACGCTACCGACCCGGCTCTAACAACGTTCGAGCTGATGCGCTTTCGCGCTCTTCTGAGGTCGAAGAGACTCCTGACACACCTCAGTATATCTTGGACCCCGTGAAAGTAAGTCTTGCTGCAACCTTGGTGTCCTCCCAAAGGAAAACCGTCGTTCCGTGTCGCTCCTGGAGAGCAGTTCTCGCTTGGACCCATGACTCCCTCACTGGGGGTCATGCTGGTTGGAAAGGGACTTTAGACTTGTTAAACCGTTTCTACTGGTGGCCAAGCTTTTGTGGGCTCATGCCCTACTTGGGCTGTTCAAAAGCCGCTCATCAGGAAGCCCAGGGGCTTGTTGCAACCATTGCCCATCCCGGTGGAGCCTTCAACACACATCTCCACTGATTTCGTCATGGATCTTCCTGCTTCTGAGGGTAATTCAGTCATCTGGGTAACCGTGGACCGATTTTCCAAGATGGCGCACTTTGTTCCCTTGCCAAAACTACCTTCTGCCCCTGACCTGGTTAGCCTGTTCGCTCAGCATATCTTTAGACTTCACGGTCTCCCGCAGGATATATTCTCCGTTCGAGGACCGCAGTGTACACCTCGCTATTGGAAAGCCCTATGCAAACGCTTCAATGTGCAACTTAGTCTTTCATCTGCATTCCATCCTCAGAGTAATGGGAAATGGAATGAACCAGTCGAACACTGAAGACTTTTCTCCGTGCCTTTGTGAACGATGACAAGATAATAGGTGCAATCTACTCCTTTGGGCGGAGTTCTCGTATAATAATCACATGCATGCTGCTACTGGAAGTTCGCCGTTCCTCGTTGTTTATGGGAAGCAACTTCGACCGCCCCTACCTTCGCCTGAACCTAGTGCACTCCCGGCAGTGCAACTCTCAGCCCGCCAGCTTCGGTCCTTGTGGATCTCTACCCAGGAAAAGATCCGTAAAGCCGCCCTGTCTGCCAAGGAGTGGGCGGAGAGGCATCGTCAGCCAGCACCTATCTTCCTTCCAGGAGACCGTGTCTGGCTTAGCACCAGAAATCTACAGCTATGTATTCCGTCTTGAAGTCTAGCTCCGAAATTCTGTGGGCCCTTTCGAGTCGCCGAACGAGTGGGAGCAGTCTCATACCATCTACGCCTACCCTCCTCCATGCGCATACATGATGTATTCCATGTGTCATTGCTGAAGCCTCTTGTGTTGTCCAGATACCACTCTCGGGCTCCTGAACTCTCGGACCCTTCAGTACCGGATGAGGTTACGTTATCAAGTACGTGAAGTTTTGGATGTCCGGTTCCACCAACGCCGATGGGAATACTTGCTTGCCTGGGAGGGTTGTGGACCCGAGGATAACTCTTGGGAACCGGCCAGGAATATCCTCGACAAGGACTTATTACGGCAGTTCCATCTGGATCACCCAAGTAAACCTGGACCGGCTAAGAGGGGGCGTAAGAGGGGAGGTACTGTTGCGGTCCTGGCCGCGAGCACCGTGACCAGGCCCTTACTTCCTTGTTCCCGGACCTGCTCCCACCTCTGGAGCCCTGGCTTGCGGCCTGTTTGGCGGTGTCCCCACTGGGGCTGCGCCGCCGCGAAGGTGCCTGAGGACGCCCTGCTCCTAGGCGCGCATGCGCGCCACTTGGGCACCTTTCTAGCCCGTTTCCCGCCAGTGGTGACTCCGCCCAGTTCCTGACGTCAGACGCCGCGGCCTTGATAAGCCGGCCCCGGCCATTCAGTCCTCGCCTTGCAATGGGTTAGCTTCCCGGTTTCCTGTTGCACTGTGCCCCGGAGTGACTCGCTTGGCTTCGTCGCTCTGTTCCTGCTACAGTACCTG
The DNA here is from genome assembly GCF_901001135.1 of Rhinatrema bivittatum. NCBI lineage: Eukaryota > Metazoa > Chordata > Amphibia > Gymnophiona > Rhinatrematidae > Rhinatrema > Rhinatrema bivittatum. Next base: position 310,177,345 of record NC_042617.1, read on the forward strand.
CTTGGTTCCTGCCTGCCTGCTACAGTACCTGCTTGGTTCCTGTTTACCTGCTACAGTTCTTGCCTGCTTCCAGTACCCGAGTCTTGCCTGGTTCCAGTACCCGAGTCTTGCTACAGTTCCTGCCTGGTTCCAGTACCCAAGTCTTGCTACAGCTCCTGCCTGTTTCCAGAACCCGAACCCAGTTACAGTATTGCTACTGTCCTAGTCTGTTTCCAGTTACCTGTCCTGATCCACGACCTGCCTAAGTCCCAGCGGCCGGGCCCCTACGGGCTCCTCCCAGGGGAGCTTCGGCTTCCAAGGGTGAAGCCACCTAAGTCCCAGCGGTTGGGCTCCTACGGGCTCCTCCCAAGGGAGTACCAGCTTCCAGGGTGAAGAGCATCTACGTCCGGCCTGAACATTTGTCTCCCGGCCTGCTATTCATTAGAGACATTGACCATCTATTCCCAGTCTCCAGCAGGTCGGCCCAAGGGTCCACTAAACTGAGACTCCCACAACAATATCATGTCGGACTCTAGACTCTGGATCCCAACTAACGGGAAGTATTGCATTTGCAATTTCTTTTAAGAAAAATTTCAAAAAAAGACATTAGATATGTATAAAACATTTTTTTCAAAAGGGCCAATGATTAAAGGTGACCCCGAGCGGTGAAAAATCAAGCAAAAATAAAGCTTGTTATCCGTGGGGTGATTTGAAGGTCCAAGATATTAATTACTAATTATATATTACAAAAATATAAAACATAAGATATTGGAAAAGCTTTTTTTGGTATTGCATAGATAAAAGTTTAGATACAATGTTTCTTACAATATTATTATTTTCATTGATCAAAGGACAAGTTTGAATGCATTATTGGGGACCTTCAGGTGAGTCACTTTATCTCCCTGTGCCTCAGCTCTAATCCCAGCTCTGTCACTGACTGTCACATCAGAAGGCGTCTGACATATTTTCAGAAGGCGTTTGACAAAGTTCCTCATGAGAGGCTTCTAGGAAAAGTAAAAAGTCATGGGATAGGTGGCGATGTCCTTTCGTGGATTGCAAACTGGCTAAAAGACAGGAAACAGAGAGTAGGATTAAATGGACAATTTTCTCAGTGGAAGGGAGTGGACAGTGAAGTGCCTCAGGGATCTGTATTGAGACCCTTACTTTTCAATATATTTGTAAATGATTTGGAAAGAAATACGACAAGTGAGGTAATCAAATTTGCAGTTGACACAAAATTGTTCAGAGTAGTTAAATCACAAGCAGATTGTGATAAATTGCAGGAAGACCTTGTGAGCCTGGAAAATTGGGCATCCAAATGGCAGATGAAATTTAATGTGGATAAGTGCAAGGTGATGCATATAGGGAAAAATAACCCATGCTATAATTACACAATGTTGGGTTCCATATTAGGTGCTACAACCCAAGAAAGAGATCTAGGCGTCATAGTGGATAACACATTGAAATTGTCGGTTCAGTGTGCTGCGGCAGTCAAAAAAGCAAACAGAATGTTGGGAATTATTAGAAAGGGAATGGTGAATAAAACGGAAAATGTCCCAGCGGGACACTTCTTCATGTTTTCTGGGAATGTCCGGGTATTCAAGCATATTGGGGGAGGATTGTGCAATATTTGAGGGGGTTGCTAGGGGTGAATATGTCTTTATCTCCGTATATGATTCTATTTGATTGTATTCCCAACACTGTGATTCGAGGGGTGGGTCTTCGTTGGTTTGTTCGGAAGGCCTTTGCAGTGGGGAAGAAGGTCATTCTGATTAATTGGAAGGAGCCAACTAGTCCTTCATATTGGATGTGGAGAAACCATCTCCATAGAATGATGCAAATGGACAACATGGTCTCTAAATCCAACCCCCAGCAGCGTCGCCGATTTCTACAGGTGTGGACTGTTTACATACAAGCTCTTTCTCATCGAGCAAGGAGTCTCATTCTGAACTGTTGATGGGTCTTGCCTCAGTATGGTGTCCGGGAGAAAATCCTCAGCGCGGGATCTACTGTAACATGGATTTTATTTGTCATGACGGGAACAGGGGCGGGTTAGGGTCGGGGGAGGGTTGTTAAGAGACACTGACCAGTGGTCATTCCTTGGGATATACTTGAAAACTGACGTATACCTGTGATTTTTGTTGTACTATTCCTTTTTGCAATTAATAAAAATTGTTTATCATAAAACGGAAAATATCATAATGCCTCTGTATCGCTCCATGGTGAGACCGCACCTTGAATACTGTGTACAATTCTGGTCGCCGCATCTCAAAAAAGATATAATTGCGATGGTGAACGTACAGAGAAGGGATACCAAAATGATAAGGGGAATGAAACAGCTCCCCTATGAGGAAAGACTAAAGAGGTTAGGACTTTTCAGCTTGGAGAAGAGACGGCTGAGGGGGGATATGATAGAGATGTTTAAAATCATGAGAGGTCTAGAACGGGTAGATGTGAATCGGTTATTTACTCTTTCAGATAGTAGAAAGACTAGGGGGCATTCCATGAAGTTAGCATGTGGCACATTTAAAATTAATCGGAGAAAGTTCTTTTTTACTCAACGCACAATTAAACCCTGGAATTTGTTGCCAGAGGATGTGGTTAGTGCAGTTAGTGTAGCTGTGCTTAAAAAAGGATTGGATAAGTTCTTGGAGGAGAAGTCCATTACCTGCTATTAAGTTCACTTAGAGAATAGCCACTGCCATTAGCAATGGTAACATGGAATAGACTGAGTTTTTGGGTACTTGCCAGGTTCTTATGGCCTGGATTGGCCACTGTTAGAAACAGGATGCTGGGCTTGATGGACCCTTGGTCTGACCCAGTATGGCATTTTCTTATGTTCTTATGAGTCACTTTATCTCCCTGTGCTTCAGTTCTAATCCCAGCTCTGTCACTGATTCTCTCTGTGAATTTAGGGTGAATCACTTTATCTCCCTGTGCCTCAGTTCTAATTCCAGCTCTATCACTGACTCTCTAGTTGATTTTAGGTGGGCTGGTTTTACCTCTCTGTTCCAATTCATTCACTTGTAATTAGTTAATAAAAATAATAATAATAATGCTGTTTCTTTTCTTTTCTTCATTTTGACTTTCAAAGCTTTCATAGAGTCCAGGATCCAGATATGAGCTGACAGGCTAACTATCCCAGGGATGATTGCATGCCTGTGATGGAAATGAGAAACTTACAAAGCATGTTAGGATCCAGTTTGAATGAAAGTGCTAAGCTGTATTTTATTTTAATCTATTTTTTATGTGATAATACGATCAGGAGGTAATTTTCAAAGCCATTTCTGGGCATAAAGCACGGGTTTATGCATGTAATGGCTTCTTATAAACTTGTCCATGCTTTGCGTAAATAGAAGTATTAGCGTTAAGTCAGTCTCCTGCATTCTTTTATGTGCACAAAAGAGAGGCATGGGGGGGGGGGGGGGGTGTCACTAAATTGGGTCAGAGTTTGGATTTATGCGTATAATTAACCCGTACATGTTGCGTGCTGCAAAGTGCAGGTGTAGCTTTGTACGGGAGAGCTTGTGCATGTCACATTGCATAACTTGCAAAGCAAACGTATGCAGATAAGTTTACTTTCAAAACTGACGTAACCTATCGGGTAGATTTGCTAAGGTGCACGCCCGTGTCGATGTACATGGACGCGCCGATTTTATACCATGTGTGTGCCAGTGCACGCATGTTACACGATCGTTGGGCCGTGCGCACATGCACGCTGGATTTTGTAATCTGTGCGCGGCGCGCGCAAGGGGGGGGTAGACTTTGGCAATTTTGCACACGGCGACGCATCGCGGCCTTCCACGGTTTCCTCCAAGCCCACTCCAATTAAGGAGCGGACTTCCCTACCGCCTGCCCTAACCTCCCTTCCCCTTCCCCTTCCCCTCTCCTCCCCACCCCCTAAACCCTTTCGCCTACCTTTTTTCAAGTTTATTTTGTTGGAGCAGTAGCAACTTGTGCAGGCCCTCAGTCCCTTCCCCTGTACAACGGCAAAGGGCCGCTGTACCGGCCGCCTCCAGCCCCACCCTCCCCTTTTCCTTGGCCCGGCACTTCTGCGTGTAATGGGGGGGGTTTGCACGTGGCTGGGCTCCTTTGAAGATGAGTGCGGTGCGTGCAAGGCCCGGCCACGTGCGGAACCCCCGTTTTTAAGACGCATGACTTTCTTAAAATCTACCCGTATGTGCGTAGCTCCCACGTACATTACCCATAATGTTACGAAATTACTCTCCCTGTGTATGTTTTATGGGCTTAGAAGTGACCAAAAAAAATCCAAGCTTCTCCCATAAAATTATTATTTTTTGTTTTACCGATCAAGCAGAAAAGGAAAAAAAAAAAAACCCAACAAACAAAAATCAAGAAATTATATTTTGCAGACCTGACGGGTGGAAAGAGGTTTTTCCAACTCTGGGAGAGCATTTGTTAGCAGAATCTAACAAGTGTTTGCATAAGTGAAGGCGGCTCCTTAATGCTTTTGCTCTAGCAGTTTTTTTGTTCCTTTAGGTGGGTGGGAAGGAGGGTGAAGCTTCAGGGACACACACGAAGGCATTTAAGGACACTTAATAGGGGATGTGCTCACAGCAAGGACTTGTGAGTGGCAATCATGCAACAGGAGAGGCTAATTCAAGAAAAAGGGTCACATTATTTGTTGTGGCTATAAGTGGGATTAAACTGAGTCAATTAAAAAATGTATTATTGCAAGCTAATCAGACTGCACAGACTACAGGGTCAAAAAATTGAAGGGGTAGCCAAGGAGGGTAACATTTCCAAGGGACTTTTGCAGTTAAAGTAGTGCTGCATTGGGCTCTGGGTGGAGAGGGGTGCGTGTGACTCAATTCTGCATGTCCTTGCCCACCTACACTTGAAGTAGGCATTCTGGGAGGGTGGCAGAGTTGGGGTGCGGAAAGATCTTATATCTTCAATGCCATGTGTGAAAACTAGGGTTGCCAACTTTTCCATAGACCAGGACTGGACACTTGAGGACCGGGGGGTGGGGTGAGGGAATGGTACCCCCTCATTTGCATATATCTTAGATCCTGCCAGTGAACTGCCTAAACAGTGAATCTATGTATCTGCAGAGCCACTGGGAGCTGAGGGCTGTGCTGTCCAATCACAGCATGGGAAAGGAGGCAGGGATACAGCACAGCTCGCCTCCGATAGGCTCCGCCCTGCCTTTCTCTTCCTCTAATTCAGAGGCTGTGGGAAAAAGGAGGATCCGCCTGAAAATCCGGACATTTAGCATCCGGTCGGTACTTCTGACTGGACACTGTACAGAATGCTTGGAAACCTGGCTGTCTGGTTCAAAACTGGGCAGTTGGCAACCCTAGTGAAAACGTACATGCAGACAGTTAGACATTTCTCAGCAGCAGGTGTAACTTCTTGCAGGATTGTGCACCTATGTTTGGGCGCAACCCAGGGATTTTCAGAGCAGATTTAGGCACATAAATCAGCTTTGAAAATTTGGGGTCAATTCTGCAGGTATGTTGTCCCCAGAGACTTTCTCTATCCAGGGGCTGCTGAGAATTACTCTCCCTATGTGCATCCTTTTACATACATAGGAGAGAGGCGTTCCAGGGGTGGGGTCTCGGTGGTGTTGGGGACTTAAGCACATATATTATGTTTTGATTTTCAAAAAAGTGCGAATACATTCTCTTGGCACCAAATATCATGTGTAATTGTATGCGGAGTTGTTTTGATGGGATAATTTTCAAAGCACACCTGCATAAATCCGCTTTGAAAAGTGGTGTAACACAAGCACGTGTTTGCCAGCTAAGCTTATGCGCAGTGTCACAAAATCACTCTGGAAAAGACAAGAGCCAGAAAGGTACCAAAGCCCGGCAGCTCAGTTTGCTAGCATAGATGTATGCATGTATTGGGCATGTAATGAAGGACACAACAAGGGGTTTGCATTAACCCAAGCTCGCAGCTCGTGAGTGGTAGCGTCAGTCATCAAGTCACGAATGTGAAATCAAATGTACTGTGCCTAGGGATTTAATTTTCTACAACTTCGGAAAGGCAAAAAAAAGCTTCTACCAAAATCAAAGGCGATCTTTGTCCAGCTTTTTAAATTTGGTACTTTCAGCCTAAGGTCCTACAGTTATGTTTGCAGACATTTACATTTGCCCACTTTTTTCTTCGTGTGGGACTCAGTCTGAAACCTTCCTCCAAACCCCCCCCCCCCCCCCAAACTTGAACTAAATTTATTTTTCTGTTTCTGTTTTTTTTTACTGTTTTACAGTACCTGAATGTAATCTACTTTGAAATGCTGGAAAAAAAGTGTGAAAAGCAGAAACCCCCCCAGAAAAAAACCAGAAACAGAAGTAAATTTATTTTAGAAAAGAAACCTCTTTGGCAGCCTTGGATTTGTCAGTAGGCACCCATTACGTCCGTGCCTAGGGCGGCAAACATTTAAGGGCTGGCTAAGATTTGCTGCCTTCCAGCTCTGCTGAATCTCGTTCAGCAGAGAACAGCCCTCTGATACCCTGTAACAGCCCCACACAGGAGAAGGGAGGGAGAGGGGCTGGGGGTAGCAAAATCCTAAATCTGTCCCTGCTCCCAGGCTGATAAAATGCCCCAAACATCTGTACAATAGTGCCTAACAAATATCAATAATAAAAGGATTCCTACAGTGCATAAATGCTTATGGATTGGCTTTTTTTTATGGAAAACTCTGTGGTTAGCAACTTTAAAATACAGGCAGGCAGAGGGCAGGTACGGCTCCAGACTTGGAAGAATTTAGCTGTAATGCATATGCCAAGCTTGTCGTGGTAGGATTATGGGGATATTGTACGTGACTTTTTATTGTTGAGGTTTACTATACCTGACCGCAGCTTTGTTATTCTGTGTGTTTGGGTCTCGGTACTGGAATAACAGGAAGTGCTGCAGGGCAGGACTGAGGTGCATTGGCAGAGCTGTGTGTTTGGGTCTTAGCACTGGAATAACAGGAAGTGCTGCAGGGCAGGACTGAGGTGCATTGGCAGAACTGTGTGTTTGGGTCTTAGCACTGGAATAACAGGAAGTGCTGCAGGGCAGGACTGAGGTGCATTGGCAGAGCTGTGTGGATTAACCTTGCACAGTATCTAACCTAAGCATGCTTGGGTTCCATCCATCCTTTCGGCCCCTCCCTCTAATAAATGCTAAAAAAAATTACATTTGATTAAAATAAAAATGTAATCATGTGCAGAGAGGGAAAAGGGTGTGAGAGGTGAGACCCCAGGGGCTGTACAGCTTAGGGGAAGGGAAGATGTCGATGTATTTGTGACCTTAAGCAATCAATTTATCTGTCAAAGTCCTGGATAGAAAGCCTCACAACCAGCTACAAGTAGAACTGCTTATTAAGGGCTATTAGCTCTGACCTATAGATTTATGGGCTGAGCATTAACTGAGCTCCCTACAGGGATCCCAGATTTTCTTTCTTTCTTGCTTAGAACACTGAAGGCTTCTCACTCTAGAAATAATTTTTTTTTTAGAAAGAAAAAGTTTTCAACGATGGTGGCTCTCAGCTCTCTTATGCTGCACCAGTGAGTATTCTGCATTCCCGTGGCTGGGACATGACCACACACAGGAATAGCATGCTAGAGTTACAAAATGTGCTCATAGGGAAGCTTAACTTTTATTGTGTGCTATATTTAATTACCCTATAGAAATATATCCATTGGCCCTATAGGGACTTCACTGACGATCTTTTCTTCCCAAATAAAAAGGGACGTCCTCTTTTTTTGCAGGTTCCTGTATCTTTACTGAATTCCCAAGAATGTTTAAACACACGTTCCATTTAGGGGACATGACATGAACTCGTTTGGGAAGATACTAATATCGAATGGCACAGCACAGCTTACTGATATAGCAATAAAGGTTGCAATTACAACATCTGGGATACCTAACGATCTACAGGCTTCCAGATTCCCTGATGTTTTTTTTTTTTTATTATATAGTTTAGCTGCAACAGCATCCTCCTATCTGTATGTCAAACCCACTGTATTCCAAGTAAGCATCTCTAGGAAGGAGCAAGCCTTCCAGTTGAGAAAGATGAGTTTTAAGGCCGAGGACAGTAAAATATCTATCAGGTTCTTCTGAGATGCAGAAATGTCTTCCATAATTGCAATCAATTTCCAAATGATAATTTGAAAGGAAAGCTCACATTGCATATTCAGCATGAAGGCAGTTTTCAAAGGCATTTTCCATGAGCGAAACTGTGTTTTGCACATTGCCATGGCATCTTTTTACAAAATTGCCAGCCCGATGTGCAGGTAAACCTAGACACGCCTGGTCCTGTGGGAATTTATCAGGACTGGATGGAGGTGTTCCCAGGTCTGGAGCTAGGGAGGGGATCTGGACTCGTGTGTGTGTGTGTGTGTGTGTGTATACTTTTTCATTTTCTTCCAAAATCTTTCCATGATGTGCTGGGCAGGCTATAAATTGCTATGAATATGTTCTCTGTGGGTAAATGTGGTGGACTGATTGTGAAAGCCGACATATCTGTTTTGAAAATTGGTGTAAATTATGCCTATATTTGCTCCCAAATTTTGGAAAGCTGTTATAAAATGACCCCCTTACTCCTTCTTCCCTATGCCTTCCTCCCACACCAGTCTAAATTTCCTTACCAAAATAATATAACATATGTGAAAATGTCTATCGCTGCGGGGCAAAAGCAACATTTAGAGGCCTACACAGTGTTGGTTGTTCCATCAGGCAAACCAGGCAATTGCCTAGGACGCCGGGATCTTTTGGGGGGTGGGAAAAAACCCCAGGACATCTCCAGGTACCACCTACCCACTTTTAAGGGAAAGGATCCTGGATGGGCTTAGGGGATAGAGCCAGAGGAAGCTGAGCGGGTGGGGTGGTGTGGAAAGATGCTGTTAGGCAGGTGGAGAGAGAGAGAGAGAGAGAGAGAGAGAAAGAGGATGGTGGATAAGTAGGCATGGAGAGAGAGGATGCTGAGCACTGCAAAAAGAAAGCAAAGAGATTGGGGCGATTCTGATGTGAAGGAGGAAAGAGGAGCACGCTGGGGGGGGGGGGGGAGAATAAGAAAGGAGAGAGGCTGGATGAGGGAAAGAGATGGGATGCTGGGCACTGTGGATAGGAGGCAAAAAGAGGGGGATGCAGAATGGGGCATTAGAGGGCAACGCTATGCCGATCAGCAAGTGTGTAAGGGGAAGGTGCAAGATCCAAGGCTCACCTAGAGTACCTAATGCATTTGCACTGGCCTGCCTTGGCCTACAATTACATTTTCCCTAAAAAAGGTAAGCGTGAATGTGCAAAAATATTTAACATGCACATTAAAATGAGTGATGTTAAAAGATTCACTCTGTTCCTGGTAAAAAAAATAAATAAATAAAAATGTGCCTTCTAGCGAGGTCATGCACAGCAACCCGAAAATGCAGTGGCTGAATAGTGCGATCACGTTACTTACCCACGGGAAGCCACATAAGGTGATCCTGCTACCTTGAGCATTCTCAGTTGTCTTTTCCTGTTGGCTCCTCCTGCTCGTTTCCAAAGAGTATAAAACTGAGCCTAGCAGATGGGAATTGTTTGTTAGTGATTACGGAAGAAAAAAGGACATCTAGCATACTCCAGGCGAGGCGGTGAAAGAAGAGTAGAGTTCCAGGAAGGCAGAAAACTGGCATGAGGGTGTGTTTAGAGCCATCCGTCTTATCTGTCAGTAAGGGATCTTCAAAGAGTCCTGTGAGATGCTATTTTTAGAGTGTAGAAGAAGGTCTTAATCTGCACGGAAAAGTTTATTGCATAACCCCTTATTATCTTCCTGAGCACCGAGTTCAGAGTTTGGAGATTTTTTTTTTTATCAGCGTTCAGTCTGTTTTATGAGGAAAGACACAGATGGGTGATTTCCAAAGAGTTAATAAAACCAGCATATATGTGTTTAAGTAGCATGTACATGTATATATGCTATTTTATAAAGCTCAACAGTACACACATTGTGCAGAATCACACATACATTTTAACAGGCAAAAAAAAAAAGAGGCGGTCTAGGGTCACTCCAGGGTGGAGTTCTGTGCAAATTGCTATTTTGTAAGTAGTACATTTCTTAAATTGTCCATACACCTTTACACCTTCTAATTGATTTGCACAAATTAAGATTAGACTTGTCTTTTGTCTGAAGTTTGTGGGTGGGAGGTATGGGTGAATCGGTGGGAATTTAGGATGAAGTGCCAGCTAGAGGGTCTTTGTGAATTGTTGAAGGTCTAGGAAAAACCAATGTGTTACATTTGCCGGCTGCGGCAGGATGCTGCAGCCGGCATCACCACCCCTGTGCCAGCGATACTGTCCTGACGTGGCAACCTTACAAGCCTCAGCCCCAATGATGGCTGACTCAGCACGGCAGTAACGCAGACGCCTAAGGCACGCGCGCCCCTGCATGGCTCTTGAAGGCTCCATGGCAGGAACCTACATATGGCGCCCCTTGATGACATCAGGGCCCCTCGGGCCATTTAATCCTGACAGAAACTCTGGCTCATTGCCTCAGCAACAGGTCCCCTGGTGTGCCTCGTGTCTCAGTACATAAACTTAGAAACGTAGAAATGACGGCAGAAAAGGACCAAATGTTCCATCTCGTTTGCCTAGCAAGCTTATGGTAGCACCTGCTGTGCCATACAGGTCTCCTCCATAAAGGTATCATCAGGGCTTGCATACACAGGTCTTCCCCATAAAGGTATCATCAGGGGGTGGCATCTGCCTTGCAGTTAACCCCACACTTATTTTCCCAAATGGTTAGTCAGGGCCCTTGTTGGGTTTCTGTCTGAGAACAATTTCCTGGTCCCTCTTGCTGTTGAAGCAGAGATCAATGTTGGAGTTTCATTACAAGTATCAGGCTTATTGGTTAAAGGTAGTAATAGCCGCATCAGCAAGTTACCCTCATGCTTATTTGTTTTCCCAGACCATATAATTCATGTCCATGTTGGTTGCTGTCTGAAATTGATTCCCCCTTTCCTCTTTCCCCTGCCGTTAAAGCAGAGAGCAATAATGGAGTTGCATCAACAGTATGAAGGCTTATTGGTTAAGGGTAGTAACGGCCACACCAGCAAGTTACTCCCATGCACTCTTTTTCCCCTCATTTCCATCCTCTAGCCCAGAGCTTTCCAAACTTTTCATGTTGGTGACACACTTTTTAGACAAACATAATTTCATGACACGGTAATTCAGTCTACTAGTAAACCAGAGGTTAAAGGTTAAACGAACGAAACATATTTCGACAATTTATGTATGTTTCCTTAAATATATACATAAATAAAATGTTTCACGACACAACCTATCTCATGAAAACCTTAAATTTATATTAAAAATATATATTCCAAGATTCATGTTATTGTTATAATTTATGAGAAACAATAATAAAACAAATTGTCTGTCCCCCACACACTCATCTCTCTCCTCCCCCCAAGCACATGTCTGTCCCCCACACGCTCATCTCTCTCCTCCCCCCAGCACATGTCTGTCCCCCACACACTCATATCTCTCCCCCTCAAGCACATGTCTGTCCCCCCAGCACAGTTTGCCCCCCCCACTCACTCATCTCTCTCCCCCCAGCACATGGCTGGCCCCCACACTCATGTACCTCGTCTTTTTGATTGTTGCCAGTTAAGTGCTTCACTCCCTTCCATGATCACCAGACACTGCTGCTTGCAGTCAGTACTCCTCATGGCCAGGCCTCATCGGCAGCAGCAGCCAATGCAAGGATGGCTGGGCTCGTTCCACCCACCAAGCCCCCCAAAAAAATGCGATTGACAGCAAAAATCACCCAATAATAAGCAACCCATAAACTGAAAAAAAAGTGAATCTCTAGAAAAAAAAAAGCCCAAACTCGCATCAGAGTTGACCGGGCTTGCGCGACACACCTGCACACTGCAGGCGACACACTAACGTGTCCCGACACACAGTTTGGAAAGCTCTGCTCTAGCCTTTAGGGATCCACAGTGTTTATCCCATGCCCCTTTGAAATCTTTCACTGTTGCTTCTTTATCCTTGACTTGCTCTTTGCCCTATTCCTTGTTTGATTCCCGTGTCTTGCTCCTTGCCTTGTTCGTGCTTTGGTGTGTCTTCATCCTTGCCTTGTTCCTTGCCTGGTCCTGTGACTTGCTCCTTGCCTTGTTTGTGCTTTGCTGGTGTCTTCGTCCTTGCCTTGTCGTGTTTCCCTTTGGTATGACTTCCTGGACTCTGACCTCAGCTTGGACTCTGACCTTCCCTGACCACTGCCTGGACCTGATCCTCTGCCTTGGACCTGACTCTGCCTTGTTTGCTGCCTGCCTTGACCTCCAGCCTGGTATTCCACAACTGCTGTCTGCTGCCTGCTGCCTGCCCTGACCTCCACTTGGACCTGGACTCTCGCTCTGAAAAGCCCTAGGGACCCTTCTAAGACCTGCCAGCTGCAGAACCCAAGGGCTCAACATGCGGGAGAGGCAGCTGGTATAGGTGAAGCTCCAGCCTGTCCTGCCCACGGGCTTCTCTGCCAGCTGCCAGTGTGAGCCTAGTGGGCTCACTCGCAAGGTGATGCCAATCATACTGCAGCACTGAGGGTCCAATATTTTTCTGACGATATTACACAGTGTCAGTATCAGTAAACTGGAAATTCAAAAGATGTGCACAAGTTAGTATTTTCAGAATGGTGTACATGCATTCTTTGTAAAATACCTGCCTCCATGTTTAATTCCAGGTTACTAAGAATTATTACAATTCTTTCATGCATAATTGCAATTATTTCATGTGCTGAGAAGGTAACTTTCAAACAACTCTGCGTGACTGAAGGCCATACGGAGATCTACAATAATATTTTAGAAACCATGAGTATCAGATATGCGCGTATTATAAAATATGCATATATATATATATATATGCTTATTTGTGAATGTATGCAATACATTGAAAGTGAGTATTTCAATGCATTAAACTTGTGTACTTTTCCTACCAGTAGTAAAAGTATGCGCGCATATATTTGACATGCGAAAGTTTAGTAGGACTTGCGTAAAACCTAATTTATATGTGCAAGTTGGGATATTTTAAAACTTGTGTGCTTAATTGAAATTACTAGTTTTCCAGTTCCTCCACCAGTTTGCCCCAGTCCTTCTCCAGGTCATCAAGACCCTCCTGGTTCTTCAGCTCGAATAACCCCCAGGTCACCCAAACAACGCCCACCCAGCCAGTAAACAAGTTTGATATCAATTATGCAAAATAATTAATAGTGTAACATTCAATGAGAAAATTGCCAAATGTAAGCAACTTACATGTGTAACTGTTGGCTCCGCCCTGTAACGTCCCCAGACCATCCTTTTTTTTTGTGTATATCTGTGCGCGTGAAACCTAAAGTGTGTGCGTACTTTTAATGTTTATAAAATAGCGATTACCTGCGTACATGCCAGTTTTTGTGTGTGAAACTCTTTGAAAATTCACCTTTGAGGGGATGACTTTCAGGTGACCCTGCACGGCCCCATATACACACGCATATGGCTGCGCGGAAATCTGCTTCAGTATTTTATAATCTGCGTGTACATACAGACAGGTTCTAAAGGGTGTATATGTTTGATTCCTCGTGAATGCTTGCAATGCACAGAAAGTGTGTACTTTTCCTGCCCTTTTTATAAACATGCGTGCATATTTTAAGCAGGAGAAAAATGGAAGTTGCTTGCATCAAACTCTGATTTATATGTGGAAGTCGGAATAGTTTTAAAACATGCTCATGCGATTGAAATCACCAGTTTGCTAATACCTCCACAGTTCACCCATTCTTTCTCCAGGGCATTGAGACGCTCCCAAATTTTCACCCGGAACTCCCCCAGTTCATCCAGACCTCCCACCCAACCAATGGCCGAAAACAGATGAGTCTGATATCAGTAGTGCTTGATAATTAGCAGGCATAACATCGCACAAATAAATTGCTTATTGCATTCATAGAAATCTCTCATATGCGTTTGCAATGCCCCTAGACCACCCCTTTTTCACACAGGCAATGTGCATGTGAAACTGAAAATATGCATGTGCTTTCGATGTTTAGAAAATAGCATGCATAGGAGTACAAGCTACCGACGTGCACATATGCTAATTTTACACAAGCAACTCCTTTGAAAATTCACACCATATTTTTTTTTTAATTGGTAGAAAAAGTAAGTGTGTTCCTGCATTAAAAATATACATGCAAACCACAACATATGCATGTACACTTGGGGCAGAAATAAGCAGTATTTTATAAACTGTGCAGCTCCTGCCACACTGTTTCTAAAATACCAGCATAAATCTCCATGCATCCACTTGCATGCACAGATGTACCATGGACAGTTTTAGAAGTTTGGCAAACATCAAAACCCTCAATGAGTTGCTCCATAAAATAGCCCATTATGCAGGTTCTGAATAGGTTTCCAGGTCCTTTTCTCACTCTTTTTCAACCCCCTGGCAACCCCAGCAAGTGCAATCTGCAAACATTGATAGAACCCCAAAACCACTAGGATGCCAACAGCTTATCTCAAGTTTCAGAAATATTTGCTACGTTTTACAATGAAAGATATCACTTTTTCCTGCTAAGCTCTTTTATAAATGCCCGATCAAACGTTCATATGCCCTATCTGACACCCAGGCCAAATAATATAGTAATTGTTAAATTTAAATATTAGTTGGAAAATTGTCAAACTGTCTGCATTTGGATTAAGACTGCACGTGCTTTTTATCTGTGGGCTGTGTACCAGTTCTAGGAGCGAAAGCACGCACATATAGAGTATGCAGGGTCTCTCGCCCCCTCCTTTTTTTAGTGGGTATAATTTTGCTAGAAAAGTATGCACGAACATTTGAAAATGCAACCTATGGGTCATAGGTGATGCCCTGTAAGCTAGTGGCATCAATGGGCACATACACCCCAAAACATCCGACCTGCCCATCCACACCCAGGCTGCTGAGATAGCAGCAAGGTATTGGCTGTCTGGGTGTGGCTGTGCTGGTGTTATAATGGGATAGGGAAGACTCACTCATGGCAGAAGGGAGGATCAGACAGTCGCATCACTGAAATGGGAGGGTCTGGCCATTTTAGCCCTCCATCTGGCTTCCAGACACTACCCTTAAATTGTGTTCTATATTATCTGGACAGTGGATAACCATAAGCATACTTTTTCTCCCCTGATGTAAACGTGCCCCTGGGAATGCCTCCATTCTGTGCATGGAAACATTTTTGCAATTTACATGGGTAAAACCAGGGCCGGTGCAAGGGGATTTGGCGCCCTAGGCGAGCCTTTTCCCTTGTGCCCTCCCCGGGTTGCGCCGCCACCCCCCGGTCTTGGCCCCAACTCCTACCTCATTCTCGATCACGCCCGCTGACGGTGTGGTTTTCTGGGTTGCGAGCAGGTTGGGCACTGCTTGCAGCCTGCCAAATCTCCACTCCTCTTTGCCACCGCTTGCGGCCCCATATGGCTCGCACCCAGTGGGTCTCTGGCACCCGAGGGCTAATCCATGTGTGTGCTTCTCCAGCATCCCCCCCCCCTGAATCCTTCTTGTACTAATGCTTAAGGTCACAGAAAATCTGTGGTGTCCTTAGACAGAAGAATTTGGTGGGGGGGGGGGGGGGAGTCAAAATGACATTTCTTCATCTCACCCACCTCTATAGCATGGATCCTGCTTTAAAATTGGTTACAAAAAAAGTGTTAATAAAAAAAGTCCAAAGGGTCTTCTGCGTAATTTAAAAAAGCTGGCCAGTTTCACACTATAAAATTATTTGATAGCCTCATTCAACTAATTCTATGTGGCTATGAAAGTGAAGTCTGGAATTTATAGGAAGGGACAGAATGTCAATATAAATCCTGCACCTCCAGTTCTGTAACTCTGTGCATCCACTGAAATTCCCCCAAACAATGGAGCTTGGATGTTTCCCTTACAGCTCATCATAGTAAAAGATATTTTCAAATTCTGGTGTCACCTCACAGTAACAGCAGCACAAACACCTTCCACTGCCAGGCACATTGGGGCGGATTTTAAATGCCCTGCGTGCGTAAATCTGGCCGGATTTACGCGCACAGGGCCCTCGCGCGCCGGCGTGCGCAGAGCCCCGGAACGCGCGTAAGTCCCGGGGCTTTGTAAAAGGGGCGGGGAGGGGGCGTGTCGGGGGCGTTCCCGAAACGACGCGGCGTTTCAGGGGCGGGCCCGAGGGCTTGGCACCGGCCTGGGGGCGTGGTCGAGGCCTCCGGACCAGTCCCCGGATCGGGTGACGGCGCGCCAGCACCCTGCTGGCCCGCGCAGATTTACATCTGCTTTTAGCAGGCGTAAATCTGCCAACAAAGGTAAGGGGGGGTTTTAGATAGTGCCGGCGGGGTGGGTTAGGTAGGGGAAGGGAGGGGAAGGTGGGGGGAGGGCGAAGGAAAGTTCCCTCCGAGGCCGCTCCGAAATCGGAGCGGCCTCGGAGGGAACAGGCAGTGCGCGCTGGGCTCGGCGTGCGCAGGTTGCACAAATGTGTACCCCTTGCGCGCGCTGACCCCGGATTTTATAAGATACGCGCGGCTACACGCGTATCTTATAAAATCCAGAGTACTTTTGTTCGCGCCTGGTGCGCGAACAAAAGTACGTGATCGCGCAAATTTTTAAAATCTACCCCATTGTGAACTAACACAAAACCCCACAAAAAAAGACACTCAAAATCTATACTGGAATCCCATCGTAACATAACAGTAATAACACCAAGGACTCGAACAACAATAACCCTACCTGTGAATAAGCAAGGGTAAATATTACACTGGGTCCTAGAATCCCAATACACCACCTACTGAGGAAACAAAACAAACCCGATTGCTATAGATCCCTATGCTAGCAGAATCTCTCATCATAGTCACACACACAGAGCAGAGACAGACCCTCACCAAATACAGAATACAAAATAAAGGAGCACAAATTATACAAAAACTGAAATGGAAACCCCAAGAAGCCAGACTCTGTGTATTAACAATGGAAAAACAGAACCACCATTCCTCATAAAGCAAATAAAATCAAGAAACATAAAGCATCAGTTATAATAGTAAAACCATACTAATAAAAGACTATTTTAAAACTATTGATAAATAGAATTTCTATTAATTAAAATCATATACATTTTTTTTACAATTTCCCAAACAACAATAAAATATTTCAAAACAGCACATATATCAAATAACACCCAATAATTAAAACTAATAAGGATTTTAAAAAGCTCCTGTCCATACGTGGGAGCTCTTGATTTCCAGTCATCCTGATATTGTCGAGGATTAGGAGGTTATTCTCTCTCTCTCACACATACTCACATGTCCATTCTCTCTCACACATACACTGTCACATACATACACATTCATGCTTTTATATTCACCATAACCTCTTGCTCTCACAGACACTGACACACTCTCAGGCTCTAAGACACTATCTCCCCCTCCACACACATCCCCACACACAAACTCTTACTCCCCTGGATTTTCTCATACACACTCATGCTTCCACACTCACTGGCTCCCTCACATACACACAAACACACACACCCAGGCAAGCTCCCAGTCATTCTCACACACACAGACCCCCAGGCAGGCACCAATTTATTCTCACACACATATACACCACACTCAGGCAGGCACCTATTCTCACACATACAAACCCCAGGAAGACACCCATTCATTCTCATACACAGACACACCCTCCAGCAGGCACCCATGCATTCACACACATACACCCCCAGGCAGAGTCCCATTCATACACATGCACACACTAAAGGCAGACCCCCCTCTCTTTCTTTTGCCAGCAACCTCAGAGCCTCTCTCATTCCTCTGCTGGCAATGTCACTACTGTCGCATGGCTATTGGGGAGGCGCTGATTGCTGCTACTGGCACTGAAGCCCATTCTACTGCCTCCTCTGTGCAGGCCCCGTGGGTTTCTACTTCCTCCATGCTGATCTCGTACATTGTGAGATCCGCATAGAGAAAGTGCTACTCTTGCACATTACCAAAGATTACATGTGCCAATCAGTAAAAAGTAATTTACTTTTTTTTACCTTTGCTGTCTGATCTTAGTTTTCTAATCGTTGATCACAGGCTTTTTTGTTCCACCTTCCCTTTCTTATTTTTTTGCCAATTCCTTTTATATTGTCTTTTTTTCTACTTCTTTTCTCTCCATCTGTCTTCTTCCCTCAAACACACAGTCAGGTTCTCATTCTCACATGCTTTCTATCTCTCTCACACACACACACACACACACACACACACACACACACACACAGGCTCTCACTCTCACATGCTCTCTCTCATACAATCATTCATACACACAGTTTCTCTTGCACATGCTATCTGACTCTCACACACACAGGCTCTCTCTCACTCCCACATGCTGTCTTGCTCAAGCACAGGCTCTCACTGTCACATGCTGTCTCTCTCTCACACACTGAGGCTCTCACATGCTGTCTCTGCAAACATTCAGGTCCTCACTCCCACACACAGTCTCTCAACTCACTCTCACACACACACACACACACAATCTCTCAACTCATCTCATACACACACACACACTCTACAGGCCCTCAGCCTCTCTCTTGCCTCTGGGCCTCCTCTTCATGGGTCGCCGCAGGATGGGCTCTGCAGCGGCTCTGATCTTCTCGGGCCGCCCACAATGTAGGATCCGCCGCGGCGGCCCTGCTACTGGGCCTCCTACTCTTCTCAGCCCGCTGCGACTTGAGATTCACGGATGACTATAAACGCTGCTCCTCTTCTGCAAGCGGTTGATGCTCCTCTACCTTCCTGCCTGCACAGCTCCCGCAATGTTTTCTTCCAGGGCCGCGCGGGCAGGAAGGAGGAGGAGCACCTGCAGGTTTGGACGCAACTTTTTTCTTTGGGCCATGGTGACTTAAGCTCCACCACGGCCCTGCCGATCTTCCTGCTGTGTGTGTCTGGCGCACAGCACAGCACAGCAGTAGTTCACTGCTCAGCTGCCAGTGGGATGAGGTCCACCAGCGGCCGCATTGGCTCCCCCTGACCTCCCCTCCGTATACCACTGCTCAGCGCCCCCTAATGCTTGGCACCCTAGGCCCAGGCCTTGTTCGCCTAGTGATTCCACCGGCCCTGGGTAAAACGCTTTCTCCTAGGACCAGCAGGATATTAGTCCTCACGCATGGGTGACATCATCGGATGGAGCCCGGCACGGAAAACTTATGTCAAAGTTTCTAGAACTTTGACTAGGCATACTGAGCATGCTCAGCATGCCCTATACCACGCGTCTGCGCGGGGTCCCTCGTCAGTCTCTTTTTTTTCTGCAGCTCGTGGCTTTTTGTAAAAAATAAATTGCTTGGAAAACTTTTCCACCGATCGTGTTTGGGGGTTATTTTTTGTGTCTTCTCAGTGCGGGTCCCTCTCCAGTTCCCTCTAATGTCCCAGTGAGGTTTTTCTATGGTTCGGTAAGTTTTCTTTCGTTTCTTTTCCCCCTTTGGCGGCGGTGCCTTGGTGCCCACCAGCGCCAGTCACCCGCCATCACCGTATTCATTTTTTGCCCCTTTCAGTTCATATCATCATGGCCTCGTCGGGCTTCTGTCGATGCCCTCAGTGCTCGAGAGCTATGTCCATTATGGACTCATATCATGTGTGTATTCTTTGCCTGGGGGATCTCATGATGTCCGGGGGTGCCGCTTGTGTGACCAAATTATCCCAAAGGGACGTCGTGCTCGCCTCGACAAGATGGAGAAACTCTTCGGGGCGAGAAAATCCAAGTCATCGACGTCAGCATCGGTGGTATCAATGCCAAAGGATCATAGAGCTGCACCGATGGACACCGAGCCATCGACATCGGCGGGGCTGTCTGCTCCATTGATGCTGTCATCGATCTCGGCACTGGGAAAAGACCAGGTCTTGCACCGAGGGAAGCCAAGGAAGCATCAGCACCAGTCACTTTCGATGCACAGTGCCAGGCTCCAGTTGGCACCTGTGCTTGCTGTGATGCCCCTGAAGCAACCCCATGGCAAGGAGTGCCCATACTCCATCGATGCTGGGGTTCCACAATGGTCTCCACCGGTCCTGGTATCAGTAACCGATCCACATCAGGGATACGAGGAAGATCTGGCCACCCCTGCTGCCTCCCAGTCTGTTTTGGCATCGGATACTTTCGAGGAGGAATTGGAGTGCAGAGTCCAGTTGTCGGTCAATCGGGCTCTGCAGGGCATCGAGTCTGTGGTACCGATGGTATCGGTGCCTGCACTCTCCCTGCTAGAGCCGCTGCTGGAGCATCTCAGTGTGCTCATTGGTGTGTTACTGACCCAGATAGGGCCGGTTCCTGGGAGGCCATCGATGCTCGGTGGGGCATTGATGCTTCCCCCGACCAATGCGGTGCTTGTTGCTGGTTCCTCCGAGGAGGAAGCTCCATCGAGGCCAGGGAAATGCCAAGGCTTTGCTGGGGCCAAGCACCCAGGTTCCCCATCCCCTGTGGATTACAGTGACGATGAGGTCCCTTATGACCCCTGGGAGGATGACACTGCAGAATCCTCCTCCGAGGACTCGAAGGGTCTCCCCTCAGAACCGTCTCCTCCAGAGGAACGAAGGAGGTCTTCACCTGAGGACCTGACCTTTGCAGGGTTTGTAAGGGCGATGGCGAAGGCCATCCCATTTAGGTTGTTGATGGAGGAGGACGCCAGGCACAAGATGCTGGAAATCTTCCAGTTTGTGGAGGCTCCTAAAGAGATTGTGGCAGTCCCAGTACATGAGATCTTTAAGGAGTTGCTGTTGAGGGTTTGGGAGAACCCCCTCACAGTACCTCCTGTGAATAGGAAGGCGGACAGTTTTACCTCATCCAACAGGCTACCAGATTTGAAAAGCATCAGCTGGCTCACCAGTTGGTAGTGGTTGAATCTGCTCTCAAGAGGGCCAAATGCTCTCGCACCCATGCCTCAGTGCCCTTGGGGAAGGGTCACAGAGCGTTGGACACTCTTGGGAGGAAGGTATTTCAGGGAGCTATGCTTATTGCTCACATTGCCTCCTACCAGCTCTACATGAGCCAATACTCTCACAACCTCTGAAAGGTGGTGCAGGAGATGGCTGAGCGGCTGCCTCAACAGCAGCAAGACACCTTCATGTCATGGTGTGTCAGGACCTGCAGTGCGGAAAACACAAGGTGCATGCCACCTATGATATTTTTGAGATGGCAGCGAGAATCTCTGCAGCGGGAATTGGTGCCCGCAGAATGGCATGGCTGCAGGCCTTGGATCTCCGACCAGTGGTACAGGAAAGATTCGCTGACCTGCCCTGCACAGGAGAGAATCTCTTCGGAGTTAAGGTAAGGGACGTGGCAGCCCAGTTGTGCGATCACCATGAGACCCTCCAGCATCTCTCTACTAGCACTTCAGACCTGCCCTCCTCAGCCAGGAGGTCTGCGAGGCTGGGTCAGAGGAGGTCTTTCTACCGCCAGAGTAAGTACTATCCTCCAGCCCCTCGCTCCTGTTCTCAGAGGGTGAGCCCTCGCGGCCATCCAAGGCAGCAGCAAGCTCCCAAGCCCCAACTGGCATCCCAGCCAAATCCCGGGACGGAGTTTTGACTGGATCATAGGGAGCATAAGCAGCTGTCCATACCCGAGATGCTGAGGGAGCAGGCCACAGTTCTTTGCGAATTGGTGGCCCAGTATAACCTTGGACCAGTGGGTTCTGTCTATCGTCCGTCATGGGTACAGATTGAATTTCTTGGTGTCCCATCAAACTCACCTCCCTGCCCATTTTGGGGGCCATTAATGAGTCAGGAGATACTGTTAAGGGAGCTCTCCATTGATTCCAAAGAGAACAGGGGGACTCCATCTCATCCTAAACCTGAGACCCTTAAACAAGTTTCTAAAAAAAGAAAAGTTCAAGATGGTTTCCCTGAACATTCTGATTCCTTTCCTGCAAAAAGGGGACTGGCTATGCTCCCTCGATTTAAAGGATGCGTACACTCACATCGAGATCTTTCCAGGTCACAGGAGGTATCTCAGATTTGTGGTGGGAAAACCACACTTCCAGTATGGAGTGTTGTCATTCGGGCTAGCGACAGCCCCACGGTTCTTTACAAAGTGCCTGGCCATGGTGGGGTTGCACCTCCACAGGCTGAGAGTGCATGTTTTCCCCTATTTGAACAATTGACTAGTAAAGAGCTGTTTGGTCCTTGTGCTTGATCATCCAGGTGTTGGAGTCACTAGGATTTGTCCTCAACTACTTGAAGTCCCATCTCAGCCCGTTACCTCAATTGGACTTAATAGGAGCCCTGCTAGACACAGCTCAGGCAAAGGCCTTTCTGCTGCGCTCCAGAGTGCTCACTTTGGCATCCATAGTGGAGCAGAGCCAGCAGGTATCAGCTCTGCACATGTTGAGGCTGCAACTGTCCATGTTACTCCCTTGGCACGTTTACACATGTGCAGAGCCCAATGGATCTTGAGATCGCAGTGGTACCAGGCCTCCCAGGACCTTCAGGCTTGCATCCACATCACCCTATCTCTCCCAGGCTCCTTGTCCTGGTGGCAAGTGCTCTCTAATTTGGAGCAGGGAATATCTTTCCAAACTCCCCCTACCCAAATTGTCCTTATCACGAATGCATCCAACATGTGGTAGGGTGCTCATTTAGACGGGCTCTGCACCCAGGGCCTGTGGTCCACCCAGGAAGCACAATATCAAATTAACTTCCTGGAGCTCCAGGTGATCAGGAACACTCTATGGGCTTTCAGAGATTGGCTGTCCAACAAAATTGTCCTTATCCATAAAGACAAGTAGCAATGAGGTATGTCAACAAGCAGGGAGGCACAGGGTCATATCTTCTGTGTCAGGAAGCAGTCCATATCTGGTCCTGGGCTCTGTCCCATTGGATGTGTTCTGGGCCATGAATATGGCCACAATGGAGAACATGATAAGGGACAGACTGAGTTGCAAAAAGAAAGTGACTCAGTTCTGCTTCCTGTACGGATCAGATGGCAAACCAGCCTTGAACGCCTTTGCCCACCATTGGGGCAAGGGTCTTCTATACACATATCCTCTGATTCCTCTGGTAATGAAGACTCTTCGGAAGCTTCAAGAGGACCGAGGGGCTATGATCCTCATAGCCCCTCATTGGCCAAGACAGGTCTGGTTTCCACTCCTTCGGGAGTTGTCCTTCCGGAAACAGATCAGTCTGGGGACTTCCCCAGATCTCATCACGCAGGATCAGGGCAGGCTGCAATATTCCAACCTCCAGGTCTTGTTGCTCACAGCCTGGATGTTAAGAGGCTGATCTTGCAGCTGCTTGATCTTTTTGAAGATGTGTCTCAAGTCCTGGTGGCTTCTAGAAAGCCTTAAGAACATAAGAACATAAGAAATTGCCATGCTGGGTCAGACCAAGGGTCCATCAAGCCCAGCATCCTGTTTCCAACAGAGGCCAAACCAGGCCACAAGAACCTGGCAATTACCCAAACACCAAGAAGATCCCATGTTACTGATGCAATTAATAGCAGTGGCTATTCCTTAAGTCAACTCAATTAATAGCAGGTAATGGACTTCTCCTCCAAGAACTTATCCAATCTTTTTTTAAACACAGCTACACTAACTGCACTAACCACATCCCCTGGCAACAAATTTCAGAGTTTAATTGTGCGTTGAGTAAAAAAGAATTTTCTGCGATTAGTTTTAAATGTGCCACATGCTAACTTCATGGAATGCCCCCTAGTCTTTCTATTATCCGAAAGAGTAAATAACCGATTCACATTTACCTGTTCTAGACCTCTCATGATTTTAAACACCTCTATCATATCCCCCCTCAGCCGTCTCTTCTCCAAGCTGAAAAGTCCTAACCTCTTTAGTCTTTCCTCATAGGGGAGCTGTTCCATCCCCTTTATCATTCTCTGTACCTTCTCCATCGCAACAATATCTTTTTTGAGATGCAGTGACCAGAATTGTACACAGTATTCAAGGTGCGGTCTCACCATGGAGTGATACAGATGACATTTTCTGTTTTATTCCCCATTTCCTTTCTAATAATTCCCAACATTCTGTTTGCTTTTTTGACTGCCGCAGCACACTGAGCTGACGATTTCAATGTGTTTTCCACTCTGACACCTAGATCTCTTTCTTGGGTAGTAGCTCCTAATATGGAACCTAACATCGTGTAACTATAGCATGGGTTATTTTTCCTTATACTTAAAGGAAGGGTCATTTTCAAAGTTTACTGGTGGAAATGAAGTTTTAGAAAAGTGCCCAGCCTTTATGCAGGTAAAAGGATGCATGCAGTACCCCTGATGCACAGTACATTTTAGTCGCAGTAGTAGGAGGTATTCCTGTGACCAGCGTTGGAGAGAAGCTTGCAGTTTCTTGTTGTAAATGTGCATAGGTAGTTTTTTTTCTGTGATAATTTTCAAATGTGCCTACTTTCACTTTGAAGTGTAATGTCTGTGGGTCAGACCTCTTGCACCAATGCGGACAGCTTTAAAATTAGCCCCAAAGTGTATTTTCCTGTGCCCAGAAATGAGACACCTATCCCTGCCTCTCTTCTGTATGTAGTGTTTGAGATATCAGTTTAAGAGAACAGGTTCCGGAGTAGCGGACTATAACTTAATTGAAATAAATAAATAAACAAACAAGATACCTACTCCGTTTTTCTTCCTCATTGCTGGCAAAGTGTCATAGTCCTTGACCTATCCCACTGTCGACCTTGGAGATTCCTTATAAGATAGATGCATTTATTGCAATACTACTATATCGGAGTTTTTTTTATTAGCATAATATCAAATTTCCTTCTTTTTAGCTGGGTGACTCATCCTATTTACATTCAGAGATGATTCTTTTGTAGATGCAGGCATCTTTCTCAAGTAAACATACAGTTCTTGATTTCCATGCACACAGATTTAAATCTAATTTTATCCCAGACAATTGAAACTCAAGTCTTTGCAATGTTAGTTGAGCGTCAGCAACCAATGTAACCAAACTTTTTGTGCTTTCTGCAGTTGAATCCTCCCAAAACAAACTATAAATAGTAAAATTAACTTAGACAAAGCATTTGACTCCATGTGTTGCATTCAGAAGTCCTGTAAGAGGAATCTGGCATCCAGCCCTTTTTTCCTACTGCCTGCATTTCCCACAAAAGACCTTACTTCCTCCTAAAAGGTCTAAAACAGCAGTCTAACAGTATGGGCCTGTTTTATTAAGCCTCCAGTTTGGTGTTTATGGGAAAATAGGTTCATAAATGGGGCCCATTTCTATTGGCAGTAGTCCTAAGAAACCTTATCTCCCATTTCACTTTCCAGTTTTTCCCATCTCACTTATTTCAGACATATTTCTACTTTTTCCTCTCTGGTTAAGAGGAAATAGATTTTACCACCTGCGAAGGAAGGGATTTTTACTAAGAGGCGTGAAAATATGGACATTTTTTGCCCAATAGAGCAGTTCTGGCCCCAACACTCAGTCAAATTGCTAAGTGAATGGGACAGGTTTTTAGAGGAACAGATACTGGTGGGGATGATGATATAAACGCATGATAGGGAGAAGATATAATCTGGTGATTCGGAGTTGATCGTCACATTTAGGTTTGGGAAGGATTTTTTTTTTTTTTTTTTTTGCAGTTGCAAATGGTGAAGGTTTTGGGGATTTTATTTATTTATATAACTATTGCCTGGATTGCCCTTTTAGGCAGTCAGAAGAAGGTTAGACTTGATGGACCTCTGGTCTTCCTTCAGTATATGTAAGTAGGTATATGGTGTGGCAGTGTCACCCTGGAGAAGTACAGAAGCCAGAGGATGGAGACAGCCTTATTCCTTGGATGAGCTCCATGTCATGATTTCTGGCAGGAAAGAGCTGCCTCTTTAATAGGGAAAATAGCACCTGCAACCTTTTTAGGCAGCATAAAAAGGAAGCTTAATCCAGCCCCGAAATTTCAGAGCTGGGGAAAAGAATTCTGAAGCAAGCAAGGCCTGTGATATCAAAGTAAGCTGGAAGGCTCATTGCCCAGCTGCCTGATCAGCAAGTACAGGATACTGTATTGGATGTGGATGTTCAGACTAGAAAAGATGAGCAGATAAATCTATGTTTTGCTTTGCTTCTTGTATCTGTAGGCTCATAATCCCTGGTTTTCTTAGAGCGTTAGGATCTTGCATTGGGTGCACGGTTAAAGGACTTCCAGTATTTTCACTTTTCACTGGCAATGAATAAAATCACCTTTTCCTGAGCACTATTATAACTGGAACTGTGCGTTGTTTGACTGCTGCATGTGAGAGCCTGGAGCCCGCAGACTGATTAGTGGGTATAGAATACAGTTACCACCAGTGGCCATGATGTTAACGGAGAAGGCCTGCTGTTTGTTGGTCAAAACATGCTTCTGGCTATTTACCCCCCTAATTCTTCTGGCCCGGCAGTTTTCTCCCACACAGACTGGTTTCCAGCCCATCCAAAGCGGGCTTCTAATCAGGCGACTGCAGCATGAGCCTTCAATGGCAGCTGTCCAGGGGCTTGCCCCTTACATAAGAACATAAGAACATGCCATACTGGGTCAGACCAAGGGTCCATCAAGCCCAGCATCCTGTTTCCAACAGTGGCCAATCCAGTCCATAAGAACCTGGCAAGAACCCCAAAACTCAGTCTATTCCATGTAACCATTGCTAATGGCAGTGGCTATTCTTTAAGTGAACTTAATAGCAGGTAATGGACTTCTCCTCCAAGAACTTATCCAATCCTTTTTTAAACACAGCTATACTAACTGCACTAACCACATCCTCTGGCAACAAATTCCAGAGTTTAATTGTGCGTTGAGTAAAAAAGAACTTTCTCCGATTAGTTTTAAATGTGCCCCATGCTAACTTCATGGATTGCCCCCTAGTCTTTCTACTATCCAAAAGAGTAAATAACCGATTCACATCTACCCGTTCTAGACCTCTCATAATTTTAAACATCTCTATCATATCCCCCCTCAGCCGTCTCTTCTCCAAGCTGAAAAGTCCTAACCTCTTTAGTCTTTCCTCATAGGGGAGCTGTTCCATTCCCCTTATCATTTTGGTAGCCCTTCTCTGTACCTTCTCCATCGCAATTATATCTTTTTTGAGATACGGCGACCAGAATTGTACACAGTATTCAAGGTGCGATCTCACCATGGAGCGATACAGTGGCATTATGACATTTTCCATTTTATTCCCAACATTCTGTTTGCTTTTTTGACTGCCGCAGCACACTGAACCGACGATTTCAATGAGTTATCCACTATGACACCTAGGTCTCTTTCTTGAGTTGTAGCACCTAATATGGAACCCAACATTGTGTAATTATAGCATGGGTTATTTTTCCTTATATGCATCACCTTGCACTTATCCACATTAAATTTCATCTGCCATTTGGATGCCCAATTTTCCAGTCTTCCTGCAATTTATCACAATCTGCTTGTGATTTAACTACTCTGAACAATTTTGTGTCATCTGCAAATTTGATTATCTCCCTTGTCGTATTTCTTTCCAGATCATTTATAAATATATTGAAAAGTAAGGGTCCCAATACAGATCCCTGAGGCCCTCCACTGTCCACTCCCTTCCACTGAGAAAATTGTCCATTTAATCCTACTTTCTGTTTCCTGTCTTTTAGCCAGTTTGCAATCCACGAAAGGACATCTCCACCTATCCCATTACTTTTTACTTTTCCTAGAAGCCTCTCATGAGGAACTTTGTCAAACGCCTTCTGAAAATCCAAGTATACTACATCTACCGGTTCACCTTTATCCACATGTTTATTAACTCCTTCAAAAAAGTGAAGCAGATTTGTGAAGCAAGACTTGCCTTGGGTAAAGCCATGCTGACTTTGTTCCATTAAACCATGTCTATATGTTCTGTGATTTTGATGTTTAGAACACTTTCCACTATTTTTCCTGGCACTGAAGTCAGGCTAACCGGTCTGTAGTTTCCCGGATCGCTCCTGGAGCCCTTTTTAAATATTGGGGTTACATTTGCTATCCTCCAGTCTTCAGGTACAATGGATGATTTTAATGATAGGTTACAAATTTTTACTAATAGGTCTGAAATTTCATTTTTTAGTTCCTTCAGAACTCTGGGGTGTATACCATCCGGTCCAGGTGATTTACTACCCTTCAGTTTGTCAATCAGGCCTACCACATCTTCTAGGTTCACCGTGATTTGATTCAGTCCATCTGAATCATTACCCATGAAAACCTCCATTACAGGTACCTCTCCAACATCCTCTTCAGTAAACACCGAAGCAAAGAAATCATTTAATCTTTCCGCGATGGCCTTATCTTCTCTAAGTGCCCTTTTAACCCCTCGATCATCTAACAGTCCAACTGACTCCCTCACAGGCTTTCTGCTTTGGATATATTTAGAAAAGTTTTTACTGTGAGTTTTTGCCTCTACAGCCAACTTCTTTTCAAATTCTCTCTTAGCCTGTCTTATCAATGTCTTACATTTAACTTGACAACGTTTATGCTTTATCCTATTTTCTTCTGTTGGATCCTTCTTCCAATTTTTGAATGAAGATCTTTTGGCTAAAATAGCTTCTTTCACCTTCCCTTTTAACCATACTGGTAATCATTTTGCCTTCTTTCCACCTTCTTAATGTGTGGAATACATCTAGACTATGCTTCTAGAATGGTATTTGTTAACAATGACCACGCCTCTTGGACATTTTTTACTTTTGTAGCTGCTCCTTTCAATTTTTTTCTAACAATTTTTCTCATTTTATCAAAGTTTCCCTTTTGAAAGTTTAGCATGAGAGCCTTGGATTTGCACACTGTTCCTCTTCCAGTCATTAAATCAAATTTGATCATATTATGATCACTATTGCCAAGCGGCCCCACCACCGTTACCTCTCTCACACCAAGTCCTATGCTCCACTGAGAATTAGATCTAAAATTGCTCCCTCTCTCGTCAGTTCCTGAACCAATTGCTCCATAAAGCTATCATTTATTCCATCCAGGAACCTTATCTCTGTAGCGTGACCCGATGATACATTTACCCAGTCAATATTGGGGTAATTGAAGTCTTCCATTATTACTGCACTACCAATTTGGTTAGCTTCCCTAATTTCTCTTACCATTTCACTGTCCGTCTCACCATCTTGACCAGGTGGACGGTAGTATACCCCTATCACTATAGTCTTCCCCGATACACAAGGGATTTCTACCCATAAAGATTCAATTTTGTATTTAGTCTCATGCAGGATGTTTATCCTGTTGGACTCTATGCCATCCCGGACATAAAGCGCCACATCTCCTCCTGGGTGCTCCTCTCTGTCATTGAGATATAATTTGTACCCCGGTATAGCACTGTCCCATTGGTTATCCACTTTCCACCATGTCTCTGAGATGCCAATTAAGTCTATGTCATCATTCACTGCTATACATTCTAATTCTCCCATCTTACTTCTTAGGCTTCTGGCATTAGGATACAAACATTTCAAAGTTTGTTTTTTGTTTGTATTTTCATTCTGCTCTTTAATTGATATGGATAAGTTAGAATTTTTTTAGCTCAGGTGAGTTTTTAGTTACAGGCACTTGGACTATTTTTCTAATTATTGGAACCTCACTGTTGGGATGCCCTAATTGTAATGCATCATTAGTATCCTTTGAAGATACCTCTCTCCGAACCATGCGCTGCTGAGCGACTGTCGGCTTTCTCCTTTGTTCTAGTTTAAAAGCTGCTCTATCTCCTTTTTAAAGGTTAGCGCTATCAGTCTGGTTCCACCCTGGTTAAGGTGGAGCCCATCCCTTCGGAAGAGACTCCCCCTTCCCCAAAAGGTTCATCATTGCACCATCGTCTCATCCACGCATTGAGACTCCGGAGCTCCTCCTGCCTCTTGTGACCTGCGCGTGGAACAGGGAGCATTTCAGAGAATGCTACCCTGGAGGTTCTGGATTTAAGCTTTCTACCTAAGAGCCTAAATTTGGCTTCCAGAACCTCCCTCCCACACTTTCCTATGTTGTTGGTGCCCACATGTTCCACGACAGCCAGCTCCTCCCCAGTACTGTCTAAAATCCTATCTAGGTGACGCGTGAGGTCCGCCACCTTCGCACCAGGTAAGCATGTTACCAGGCGATCCTCACGCCCACCAGCCACCCAGCTATCTACATTCCTAATAATCGAATCACCAACTATGACGGCCGACCTAACCCTTCCCTCCTGGGCAGTAGGCCTTGGGGAAATATCCTCAGTGCGTAAGCACAATGCATCACCTTGAGAGCAGGTCCTTGCTACAGGATCCTTTCCTGCTGCACCTGGTTGGTGCTCTCCCATCATGAGACCTTCTTCCTCCAAGGCAGCACCAGGGCTGAAGTTGGGACTTGACTACTTTGTCCCTGAAGGTCTCATCTATATACCTCTCTGTCTGACTCAGCTCCTCCAGGTCTGCCACTCTAGCCTCCAGAGATCGGACTCGTTCTCTGAGAGCCAGGAGCTCTTTGCATCGCATGCACATGTACAACTTCTCACCGGTGGGTAAAAAAATCATACATGTGACACTCTATGCAAAAGAATGGGAAGCCCCCCTCCTGCTGCTTGACTGCTGCCTTCATCTCAATTTTGATCAGTTCCTAGTTAAGTTTTAGGTTGCTATGGGAGTAGGAATGTGTCTAAGTTCCTTTAAATGTATTAGGGAATTCACTATATGCCTGGTAGTGGCCTACTGGGGTCTGATCGAATTCTCAATAAAGTTTTTGTTGATGGTTTTTGTTTTTTTTTTGTGAAAGTGGCACCTGCCTATTAATTTAATTATTAAGTTAATTTATTATATATATATTTAATTATAAGTTATATTTATAAATTATTATTTATTATTTATATATAAATTATTATATAAATATATAAATTATTATTTAAAAAATATATATTATAAATATATATTTAATTATAAGTTAATTTATAAATTATTAATTTATTAAGTGGCACCTGCCTATTAAACCTGCCAGTATCTCAACATTCAAGAAAAAACTCAAGACGTGGCTGTTCACGCAGGCATTTCCTAACTCCAACATTATTTAATCTCCCATCAATCAACACGCTTCGCTAGTAATAACGTTAATAAATGTTATTTATTCAATGCTATCTATACTTATATATAATTATCTGATCTTCATTTTCCTTCTCACTCCAAGTTATTGATTTCCTTGTTATATGTAACTGCTTTTTCTGCACTATTGTTCAAATTGTAAAGTTTTATTATTATTGCACCCCTGTTTCTTGTGAACCAGCATGATGGGACTATCGTCCTGAATGTTGGTATATAAAAAAAACTTAAATAAATAAATAAATAAATAATTAAGGGATGAGCTAGGGGTGGGTGGTTGAGGGTTGGGAAATACAAACAGTCTAACTTCAGTTAGTCAGCCAGAGTGACTCACTGCTCTCTTAACAAATGTTGGTCCCTATTCAAACCCAATCACACTACCTCAACACCTTTCCAAGGTGAGTAACTGAACTGAACTATTCAACTTTTTTACTTAGGTATACACTGCTCCTAGCTTATTTCTAGCTTCTGGCTACTTTTTGGGGTGGGGTGGGGTTTCAACACTCAGTTTGTAGTAAATACAAACACTCAGTTCTTTAAAAGTCTGCAGAACACTCAGTTCTGCAGACTTTCAAAAACAAACACACTACCTACTACTTACTAGCTACCTTATTGACTGACTATTTAAAATTACAGTCTAACTTGTTTATTAACTGCCTTTCTGACTATTAAAGGCACAAACACACAAACACACTAAATAATATTCCCAAATAGTTAACTTTGCCCCAGTACTTTTAAAAAAGACAATGTCCCAAGCAAAAACTTACTGATTCCTTTCAGCCACCAGCAAGGTGATCCTCTCCTCTCAGTGTTCCCACGTTTTTCGTTTACACTAAAAAAACACTTCATTTGATTTTTTTGGCTGCCCATACTGTTTATAAATATTTAATATACTATATTTATTGGATGCAAGCATACAAAGAGGGCGGAGTAAAGGGCACACACATTTAAGTGAATCACAGCAAAATAATGTGCGGCAAACAATTAAACTGGACAATACCACTTTAACCAGAACACTAATATTTTAATGTGTGCACACAACAATAGTGCACAAAACTTAAATTGTAAAGTTCAAGGCAAGTAATCAAACGGAGCCCCGACACGGCCGTGTTTCGCGTCAGGCTGCGTCAGGCTGTCGAGGCTTTTTAGAGCTCTGGCATACGCAAATTTAATACCATGATGTTCGTTTTCAGCTTTATTAAGATAATCATGGTTTCGCCACAATTTGAGCTGCAGACTCATCCCCTCTAAGGTATTACACTTTCCGTGCCCCCCGGTCTTTGAGTTTCGGTTTACTTCTGGTTTCCACTCACTCAGCAATCCAACCCGGCACCATCGCATTCATTTTCAAGCTTCCCTTCCTACTTTTACCTTTTCCTTTTACCCTTTCCTCTTCTCCCCCCTTCCTTTGTTTCCCTCTTTCCTTCCCTTATTCCCTCTCCCTTCTTTGCCCTTTCTTCCCCCTCCCTTCCCCCTTTCACTCGCACCGGGCTATATTCTCTTTTCTGTGGTTTATGGTTTTCTGTCTATCAGTTATCCTTTCAGATTCAATTTTAGATTGCCTTGCTTTGTTGTTACATTGTCTTCACTCTGACTCTAGCAGTGCCTCCTTGGTTCCTCTCGATTAATTTTGTTATTATATTCACCCTGTGTCCGTCATACTGTACAATAACTGTATGTATTCTATTTTGTAGAATTGGAATTGGTCCCCCTGACGCAGCCTGATGCGAAGCACGGCCGTGTCGGGGCTCTGTTTGATTACTTGCCTTGAACTTTACAATTTAAGTTTTGTGCACTATTGTTGTGTGCACACATTAAAATATTAGTGTTCTGGTTAAAGTGGTATTGTCCAGTTTAATTGTTTGCCGCATATTATGTTGCTATATTTATTGGAACCAGTATGGCCAAGAAGCACTAGGATGACTGAGTGGTTAAGGTGTTGGACTTAGGACCCAATAGACATATATGTTTGTGCGGGGTTAAGCCTCACTCCTTGTAATGTTTTCAGTGATGCACTAAAGCATTATTTGATCATCTTGTACAGGCCAGTTTATGGGATAAATACAGGGGATCTCTAAGGAAGTGAGAATTATAATGCTAAATTAATTGAACAGATGGGCCATATGGACTTTTTCTGCCTTCATGTATATGTATATATATTTCCATGTATGATATACCAGTAGATAGGTTCTTGCTGTATCTTTCTTTCGATACTATTAGGATATCTGGTCCCTGCTTCATCCCATTCTAGGTGATGGCCTGCTATCTTGGAGTTGCATGCCCTTTTTTTCCATCTCTCGTTCGATGCTAGACTAGGCTGGTTACATGAATTTCATTAAATAAGTATCCCTTCCCGGTTTTTGTCTTGTAATCTGTAAGTATTCCCTTGATGTCTGGCATAGTAATCTGACTGCAAATCCAGGAACAAAGGATCAAAATCAGACAACCCGCCACCCCCCCTAGGGCCAGTGCAAGGGTATAAGGCACCTCAGGCAATTTTCAATCTTGTGCCCTTCCCCTTACACACCTGCCCGTTAAGGGTACTCTGGCACAGAATCCTCCTGCTCACGCCACTCAGCACCCACCTCTCATGCTCTTTTCACCCTCTGCCAAATCCTGCATCCCCCTCCCTTTGCCCTCTGTAGAAGTGATCAGCATCGTTTTTCCCTCTATTCTGTCCACCATCTCTCCTCTGATTCTCTCCCCAGCCTCCTCCTCTTTCTTCCCTTCACTCCCTGCTCAGCACAGCATCATCTCCCCAATCTCTTTGCTCCCTTTCAGCAGTGCCCATTATTTTCTCTCTCCATCCCATTACCTGACCATAATCCTCTCCCTCTCTCCACCTGCTCATCTCCCTCTCTCCACAACTCAACCATCTACCCAGCTTCTTCTCTGTCTCCACCCCTTACATCTATCTCTACCCTGCATCCATTACCCTCTGCCTTGTGATCCCATGCCTTAAATGTGGGTAGGTGGCACCCGAAGGTTTTTGCTGGCCCCCCTTCCAACAATTTTGGCACACTATGCCACGGCCTAATTTGCCTAATGGAAAAACTGTCCCAGTCTCCCCCACCCAAACTATCAGAGGAGGGGATGTGTCGGACAAATCCAGAGATTAAATTGGAGTCAAAGGGAGAGTGGACTACAGATGGATATTAAGGATTCAAGTCCAAGATGAAGCATAAAGTCAAGGACAAGAAGATCTTACAGATGCAGGCAAAAACTCCAAATCTACGATCCTGCAGCAGGAATTAATGATCCTTAAATGTTACAAATCAGGGGCCAAAGTACACAACAGGGCGTACACCCCCCCCCCCCCCCCCCCCCCCAAAAAAGAAAAATCAAAGACAGAGAGAGGGCGCTGCAGAATCAAGACGATTCCCTCCAGAAGGTGCCTGGGCCTCCGCTGCTCTCCTATTTACCATCTGAGAGCTCTGCTACTCTGCTGGAACCTTTTGGACATTTGCCTCATTATCCTGCCTGGAACCCGCGCCTCCACAGTCGGACCGAGAGCAAGGTCACGCCCCCGCCCTGACATCATCAGGGGGCGACGACTGTTTAAAACGCGGCGTTTTGCACAGACGCCGCGCGACGAAGGGGCAAACAAAGGGGCAAACAGCCCCTTTGTTTGCCCCTTCGTTTCGCCCCTCGTTTAGCATCCTCGGCACTACTCACATATTTTAGTTTCTATAGCCTCATCTATAATGGAAATCCCCACAATCACCGGTCAAGGAAACTACCTAAACATGTCTGCACAGTTGAAAAACAGTAGCACCGATAAGAAGAAGTATTTCAATCGGACTCTTATACCTGTCATGACTACTGTATGTACTGCAATATTTACTACTCTCTCCTTCTTTCTCTGTAATGCACAATCAGTGCGAAAAAAAGTCCCTATTCTTCTGAACATTATTCACTCTAACAAACCAGATTTTTTCTTAATTACTGAATCATGGTTAACCAATGCAGATACAGTTACTGTAAATAATCTAACCCCAGCCGGTTATACTGCTATTTCTGAGCCCAGAATAAATCACAGAGGCGGTGGCTTGTTAGCCATCATTAAATCATCCCTGAAACCAGTAAAAAAACCAACTTACTTTCTCTGGTTCTTTCGAAATTCTACTTATTACCACCACCTTACTAAATATAGGCATTATCTACTGTCCTCCTGGGTGTCTTAACATAGAACTTTCTAACTTTTTAGAAACCATTGCCACATTACCCATAGATCTAAACAAAACCATTTTACTTGGAGATTTTAATGTACATATCACTAGTTCTACCATGCTCACAAACTCATTTTTGGACTCTATGTCTGGTCTTGGCTGGGAACAACTCATAAAGACTCCAGCTCATACTAAAGGCCAAATACTGGATCTAGTATTTTTCAATCCGCTTTTTTGCCACCCCTATTTGGGACGACATCACAGTGTCCCCAATACCTTGGTCTGATCATTGTAAAATTCATTTTTCCATTAACCTAAACTATAACAAACCAAGGACTGAAAAATATACTAAGATATTCAAAAGAAAATTTAGTAGTACTGATACCTTCATTGAAGCAGTTTCACCTACCCTACCATACACTACTTCAGAAACTATAGAAGATTCAGTAGAAAAATGGAACCATGCTATCACATCTACATTGGTTACTATCGCTCCTTTTAAACAAATTTACCCCAATAACAATAAAAAGAAAGCAAATTCCCCGTGGTACACAAAATCCCTACAAACTTTCAAAACACATCTTAGAAAACTTGAACGTAAATGGCGACATAACTGAACTACCGAAACAAAAAATGCCTATCATTGCACACTGCGCCATTACAATAGAGAAATAGATAAAGCTAAGAAACTTTACTATGCTAATAAAATCTCCAAAGCTAATGGAAACCCGAATATGTTATTTAACATTGTAAAACAGCTGACCACCCCTCAAAGCGATACTTTCTGCAACAAAATTGCCACTCATTTTAAAACAAAAGTAACAAACATTTCCAAAGAATTCTCTCAGTTACCTTATCCTTCAACTGTTAATAAAGACATCAATGAACAATGGTCTGAATTCACCTTCATAACCGAGGACACCATACTTACCATAATCAACAAGCAAAAACCGTCTAACTCCCCTGAAAATCCATGTTCAGGCGCCTTCTTTAAAGCCCTTGGTCCGCATGCTAGTACTTTTCTCTGTTCATTAGTTAACCAATCTTTAGAGACAGGACAATTTCCAAATACCTTAAAAAAAAATTCCATTCTACCAATCATGAAATCCAAAACAAAAGATGTATCAGACCTTAATAACTACAGACCCATTGCTACACTTACCTCTCTAGCCAAATTAATTGAATCTGCAGTCCTACGTCAGCTTACCGAATTTCTATCGGTTAATAACATTCTTCACATTAATCAACACGGTTTCAGAAAAGGTCATTCAACTGAAACACTTCTACTAGCCTCTTTTGACACACTATTCCGCGCTTTCGACTCTTACACTGACTACTTCATTGTTTTCTTAGATATTTCAGCAGCTTTTGATACCGTAGACCATCACATACTCATTTCAGGCCTCAAATCCATTGGCATTACAGGTACAGTTTTAAACTGGTTTACTTCCTTTCTTACAGAGCGTCCTCAACAAGTTAACATTAACCACCATTCCTCTAATCCCTATACAATTTCATCCGGCGTTCCACAAGGCTCTTAACTATCTCCTATATTATTTAACATATATCTTCTACCTCTTTGTCACATTCTCTCTTCCCTTAATCTACAATTCAAAATTTATGCAGATGACATACAATTCCTAGTTCCCTACAAAACATCTGGTCTAATACCTTATCTATGGTTTCTCTTTACTTATCTACTATTAACTCTTGGCTCTCTCACAACCGACTGAAACTGAATCCATCCAAGACTGAAATCGTCCATTTATCATCCATCTCAAATACTTCTATAGGTCCACCATCACATTGGTCTATAAACGGGACATCTATCCCCATAACACAACACGCTACAAACCTAGGTGTCATCATAAACTCAGACTTGTCAATGAAACAACACATTTCTTCCTTAATAAAAAAAATCTTTCTATAAGCTACAGCTTCTAAAACGTCTTCGCCCCCTTCTCTTTTACCAAGATTTCCGAACTATTCTCCAATCTCTAATCTTTTCTGGCTTAGACTATTGTAATGCCCTCTATCTAGGACTTCCCGATTCTATAATTCATCCCTTACAAAATCGTTCAAAACAGTGCAGCTCGTATTTTATCAGGTACTCCCGTTCGAAAACATATTACACCCATTCTTCAATCTCTTCATTGGTTACCCATAAAATATAGAATAAAATACAAAGTTCTGACTATCATCCATGGTTTAATAAATAATTAATCTTCCACATGGCTCTGTTCACTACTTCGCATTTATAAACCAGTACGACATTTAAGATCTCTAACTCAAAATTCACTAGATATTCCTTCCCCACGACAGGCTAGACTAGACATCACCAGAAAAAGGGCCTTCTCAGTAGCAGGACCCTCTCTCTGGAACTCTATACCCAATTCACTTTGTCTATTATCCAATCCTGAACAATTAAAAAAATCATTAAAAACATACTTATTTCAAATAGCATTCAACATCCCTTCACACTCCAATCAACAACACTCTATCACCTAGTGTTTTCCCCTGCTTCCATAAGTTTATTTTATCGCAAACTCCCTTCCTACTCCTTTTTCTCTTCCATGATTATAAAATGATTTACGGCTCGGCTCCATTATTAGTTAGACTTTTGTTAATATCAGTACCTTTTTAGGTATATACCAGTTTTTGTATTTTAATATTATTTTAACTATTATTTTACTTTAATTTCTATTTTTATTTTTACTTTGTAAACCGTTTTGACAAAAAAAAACCCTGTTTTGAAAAACGGTATATAAATACTTTTAAAGAAATAAATAAAATAAATAAATAGAAAGGAAAATGAATCTGGAAGGGAAAAAAGTGATTTAAAGCAATAGGCTTTTTTGGGGGAAGGGGGGGGGGGAGCAGGGGGTTTGGATGAATGTTTTCTTTGCCCTTTGGCCAAATCCAGACGTTTAAACTTACAGATATTGGGTCAGACAGCCCTGTTAGCATAAGCAGATGACACCTAGCTGCAAGCCACTGGGCGCTCTATGGGCAAACCCCCTTCCCAATAATCTCCTCGGCTAGGGCGCTCTGCCTGGGGGTCAATTACAGCCGTCCTGTCATCTCGGCTGGGTCAGGAGCAGTTCACAGACTTTCATTAACAGCCGCTTCTCTCAGCTGAAAGCATAACCAACTGGCAGTGCTTTCTATTAAAAGCGAGGCAGGAGAGGGAGGGGGATCCAGCATCAGCAGCGTGTCTCACTGGCACAGCCGCCCTGTCCTGGCACCCTTTCCATTTCAGACTCTCTCCCAGTGCAAAAGACGTACCGGGCCAGACGATACTTCATTGCTCCATACACTGAAAGCCTTCTTCCCTTTGGGGAATAGGCGAGAAACCATTTCCCTAGCTCCCTCGCCGCATGCCAGCTGGCTGAAAGCATGGAGCGAGGATAACAAGAAGCAAGATGGTGCCTGGAGAGCACAATCTACCTTGCCCCTCCCTTAACATGTCTCTCCCTGCCTGGATTTCAGAAATCTCTGGCATGCCTCAAATGCTTTCGCTAGGAGGATGACTCGTTTGCCCCACGCTCCACCTCTTCTCAAGCTGGAATCGGCTTTGAAATTTTGTTGCTAAAAATGCAATGAAAAAAAAAAAAAAAAATCCCACGACTTGACAGGAGCAGCCTCCTAGGTTATGGCCAGACCTAGCATGCTGCGGTTTCTGCTGCCCAACTTTGCGTCTTGGTCTGTTTTCTCTTTCTAAGATAAGGTAAAAAAGACCGAAAACGGGGGAGATAAAACAAAAACAGCGTTATACCGCTCCCGGAATTCAGGTTGCCTTGGCTGGATCAGAAAGTCCAGACTCTGCAGGTGGAAGTCTCATATCCTGCAAAAGACGATCTTTATAAATCAACCATTGTACTCGGTGCTTTTTTTTTAATTCTATGCTCATCAAAATTTTTCGGCAACATGGCAAGATAAACAAGTTGTATTCCTAGCAGTTTCTTGGAGCGCAGTTGCTTCCGTTGGAATATTTTCCATTCTCTTCTTTACAACCTTCATTAAGAGTTCAACATACCAGAAGCCCCTAAGGTGGTTGTAAATATTCCTCTCTCCTGTCCCTCCAACCTGGGTAGTAAAATTAAACTTTCTGTTATATGTAACCATTAGGTACCCAGGCAGGATCAGGACATGAATAGCATTGTGTTGACAATGGTGTTCATTAAAGTGACTAATTTTTTAAGCTATTTATTTGACTGGCAGCCAACCCCCCTCCCCCTCCGAAATCAAGATGACTTTTAGTACGGTGGTTCTAGTGTGCATGGACCTTGGTGACTCAGGAGAGCTGATGTTATCACAGTTGCCCCTGTGATGCAATGAGCATGTGCAAGCTGTTCTCCCCAATCCCTTTGGGCTTTCTATTGCATCACTGCCTTTCAATTCCAGACCAGCATGGCGGTGGTTGCATCCACTAGGGGCTGGGATGAATGGTCAGTGAATATCTTATTCACTATTCTCAGTTTGATAAAGGCCTTCTCGGGAGTCTGAATAAAGGTGAACAGGTCACTGAAGTAAATTTTCTAAGGCTTAATAAGAAACGGCATGGGTAGAATGGGGGATTACATGGGTAGAATGGCTGAATCTGCCTGAATGGATTTTCACCTATTAGAAATACATACATACATTCACAGCGCACATACCTTTTAGCCAAAGTAAAAAAAAAAATAAAAGGTATAAATGGCGGGGCGCAACTTGATCAGGAGAGAAAAGTGTGCATGTACAGAAAGTTTAAAAAATGCATGTGCACAGCAAACACACAATAGTTTCTCATTTAGGTGCTGTAAGTGTATGTGTGTGCTTGTGTTTGAATATTATTTGTGCAGGTTAAAAAGTAGGCAGTTGGACTGCCAATTAAGCACCCTACTGTAAATTTACCCCATAAAGTTGGATTGCATACAGGACCTTCTCTATGGGATGGAGTGCATTATGTGCCTCATTAAAATATGCCCGAGGGTTCATTATTCCTTTATGGACATACCAGGTTGCTTTGATCATATCAGCGGCATCTTAAATGGGGGTGGAAAAAACACACGGCATGCTCAAGGACTGATAGCAGCTGGAAAAAGCCTCAGTGGATTATAGAAAGGAGGTCAAAACCATGGCTGCATGGTCACCCCCAGACAGCTCAAGGGCAAGGAGGAGAGATGGGGGTAGGGCAGCACAGAGATGGAGCCAGGGCTGCCACTTTCTTGGGGCGTAGGGCAGCAGAGGTCACGTGAGGAGCCAGGTGAGCGGTGTGGTGAGTGGAGGAACCTGGATTTGGACTTTGAATTTAACTACTTAAGTTGCCTTCCCACACTCATGCTGAAGGCAAGTTACA
Organism: Rhinatrema bivittatum; assembly: GCF_901001135.1. Lineage (NCBI taxonomy): Eukaryota > Metazoa > Chordata > Amphibia > Gymnophiona > Rhinatrematidae > Rhinatrema > Rhinatrema bivittatum. The sequence goes on from NC_042617.1 coordinate 310,217,771, forward strand.
ATTCAGATAAGGCAGATAGTTCCCTGCTTTGGAAGACTATTATTAAATCTACCTGAGATAACCTCCTCTTCCCTCATCCCCTCAGAGACAGAGAGAAGTGACACGGCAGGGGAAAAGTTATGCACCAACCAAGACGGGCCCAGCAGCAAGCCAGCAGGCGGGCCCAGCTGATTCGGTCTCAATGGAGAGGCAGACGCTTCTCCCCATTTTCCGGCACTGAGCATGTCAGATAAGTCTCTCGGAGGCACTGATTCTGCAGCATGCTCCTCGGAACCTGCAGTGGGTCAGAGAACTGGCAGGCAAGCGGGCGTGGATTCAGCAAGGTCATCATGGTGCACTGTTCACAGCCTGTGTGGTCCTGTGGATCCCAAAATAGTGGCCGTTGGAACACATGCAGCAGGCACACGGCGTCGGTCCAGGGGAGCATGCGGCCAGTGGGGAATGTCCCCCCCACGTGCAGCTGCAGCGATAAAGGCATTGGTGAAGGATTGTCATGGCAGGAAAACCAGCAGAGGGTTGGGTCAGAGAGCGCTCTGGGAGAAGAATGGCCACGCGGGCCCAGGGAAAGGCCGGCCCAGAGGGCTGCCGCATCCAGCAACAAGCAGAGGTGAAAGGGTAATAGCCGTGAGCCCTTGTGAGCACATCACAGAAGCAGGGCTCAGAGCAGTCAGCAGAGAGGTCACCTGTGTGAGAAATCAGTCCGAGCCCCCAGGGGACGGGTCGTGGAAGAAGCACTACCATCCAGAGCCAGTAGAAAGCAGGACATTCCAGATAGCCTCTCTGCCTCCCAAAATCACTCATTAGTTTTCAATAGTGGAAAACATAAGAACATAAGACTGGGGGTGAAAGATAAAGAGGCTAGAAAGAAGGTGGGGATATGAGCGGGAGCAGGACCAGAGTAGAGATAAGAACACCTTTCTCTCTCCCGCAGTCTAGATTTACTCTTGATACCAGAGTCTGTCCCCCCAGATCTTGCGACCTCGCTCTCTCTTTCTGATGTGCTCCCTGTGGCCTACGGTACATCCTCACAAAGTTCGTTTGAGCTAGGCCCGGCCTTCAAAGTTATAAGGAGGGGTAGGGCGGGGGGGGGGGGGGGGGGGGAGAAGGTGCACTCACACAGGCACACAAACTACAGTACACAAACATGTGCAACACATACGTTTACCATTGATAAGCTTTCGTTTGCCTGGAACCGAGGCAAAAAAGGAGGAGAGCAGAAATGCTGTCTCAGCGGCAGGTGGTCAGAGTGAGGCTGAGATCCAGGATAAGTGGGATGAGAGGATGATGGGAGTTCTACGACATTTACAATGGTCATGGTTGCGAACCATTGCAAAGGTGGGCGTCTATAGAATTTGCTAATGAAAAAGGGATCAGAGTCAGCAAGAAGTATGGAAGCAGGAGGAGAAAAGGCCAGATAGCGGTTATAAACTTTTACAGAATGAAGGGGAGCAGAAAGCTAGCCGGCCAAACTCCAAGTCTAAGAGCGGTTTCGGCCATCTTCCATTTCAGGTGAGGGTTTCTGCATTGAGGCTCCTTCTGATATACCCAGAATCATTTCACCCAGGGTGAATGGCTCCCCACCCAAGACATTCTCGCCCACTACTCCCCCTCTCCTCCAGCATTTTCTCTCCCCCTCCAACTCTCCCCCCATATTATCCCCATCTTCTCCCTCAGTCTGTACTGTCCAATTTCTTCCCCCTCCCTCCAGGCATTGTCTCCTCCTCTGTCCCAGAATTCTCCCTTTTCTCCCTCCTTCCATCCATTCTCTCCTCTCTCTACCTCCTTTGACATTCTCTCCCTCCCCCTCCTCCTGGCATTTTCTCTCCTACCTCCCTCAAGGCATTCTCTCCCCTCCATCTTGCTTGCCCAGACCCTACCACCTTGCCTCTCTTCACTCCCGCCCTGGATCCAGGACTGCTTTAACCAAACATGGGGCTCTCAGTAAACATTTGTGGATGGGCCCCCCTCTTAACTTTTCCAGATTGAGCCCCCCCCCCCCCCAAAGCTCCATTTCACCCACTCACTCATACCCCTGAGCCAATCTAACGCTCCCCACCCAATGGCTGAGTTCCCTCTTTTTCTCTCTTCAAGCTCCAAGCCCTCTCTCCCTCCCTCCAGTCTCTGAATCCCTGCTCTCCCCCTTCATGCACAACCCAAGTACAGAATTGTTCTCCCCTTTTCCCTCCCCCGCCCCAAGCAAAAGCTTCCAGCGAGCCTCTTCTAGCAAATATAAAAAAACCCTCACCTAAATAATTCCCACCACAAATGACTGGATTTTAACAGGGTTTATACTTTCATGTGGACATTTCTTACTTGGAAAATCTGAATTAGCCTGAGGTCAAGATTCAGATGGTTTGTCTGCCTAACCTCTGGAGATAGTGAGATAAACCCCCAGGGTTTATCATTTTCCCCCTACTTCCCGGCTAAATTGGGTCAGACAAATAGTTGCTTGGATGTCACTGGGGGCGTTTCTGGGGTGCAGCACCCAGACAACTTTTCCCAGATCATTTCAGACCAGATATTCCGCCAGCATGGCTTCAGGCTGAATATCCAGATCAAAGAAACCCGAGACGAATTTGCCCAAATACGTTTTACTCGGATACAGCCAGCTGAGTATTGACCTCTAGGAAACCCTACAAACGCCCACACAACGGAGCAATCCAAAACAACTTTGCAGCTAACTTGGACCCGGCAGCCTATCCATGGGCCGTCGCCCTTCTTGCTGCTCAACAAAGTAATGTCAGCGGTGTCAGCAAGGTATAATGAGCTGCTCCAGAGCACCTGCAGGTGGCCAGCCTCTTAAACATTTGTAAAAGACACCACCCCACTCTTGTGCCCCGGCTGTCACTTTGAAAGCAGCTGCTCCTTCCTCTGTGGTGTGCCGGGGCCTCCTTTCTCTTTTTCTGCAACTGCGTCTTCAAACAGCTCAGCAAGGAAGCGTGCAACCGTGCATAAACAGGAAGGCGGAGGATCTGAGTCCACCTCCTTAAAGGTGAAAGGGCACGTAAACTGGAGGTGGATTCAGATGCTCCGCTTTACTGGTGCCGGCTCTGGTCTCCCGGCCTCCTAGGCCACTGCCCAGCTCGCCCTTCCCAAACCTGGTTTGCCCCGCTGTGTATGTGTGTGTGTGTGTGTGTATTTGTACATGTATAAGCCTCTGTTCTCCCAGGTGAATGACCAGCTCGCCTCTCTCTCAAAGGCTGGCCCTGATTTCACCTTCTAGGTTTTAAATCTGAAGAGAAATTTATTTTGACAAATATATGTTCAACACGCGTTGTTCTGTATCTTGGGCTTATTTTTTTGGCATTTAGCACATTTGTTCATGGAGTCACAGCCCAGTGGTTGGGCAGGACTAGGTTGATACATTATTTAGATGGCCTGCAGGGTTATTTGAATACGTAGAGCTCAGGAATCTGGTATACCACTGCCCGAGGACAAGACAGAAAGCCCCAGATCTAGGATAGGTTTTCTTGGTATAGAGTTACACCCAAGGGAAATGATATGCAGGCTCCCAGAAGAGAAGCTTGTGAAACTGGCAGAATCTAAGACATAAGGGTGAAAAGGTGACTCTTATGCAGTTTCAGTCTCTCACCTTTATATGCAGGGTTATTATCCCCATGAGGAGAGGTTTCATGAGGAGAGTAGTGGCGGAAACAGTTTGAGTAATATCTAAACATCACTTTGGAAGGCTATCAAATGTGATCATGGAGGACTTGAGGGTCTGATTGCAATTCTTACATAGCTGTAATGGGGTATCAATTTGGCAAGCTGCACTAGCAGTTTTAGAGTTGTTTTCCAGTGTATAGGAGTAAAGGCTCTAGTGTTTTTTCCAGGGTGTATGGTGTGCAGAGTCTTGGCCAGAGGAAATGCGGAAAACAGAAGCGACTATGATTCTAGGATTCTTTTCAATTTTAGTGATCTAAGTTATATGGGGTAGAGGATTAGCTAATAAGAGATTAGTATTGCAGCCTGATAACAGAGCCATAGGGGCCACAGTAAATAATCTGTGCTGCATGTCCATTATTAGATAATGTACTTTGTGAAATGGTTCTGATAGCAGTGACTGTTAAATATTCCCCTGGAACGACTGACAAAATTGCCGATGCCCTGTCTCATTTCAAGTGCCCATTTTCAGGATGTTGGCACTCAAAGTCGGGGAACATGAAACTCAGGTCAAAGAGATTATGAGGCCTTGGGAAGAAGAAGTTTAATGTCTCTTAGCCTTTAGGAGTGGGTTCAATTTAATTTAATTTTAGATTTGTATTCCACTTTTTGAGGCTGGTTGGTCACTTCAGAGCAGACAGCAGTGTGCTTAGGGATTGCTGTTATATGGCAGGTCACAGTGAGAGCACGATAAGGATACAATTGGAAGGTACATAATTAAATAGTCTTCAGGCAGGGATTAGTATATAACGGTGAAATAATGTACTGTGATTTGATATAGAATAATCAGAAGGAGGGATTGAGGTATATTGAACAGTCATTAAATATCATTAAATGGTTTATTATTATTATTATTATTATTATTATGACTATTATTTAAATCATTTATATGATGTTAAATCATAAAATTCAAAGCAGCATACAAAAAAAACAATCATAATAGCATTAACATTAAAACAGGCAATAAAATAAAGTTAGGTATCACAATTAGTGACACAATACAAGTTAAAACAGAGCAAAGCAGAGCTAAATTAAATAACAGTTGGAGTTAGCTGTCATGATCCTCAGCCTTAGAAGGCCTTTCCAAAAAGAAAGATCTTCAATTTTTTCTTAAAGGTTTTAAAACAAGGTTCTGTACACAGCATTTCTGGAAGGCTGTTCCATGCTACAGCACCACTGAAAATAGTCTCTGTCTAGATTCACAGTCTGACATGCCGGATGGAATGAATGTCTAGTAAACATTTATCTGCAGATCTCAACAATCTCTGCAGATTATAAATTCTCAGAGAACTGATTGTTAATGGATCTTCATGATTGAGAGCTTTATGAATAAAAGTCAAAATCTTGAAAGTTATTCTGAATTTACCACCATTGGAGAGGGTACAGACTTGGTGAAATATGGTCATATCAACTGAGGAGCCACATTTTCATTTGGCAGCCGAAAGCCATATAGTTGTTGATGGCTTATAAGGAGGGTGGTGGTGGCGGGAGGCAGTGGGGGTTCTAGAGGTTTGGTGCCACTCTTCTGAAGGTTCCGGATTTCTTCTTACTCGGAGAATCTTCAGCAGTGGAGTGCTCAGCTGTTGCTTTTGGGCTGATAGTAGGTTTCGGAATGAGTGGTACTCCTCCAGTTTTTCTGTCAGGTAGTGTGGGCCGTAGCCCTTCATCACCTTAAACGTGAGAGAAAGAATTTTGAATTTACTGGACTGTGAGACCGGGAGCCAGTGCAGCGAGATTGAAGGGGGGGGGGGGGGGGGAGCCCATTCCCATTCCCATTCCCATTTTCTACAGCCGGTAATTGTTCTGGTCACTTATTTTGGAGGGCCTATAGTGTGGTGATTGTCTTTTGAGGAAGCTCCATGTAGATGGCATTGCAGAAGTCTAGATTAAAAAGTACTATGTGGTAGCCAAAAACATATGAAGAGCATAACAGGAATGACTGGAATCAGGTGTGGGCATTTCAAGGAAGAACGAGCCCCCTCAACTCATAGTACCATAGTTCTATCTATCTATCTATCTATTTATTTATTTATTTGTTTATTTAAAATACTTCTATTCTGCTACCTCCATCAAATGTTCGGCGTGGATTACAAAATGGCAATCATAAAAATAATAAAAACAAATAACCACAAACATCATAAAACATAATTAGACAAATACTAATATTTATAAAACGGAAGAGAAAAACAACACACAGATGGCAGATAAAGACCAATTGGCCTATTCAGTCTGCCCAGTGGAGATTGGCCTATTGATATTAAATAAGTATTAGGCTTCATAATTCAGAATCATAAAAGCAAGGTATCAATCAGTATTGCAAGGAACTGATTAGCCAATATAGTGTTCCTTGCAAAGTTACATAGCACCAACAACCCCATAAAGACTTTTGTTATTGAAAAAGTGTTCCAAAAATGGATTAGAGAAAGGGGTCAGCAGAAAAAATGACACCGGGAGACCTATTATCATGATGCACTAGGTAAGCTCTGGCACAAGCCAGAGGCAGTGTGCTCATTGAGTTAGGTGCAAGTGCATTACTGGTTCCATCAAAATTAGAACCTGGCTAGGGGGGAGGAGTATGGAAGAGAGATGTAATAAGGTCCCGGGGGGCCGCAAGGCTTAGAATAATACAGCCAAAGATGGACCAGGAGGGGGGAAAGGGGTGAGGCTAACGCTTCAAGAGGCTTTTGGTTCAGTTACTTGCCTTGTTTCAAATTTAGGGCCTTCCTGGTGGTAATGAGAAACAAGGTTTCTTTCCCTTCCCACAGGGATGAGCACGAGCCAAGAAGGCTACAATTTAGAGCAGTAGTAAAGAAATACTTCCCTGGAGTAGAGCTCGACGCAAAAGTATTTGCTACCCACTCCTTTCGGACTAGTGTGGTTACATTTGCAGCATCCATAGGTATGGCAGAAGGCAGGCTGCAGAGGACTGGGAGGTGGAACTCAGATAAATTCAAGAGTTGGATCAGACAGGGGAATGAAGATTACATAAAAAACGGGACCTGAAGTATAGTGGAATGTCTCCTAGTTCAGAGTCATTAATAGGTGTATACTCCCTATCCCTTAGGACTATTGAGATCATTGTGGATGTGCAGTCACTCATTCATCTTTTGGGCTAAGAAAAGAGTACTTGAGAGGTGAAAGGGCAAGCATCTTGGATTAGTGTTGAGTGGGATCAGGATTCAGCTGATGGGAGTCAAGTGCATGAGATAGAACCAACTGAGCCTTTCCCTGCTGCCAACATAGAAAACCCTACTAGCGTCTCACCTCATTTTAATCCACTTACGAGCAGGGCCGGTGCAAGGGTATTAGGCGCCCTAGGCGAAACGTCAGCTATGCCGCCCCCCCCCCCCGCCTCCACACACAATTAACTTACATTGTGCATTAATGAAAATAACGAAGTCTGTATTTATAACAGAACACTTATTTGACATTTTTATGCCATGTAAACCATTGAGATGATTTGTCTTATCGACGGTATAGAAACTTTTATAAATAAATAAATAAAAATAAATAAAATAAACATAAACCAAAGCTATACTTGTTGCTCAAACAAAAAAAGCAGACACATCACATAATATTAAATAATTAAAATGGCAGTCAATCAAGAAAAATAAACTTAAAAAGCCATCTTTACTCACCCCCTCCAGCAGCTCTCTTACTCCTCTTCCATGCAGGCTGTAGTACACACCAGAAGCAGCAGTAGTGGCTAAGCTCTATACTCATGGTCCTCTTCCTTAAGGCCCATGTCTCTCACACACACACCATATCAGTCATGCCCCCATGACCAGTTTCTGTCTCTCACACACCAATCATCTCCCAAACAGTCTTTGACAAACACACCAGTCACCTTCCTGAACAGTTTCTCTCATGCCATACACACACACAGGCTTCCCACTCCCGTGTTCCACTTACATATATGGGCTTCTCACTCTCATAATCACTTTCTCTTTCTCACACACACTCACCAGTCTCTCACTCTCATGCTTGTTCTCTCCACATGCACAGGCTTCTCATTCCCATAATCACTTTCTTTCTCTCACACACATACACAAACACACACACCAGTCACCTGATCTCTCTCATGCATACACACACACAGGCTTCCCACTCCCATGTACTCTTTCAGATATACAGGCTTCTCACTCCCATGCTGTATCTCACACACTCCCATGCTCACTCTTCACATGCACAGGCTTCTCATTCCCATAATCACTTTCTTTCTCTCTCTCACATACACACAAACACACACCAGTCACCTGTTCTGTCTTACATATACAGACTTCTCCCTCCCATGCTGTGTCTCACACACACCAGGTTCTCACTCCCATGCTCACTCTCTTCACATGCACAGACTTCTCATTCCCATAATCACTTTCTCTCTGTTACACACACACACACACACATACACCAGTCTCTCTCTCATTTCCATGCTCGCTCTCCAGGTGCACAGGCTTCTCATTCCCTGAATCACATTCTCTCTCTCTCACATTCACATACACACCAGTCACACCGTCACCTTACCAACCAGTATCTCTCTCATACATGCACACACACACAGGCTTCCCACTCCCATGTTCTCTCTCACATAATCAGGCTTCTCACTCCAATGCTTTCTTTCACATACACCCCCACAACACCAGGCTTCTTACTCCCATGCTTTCTCACATACCCAGAGTTCTCACTTCCATGCTTTTTCTCTCTTTCACACACACACACACACACATCAGTCACATCCCTGACTGTCTCACACTCTCACACATCAGTCATCTCCTTGAGCAGTCACTTTCATTGTCTCTCACATATACACATACATCAACTCTCTGACCAGTTTCTCTCAATCTCACACACATGCTCTCGATCAAATACATTCTCTCACTTACACACAGGCTCTCAATCACACACAGGTAGGCTGCCTGCTTCTCTCTCTTTCTCTCACTCACTTCCTCCCTCCCCCCCAGCACAAATGGTAGCTGCAACAGCCTCCTCCTCCAGCCCCTGCAGGCCAAAAAGGAAGAATCTCATCGGCCGCGGGAGGCTCATGCTGCTGACTCCTTTCCCGATTACTGGCTGCTTCAATTGCTCGGGGGCCGATGCTGCTGTCGCCGCTATTTTTTTCATGCGGCACTGCTCTTTCTCCTTCCCGCGCATCACTTCCTGTTCCGGGTCGGGGGAGGGCGGGAGGAAGAAAAGGCCCAGCCGCGGATGCCACAGCTTTTTTTTTTTTTGCACTGCTGCCGTTCCCGCTGGGCTTGAACGTGCTGATAGCCCAGCGGGAACGGCAGCAGGGAAGAAAGAGCAGCGGGAGAGACCGGGAGCACGCGAACCGCTGGGGGAGGTCAGATGGGTCTTTTGGGGCGGGCTGCCGGCAGCGGCTCTTTTATTTTTATCGGGGGGGTGGTGGCTTAATGCAGCTCTTTTCATTTTACCGGGGCAGCGGCTGAGCGCGGCTCTCTTAATTTTACCGGGGCAGTGCCGCCCCCGGGAAGCTGGCGCCCTAGGCGACCGCCTAGTTCGCCTAGTGCTTCCGCCGGCCTTGCTTATGAGAGAATGACCTGGTCACATGCCAAGGTGTCAAACTCAGAATGCAAATTCAAGGAAGACATCATGCAGGTAGTTTCTTTATTTTCTTGGGCAAAGCCTGTGTGGTCTGATGTCGTACCGTGATGAGTTTGGAGAAGTGGCACAGACACGAAAGACTCGGAATGAAGAAGGAAAAGAACGAACTGGGAAATTTTGAAATGCTCCACCGTGATAGGGGCACTAGCAGTCAAGCATGAATTAATAACCCAGGACTGCACAGGACCTCATGGGGCAGCTGGAATACATTGGTCTGAGGTCAGCATGGGCCTTTTGTTAAATGCGTTTCAGGATGCACTGGAGGCAGGTTTATAGGGTCTCTGCGAGTGGGGGCAGATCTAGGACAAGAGAGGAGTTGCTGCCTAGCTCATGATGGGAAAAACAGGGACCCCGGGCACGGGACAGTATTAGGACTGAGAGTGACTAAATAATTAAAGTGTCTGCTTTAATCACTGAGGGTGGTTAATGAGCAATGGCAAAAATTAGTAATGTGAAAAGGTTTAGTGACAAAGCAGGCATAACGCAGGCAGGCCCACAGGATATAATAGGGAGTAGAAATCCCAAAAGAAATCATAACCATGTGTCCTCTAAATATCCTCTCAATATTTGGCCAGGCCCCACAGGATATAATAGGGGAAAAAGCCAATACAAGGAACTTTGTTAGAGTCCAAAAAACATTTGCAGTGGCTGAGCAAGGTGAAAAACATGAAGAACTGCTGGTATGGAAGGCCAGCATGTGTGAAAACATTACACAATATCTTTTCCTGCCTATACAATCTATTTTTTTCCTACTATCTACATTTCTGAATGACATCTGTCCGGCCCTCTGTGGCACAGCATTGGTCCCCTCAGCTGGCAAAGTAGAACTTTCCCTTTTGCAGACTATTCAGTATTACCCTAAGCACCATTATCATTAATTTTATTCATTTATTTTTATGTTGGCTTTCATATAATGACTTAAACAGGTACTGTACAGCAAGTTCGGGAGCTATCTCCTGCACTCACACCCTCAGCTGCCGGCATTCAAAATGGCGCTGATAGCCTTTGCCCTTACTATGTCACAGGGGCTACCGGTGCCATTGGTCGGCCCCTGTCACATGGTAGGAGCAATGGATGGCCAGCGCCATCTTGTGCTCCTACCATTTTGATTACTGGCAGCTGATGGCCCGAGTGCAGGAGATCGCTCCCGAACCCCCCCACTGGATCACCAGGGAGTTTTGGTAAGTCTTGGGGGGTCAAGATGGTGGGGGTTGTAGTTAATTCAATTTTAGCCGGGAAACGAATAAGAATTAACGCATGAACTTATCTGGGGCCCCCCTTGCCGAATGCAACGTATCTGCCCCTCCCCGACGAATACGAATCCCGAATGCAATGTATGACGTCCCTCTGCACATCCCTATTAAATTCACAGTCCATAACAGCACCCAACAAACTAGTACTGGGCAGGAAAGGCATGGGTAGTGGGAAATGAAGCTTCATCTGCCCCACAGAAGTCCTCCATCTCTGGCACACCTACTTTACAAAACTCCACCTAGAACACCCCCAGCAGTCTTATCCTCAGAGAGTCGTACCATGTGTGGCTCCAGTAAAGCCTCTCATGTGGCTGGATCTAGGCTATAACCGGGAAGTCAGTGAAGAAGATCGTGATACTTTTGCCTGAGACAGGGAGAGCAGTCTGGAAGGAACCTACAGAGAAATGGAAGGAGAACTTAGCATAGAGAGCGCCAGAGAGCTAACTGACTCCGTGGTCAGACTCCAGGTAAAGAAGTTCAAATCGGAGGAAATTATTTTTCACTCAACATAAAAGTTCTGGAATTCATTGCCAGAGGATGTGGTAAAGGCAGCTAGCAAAGCTGGATCTAAAAAAGGTTTGGACACGTTCTTGGAGGAGAAGTTCATAAACTTATTGACCAGATAGACTTGGGAAAATACACTGCTTATCCCTGAGTGTTAGCAGCATGGGATCTGTCTACTGTTTGAGATCCTGCCAGGTACAGTATTTCTGACTTGGATTGACCACTGGTGGAAACAAGATGCTGGGCTTGATGGACCCTCAGTCTGACCCAGTGTGGCAACTTCTTATGTTCTTATAGGACTGGTGAGCGGTGTCATGAATGCATGAGTGAAAGGGAGTCAGAGTCCTATAAATTTCCAAGGAGAGAAAAATCTGGCAAGCCTCAAGATTCTGAGAAAGTCCCTTGCTGGAGGAAAGCAGGGGCTGTAAGTAAACTCTCAGTGTCAGCGATTTGAGCAGTGCGCCATGGGCACCAGTGTTGTGTTTGTCAGTGGAAAAGAAAATCCTTCTGCACGTATTGGAGGAGAACCCTTTGGTGACTACTGTAAAATAGTTCAAAGTGTTATCATTTGGAAGCAAAATGTGAAGTACTGGATAAACGGATCCTGTTATGAACTTTATAGATAAAAATAGCCAAGTTGGGGACAACTTTAACGTCTTCGGTGTAATTTGCCTTCTTGGAATAGAAGAACATCATTTGGATAGAGTTAATCTCTGAAGAAGGTGCACTTTGTGTTATTCCTGACAAATGAGATTCTCCACACTGTTTGAAGTCGGATTGCAAGATCTCACGTAATTGTGTCAGAAATCCCATTATGAGACAGCTGCTTAAAAATGGCATCCCGACGTGAGGCCTGGGCGGGGTTTTGTATTATTTTGAACTGTTTTGTCATGGGTTTTTTTTTTGGGAGCTGTGCTGGAATTCCTCCTGGCACTCACAATGGTTGCAATTCCTACTTTTTTTTTCAGCCTGTGATGAAGCCCCAGTGAGAGTGTGTGTGCAGTTTGGAAGAAAATTATCTGAGTTAAGAAGGCGGAGCCACATCTCTGCATCAAAGAATATGCCTTTCCAATCTGCAGTTAGAGAAGTCAAGCGTGTACTTAAGTGATAGTGTTCGATGTGAAAAATGAGCTCTGTGGGAGGAAGTGAGATGTAGTGTTTTTAATATCGCTGGAGATGTTTGACCACATTAGAGTTAGAGCATTGAGCACCACTAGCCCTACTCAATGCTGTTGGGTCTGGAGAAGGGGGCGTGCATATACCCAGATTGAGTGCACCTCTTGCAAGACTCCCAGTAGGGCCATGCCTTCCAAATGGTGCTGCCACATGTGCTGTATGCATCCATCCTCTGATGCTAATGGCTGGGGATAAAGAGTTGATCTGGTGGTGCAAGGGGAAAAGCTGAGTTGTGACGTTCTCACTGCCTGTGACGCTGGACTCTTGCTTTTGTAGTGGAAGCAGGAATTTCTATAGGAAGCGTTTGTGGAGGAGTTGAAGTCAGTCTGCTCAGGCATCTCATACTCACAGAGATCCTGTAAGTATGATTAGTGCCATCGGTATGGAGGCCATTGTGACTGGGGTGGATAAAGGCATACCCTATCAGAGGAGAAAGGAATGAATCATAGAAGCACAGAATATATTCAAGCTCATTCAGTCTATCCAATTTAATTTGTGCTGCAATGCCATAAGCCCCAGTTTACTTTGAGATTTAGTTGGATTTCAGCAAGACTTTTGTTTCGGTCCCATGTCGGAGGCTCACAAATAAAATGAGACCAAAGTGGTGGAATGGATTACAAAACTGGTTGGCTGACAGACATCGGTGAATGGTGGTAAATGGAACCTCCTCTGAAGAGAGAAGAATGATAAGTGAGATTGGTTCTGGGACCAGTTCTGTATCTTTGTGAGCGATATTGCGGAGGGATTGGAAGGTAAAGTTTCTCTTTTTTTTCAGATGACAGTAAGATCTGCAACAGAGTGGAAACAGCTGAAGAAATAGAGAAAATGAGAAGTAATCTAAGAAAGCCTGAGTGGTCGAAGGTTTAGCAGCTGGGATTCAATGCAGAAAGATAAAGGCTAACAAATAAAAGATACCGTTTTATTCAACTAACAATACATTTTTTGGCTAGCTTTTGAGAGCTAATACTCTCTTCTTCAGGTCAGAGTTAAAATAAGCAAAAGATGACATTAACAGGAAATATAGAGTAGTGTGGTTGCAATAAGTGAAGGCATTACAAACATCTGCATATAGGAAACCAATTGACAGATGCAGTGACCTTCACAGTTCTAGTTTCCACCCTTCACATACAAAAAAATCCCACGTGGTATCATTGTATATGCCCTGATCTGAAAGACAGGGATGAACACCTCAAAGACCTGACTAAATCTTTCGAACACAAGGGCTACAACCCCAAAATTATTTCCAAAAAGATTGCTTGTTCACATAAAACAGCTAGGATAAATCTACTATCCTTAGAGGGCTTACAAACTAAATTGTAAGCCCTCTGGGGCAGATTTTATAAATCTACGCATGAGCGTACTTTTGTTCGCGCACCAGGTGCAAACAGTACCTGAAGTGCTGAAAAGCGGAATATAGATAAATAAATGAATGAATAATTCAATACAAAGAAAGGAAAACCAGAGTGAGTACTCCTTGAAGTTACATACAAACCAGAGCTGGAAAAACTAAGATAATTATAAAAGACCTACAGTCAATACTCCTGGAGGATGAAGCACTGAAAATATTATTCCCTGGTCCACCAATATTGGCCATCGGGTAACCACCTAATCTGAGACAAAATTTAGTAAAAAACAAGCTTTTGACAGACATTCAGAAAAAGAAAATGGCACATATCCCAGCAATGTACCACACTGCAAACTATGTCAACTTGGGATGCACATTTTTTTTAAAACAAATGTGTAAAATTCAAAGAATGAAGCCATTTTCAGTTTGTTTCAACCAGAATAAACAAAAAATAGCCTCCTACAAAAATACCCCAAAATTTTGGGGGTATTTTTATATTCATGCATTAAAAAAAAAAAAAACCAGGCCTGAGACCATTGTTGAGACCTAGACTAGACCTGGTGCTTGGGCCTGGGCCAGAGCCCTGGTTCTCTTTATTGAGACTTAGGCTGGCCTGGCACCAGGGTCCGGCCTGAAGGCCTAGTCCCGTTGAGACCTAAACCCAGCCCTTTGGCCCAATTTAAGACTTGGTACCATTGCATAAACCTAATGCTAGGGCCTGGGAGGAAGCTAGGTCCTACTTTTGAGGCCTAGGCTAAGCCCAGTGCTGGGGCCTGGCTCAGTCTAGGTCTGGCGTCAGGGCCCTGTCTGAGGCTTGTTCCCATCACCAAGACCTATACCTGGCCCGGAGGCTTGGGACCAGGCATCCTGATATCTTCTTTCTTCCACAATCCCATTTTGTGTTTTTTTGTGGTTCTTTTTTTTTTTTTTCTTGGGGCCGGGGGGGGGGGGGGGGGGGTGTTTGGTTTTATTTTTATTTTTTTTTGTTTTGGCAAACTGAATCTTGTTGACATCCCCCCACCGGCCCTGAAATGAAAAACAAAGCAAACCAAAAATTTTGGGGCTGCACATCCCTACTGTAAATACATATCACATTACCTCATAATCACCCACATGGGAAAAACATTTAACACAAGGGGAGCCAACTCATACTTCTCTTCTAATGTGGTGTATGTCATTTCATGCAGAAAAAGTGAAGAAGCATTCTGCATTGGTGACATGGGCCAGACATTAAATGTAAGAATCAATTTACACTGACACAAGATCAAACACCATAGTGAAGACCAGGTCGACCTCTCCATGAGGGAGCACTTTTTGGGACCAGACCACTGCAGGAAAATGTAAAACACTCCAGGAATGCACGGCTTTTGAAGTTAAAATGATCATACACTTTGGTACTGACAAGAAAGGACTCAATAAAGACCCCTAGGTCTAACACATTATGAACCATAAAATTATGGTGCCTGTCACCTTCTGTTCACCATCAAAACAACCCTCACCCATTCCCTCCTCCTTTTCCCCTTCACACTATCATTGTAATGCTTTTTATGATTTGCTTATTGTAACCACACTATTTTATATTTCCTGGTAATGTCATCTTTTGCTCATTTGAGCTTTGACCTGAAGAAGAGAGTATTAGCTTTCAAAAGCTAGTCAAGAAATTTAATAAGTTATTCCAACAAAAAGGTATCACCTTATATTTTTTTTGGTTTATTTGTTAACCTTTATTTAAGTGGACTAACACTACAGCCAAACTACTTTGTCCAAGAAGTGCAGAACACATACATTTGTGGCATGGCAATTCAAAAGAGTTGTACGCGATGGGGAGCAAAAGACTAATGTGCATGGACTGGAAGCGAGACCTTGGGGGGATAGATTCTGATGATTGAAGGTAGCCAAGCAATGTGATACTATTACCCCAAGATCTCACTTCCAGGATGTTTGTGAGGCCTCACCTGGAGTACTGTGTTAGATAGGATTTTAGACAGTGCTGGGGAGGAGCCGGCTGTCGTGGTACATGTGGACACCAATGACATAGGAAAATGTGGGAGGGAAGTTCTGGAAGCCAAATTTAGGCTCTTAGGTAGAAAGCTGAAATCCAGAACCTCCAAGGTAGCATTTTCTGAAATGCTCCCTGTTCCACACGCAGGTCCCCAGAGACAGACAGAGCTCCGGAGTCTCAATGCGTGGATGAGACGATGGTGCAAAGAAGAGGGATTCAGTTTTGTAAGGAAGGGGGAGTCTCTTCCGAAGGGATGGGCTCCACCTTAACCAGGGTGGAACCAGACTGCTGGCGCTAACCTTTAAAAAGGAGATAGAGCACCTTTTAAACTAGAACAAAGGAAAAAGCCGACAGTCGCTCAGCAGCGCATGGTTCGGAGAGAGGTATCTTCAAAGGATACTAATGATGCATTAGAAGTAGGGCATACAGGTATTTCCATGCAAATTACAGCACTGCAGGCATCAATTTCTGAGTTTGCCCCGAGGATCAATCAAATCGAGAGAAGAACCTTGGTCCAGAAGGCGACGTGCTTGCTCTCACTCAAAAAGTTACTATGATGGAAAAATCTTTAAAAAACCAAGCAGACAAGATCGCGTCGATCTAACCTCCGACTTATTGGAATCCCTGAGTCGGTGGAAGAGAGAGCACTGTGTGGGCTTTTACACAATTGGATCCCAGAGGCATTGGGCCTACCTAGGCTGAAAGGTACCCTAGAGATTGAAAGGGTGCACTGCCTAGGTGCTTGTACACCCTCTGCCCCACGACCTGGAACTGTCATTCTCAAAATACTAAATTATGTACACAAACAACAAGTATTACAAGCAGCCAGGAAAACTCCCAATTTACGGTTCCAGGGATCTCCAGTCCAACTGGCACTGGATTATTTGGCGAGAGTGTCAGCACTGCGACGGGCCTTCTCTCCTCTCTGCGGAGAACTAATGAACAAACAAATTCTCTTGATCCTGCAATTCCCGGCAAAGCTAAAGGTCTTTCATGATGGGAAATGGGCTACTTATGACTCCCCCGAAGCTGCAAAGAAGATGCTGGAGGGATAAATAAGTGACATTTTCTTTACTTGAAAATAACAGTCCACTGTTAAAATTGATTCTTATGTTGCAGATGGTGGGATGTGACACCCAGCTACATTATTCATGATTTCCTGCATTGATTCAGTGAGTCTATGGGGTCTTTTTGAGATATTTTTGGAAGGGAAAAGGGAGATGGGATTTCGGGGGGGTTTGAATATTTTGTTACTACATGGATGTCTTTTAAGAAGCTCAATAATGGTTTATTTTTCCTTGTCACTGGTATATGGGATATATAGCCTATACACGTGAAGGAGGTTTGGCTGGGAGCCTCCCCTGCTGTGTTCTATGGCTGTTATTTACCTGCTATGATACTGAAATATCAGACACTGGGGGGTAAATATAGATATTTCTCTTGGCATGTTGATGGCCTAGGTTTCCCCATTAAAAGAAAAAAGATTTTTCAGCCACTCTAAAGACACAAAGCAAACATTGCATGCCTCCAGGAGATGCATTTAAATGCGCTTGAAGAAATTATGCAGGGAGTGGGTAGGAGCATGCTATTTCTCACCAGCTAAAAATAAAAAAGGAGGTGTGGCAATTTTGATTAACAGAAATATACCCTTTACTTTATCATGCAAATTTACAGACCCAGAAGGCCACTATATTATAATTACTGGTCACTTGGAAGGCAGACCCGTAACATTGTGCATGTGATTCAGCTGAACCTTTTGGTTTGGCCTTCGTTATTGGCCTGCCGCGGGAAATTTCGTTTTCCTGCCATGGGAAATTTCGTTTTCCCATGGTTTGGGACGATTTTTTTTTTCGGCTGCCCCGAAATGAAAAACCCCAAACCACCCCAACCCTTCAAATTTAATTAATTACAACCCCCCCCCTAAAAAAAAAAACTTGCCGATACTCCCTGGTGGTCCAGCGGGGATCCCGGGAGTGATTTCCCGCTCTCGGGCCATCGGCTGCCAATAAACAAAATGGCGCTGGTGGCCCTTTGCCCTTACCATGTGACAGGGGCTATCAGTGCCAATGGTCGGCCTCTGTCACATGGTAGGAGCAATGGACGGCTGGCGCCATCTTAAAAAATGGCACAGTGGACACAGGAGTAACACATATTTGCAAAAAATTGCAATTATTCGATATATGGCGAGTATTCCACCCAGATGTGCAGGAGTGTACACACGTATCCCAAGCCCATTTGACTCTCTCCAGGATTGACTACATCCTCCTCTCAAAAGATATTTTCCCCAGAGTAGTCTCCGCTGATATAGGTCCCATAGCGATAGCAGACCATGCCCCAATATGGACCGATATATGGTTTTCCACAGGAAAATCCCCTCCAAACCTCTGGCGGTTCCCAAGTCAGTTTATTCTCCAACAGTGAGAAGAATTTAAAAACAACAATTTGCAGCACTTAGACAACCCATCACTGTTTTGGGAGACCACAAAAGTAGTCCTTAGGGGGGATATGATTGCATATGTTATTAAAAAAATTAGACAAATAAATGCGACCATTCTTGACTTAGAATCCAAATTGCAAGCTAAACGCAAGCTTACCACAGCTCTATCCCAATCCAATAAAGAAGCTTACCAATCCTGTTTAAATGTTAACACCCATCTACATATTAGGGCCCCAAACTTTTTAAAAACCTCTGAATACACCTTTTTCCAATTTGGAAATAAATCAGGTAAACTATTATCCAGATTGGTGGCCATTAAAAAAGGGAAATCCTTCATTACAGGTCTTAAGACTAGATTTGGTGACCTTGTGACAAAAGGTTCAGATATTTGTGAAATACTTAGGCAATTTTATGAAGACCTCTATACAGAAGATAGAAAGGGTACATCTATCGACGAGGATCTATTTTTTGAAAATCTCCCTTTGCCCCAACTCACAAAACCTCAGCTTGAATACCTAAATAGCCCAATAACAGAAGTTGAAGTTTTTGCAGTAATAAAAACAAGTAAAGCACACAAGACTCCTGGCCCAGATGGGTATACAGCAGATTTTTATAAATTATTATGTCCCCAACTTGTTAGACCATTACTCCTTTTTTTCTGAGACACCTGCCAAAAGGGTAAGTATCCTTCTGACTTTAATAAAGCCTATATCACAGTACTCCCAAAACCATGGAAGGATCCCCTCTTAGCTTCTTCATATAGACCCATATCTTTATTAAATTGTGATCTGAAATTATATGCACGCATTATAGTGGAGTGGCTGAGTAACATTATTCCTTCTATTATTTCTACCTATCAGGTTGGCTTCGTTCATGGTCGAAATGCAGGGGCTCATACCATTAGAATAATTTCCACAATTGAATCATCCCATTCAACTCATCTCTCAACTCTTGCAGTGGGCTTTGACTCAGAAAAAGCCTTTGACAGGGTCTCATGGGGGTATATGTTCTCTGTTCTGCAAAGATTTGGATTTAACGGTCAAATTCTGAATAATATCTCCATACTCTACCAATCACCCATTTCCCATATTGTAGCAAATGATCTGATCTCCAAGGCATTTCAGATTCAGAGAGGGGTCCATGAAGGTTGCCTGTTATTACCACTTTTATATATTTTATCAATTGATCCCTTACTGAGGAAATTGGCTACTTCCTCCCAAACCCAGGATTATTCCTCCAATGGAAATACCTTTACTGTAGCAGCATTCACTGATGATGTGCTTATCTACCTGAGCCACCCTATACAATCACTATTTGCAAGATAAATTATGAAAAATCCAAAGCTTTAGATGTGCTAGGCACATTGCATACTCAATGGCCAGGAGCCTTCCCTTTAAAGTGGGTCACAAAAGAATTAAAATACCTATGTATACACATTCCCGCAGATCCTGCAAAATTATATGACTATAATATTGCCCCACTAAAATCCAAATTGATTAAAAATCTACAAGATTGGCAAAACTTACCACTATTCTTGTCAGGTAGAATCTATCTTTTAAAAATAACAGAAGTATCCAAATGGTTGTACACATTTCATATGTTACCCTTATGGTTAAAAAAAAAATGTATCAGATATCCATAGGGAAATGAGGAAATTTCTTTGGGTTGGAAAAAAATCCAGAATCCCTCTGGACACCTTAATGCAAGCTAAAAAGGAGGCTTAATTGCCCAAATTTGGGACTATATATTCTGGCCTGTCTACTCCGGCATATCCGTGATTGGGTTTTTGAAACATCTTATTCCACACCATTAGACCACCTTAAGAATTGGGTTGCACTATTGTCTTTGGGGGCGGTTCTACATGTAGACCAGAAATGACTTCCTCCTTTCTTGCAAAAAAACTATGTACGCCAACCTTTTCGAAGAGCCTGGAGAGCCCTGTGTATTGGACTACATTTGTCGCAGGAGTTAACTGCATGTATGCCCATAAGAGGCGATCCTCACTTCCCACCAGGAATGGAGCAGAATCTCTTTATCCAGTGGAATAAAAGGGGTCTTTCCAGGCTTTCCCAAATGTATTTTACTGGTGCAGAAGTTGAATATGTTGTCAGCTTTCAAGAGTTTCTGTTACCTTCCGGGGATTTCTATGGTTATTTACAATGACGTCATTACATTCTTGCACTACTAAAAGTTAACCCAATGCTATTACAATCCCCAGCACTACAGGAACTCTTGGAGGGTTCAGACGGCAAAAGACAGAAATGTGCTCAGTATTACAAAGCTTTGCAGGCTATCCCAAATGCATCTCATTTAACTTCTTTGGTTACTAAGTGGAATACTATGTCTACTTATTGCTCTCTCCAGCTGATTTATCTTGTTGCTTTTCAAGAATACCTGTTGTTTTAGAAAATGTAAATTTGCAGGACAAGCAATTCAAATTTTCACATCAGGCCTTTTACTCTCAACGGAAGGATTTCAGATGAAGGTTCTATCTTCACCTAATTGTATTCACTGTCTATATAACATGGTGCAGATTTCATGCATTGCTTTTGGGGGGGTGTGACATTTTGCAATTCTTTTGGAAAGAGTTAAAGAACCTTGTCTCCATGCTGTGGTCACAGGACATCCCTATGGACCCCCATATTTGGTTATTTGGTTTATATAAAAAAAATGAACATTGATGTTTTGACAACTTAATCATTATTTTTGGACAAGGTATCTCTTACAGCCAAAGCGGTCATTCTCTCTCAATGGACTTCCAGCTCTCCTTCTCTACTGTCCGCCTGGAAGCAGCATTTCAATAAGCTACTTAACATGGAATACCTTATGGCCAAAAAACTGTCTCCAAAAATATTTGCTTATATGAAAGAAATTTGGGATGTATCTATCCGGTATTTACCTGCTGAATCAGTAACCTTTCTAACGGACGATACCTAGACCAGTGACAACGCTATTAACAAGGTCAAGCCTGATAGTTTCCATAATACGATTTTATTCCATGTAGAATAGCTGAATGGGGTTTAATTCAAAGGGGGGGTGGGAGGGTTCCTACTCTACATATGTAAAAACAAAAATTCATGTTCTTATGTCATCATGTTGATGCGCTCTCGTTGTTAATTGAGAATTTGCAGATGTTGCTAATGTATCTTCTTCTGTATCTCTGATGTACATCTTCTACCATTTACCCTTGTTACTTACTGATCTGATGTATGTACTTACCATGAATAAAAATTATTAAACAAAAAAAAAGGTTTGGATAAGTTCCTAGAGGAGAAGTCTATAAACTGATCAATAAGGAATAGTAACTTGAGATTTATTTAATGTTTGGGTACTTGCCAGGTTCTTATGGCCTGGATTGGCCACTGTTGGAAACAGGATGCTGGGCTTGATGGACCCTTGATCTGACCCAGTATGGCATGTTCTTATCTTCTTAAGGACAGGATGAAAACAGTCCAGAGAAAGGCAACCATACAAACCATAACATTTTCAGTTATGTTCTTCCTGTCTCAGCTGAGAGTAGCAAAGGAGACAGAGGGTGCCTTTGAAAGTAAACTGAAAGAAAACCTGTTGTGTAGAGCTTCTTGTACGCGCTCCCCGGGTACTTCTGAATGGGCTCCAGAATCATCCATGTGGATGTTCCCTCCAAGATTTAGATGCAGATAGGACTGGACTGATATGCAGTCTGCTGAACATGTTCCCCAGAGAGGTAGCTGGAGGCCTGATGGGGAGAACCATTGGAAAAATGGCTTTCAGATACTCTGCATGAGTTTATCTGAACGGGCAGAATGCAGAACCTTTTGTGATTTTAGTACAAAGAGCTAACATGAAGGCTATATAATATTATTTTTTCTCTTCGTCTCCTGAGAGCGAGTAGCACCTTGGGGAAGTGTTTTCTTCTTTAGTGCATTGGATGGGGACAGGTATTGGTTGAAGGGGATTCAGATGCCTCGGCCATGTGGCCAGGAGGAAAAAAGAATCTGCATGGCTTGAGTCATTGAGGAGGTAATTTTCAGACTCCTTGGGCTGGGAGGGTGATGTGTGTATGTATGTGTAGGGGGAGCTGTGGACCTGCATGTTCAGTTTCAAATGGAAATGTGGTGCACTCGACAGTACCAGCAAAATTTGCACCTCAGCTACAGTAGGTGCAAGGTATGTGCTAAAAAGTGCATACGGCAACTTCAAAACAAAATCATGGCATGTACTTTTCACTCCTCCTACCTAACCACATCCCCTGTTCCCATGCATTGGGAAAAGGTGCACATACTGTAACCTGCACTGGGGGGTAGGGGGAGGTAGGAGGAGCAATTTTCAAAAACGACATAAGAACCTTGAAAATTGTCCTGTGCATGTCTAGGCTATGAGCTCAGGTGATCGGGGTAGACCATGCAATACTGTGCAGTGTAGATGTGACTGCCTCATGGGTGCAAAGGACATTAATAGCTAAGTACAATAAGTCTTTTGCTTGAAAAGGATGTCCTGGCAGCCCCCTGTGCAAAATGCCGCCAGGACTGCTTTTACCACTTAAGTGGCCCTGGACAAATGTTTGTGGATGCCACTTCTATTTTTTTTCCATATTGACCATGTATGGGATTTGGCCATTTGAACATGTCATTTGTTGACAGATCTTGACAGATATTACCTTGCATCTGCCTTTTCTTCAGATAATGAGTTAAAGGCCTTGCGTTATGGGCCTCCTGTTATGCAGGGGTCCCGGGGAAGCTGCCTTTTTTGTTGTATCCTGCCACCAGGCAGAGACAAGATCTGAGCAGAGAGACTACTGAACATCACGAGAATCCTGGAACTGTCATTGTCTTTTCTGTACGCTGTAATTTCATGTTACTGTTATTACTAGAACTATGTTTTTAATGCATTTATTTTACTTTTTTCTTCCTCATTTAATTTTTTTTTTTTAACCATTATGGGGATAATTTTGTAAAAGCCTGCATTATGTTCTGGAAGCCAAATCGGGAGGTTCTGGAAGCCAAATTTAGGCTCTTAGGTAGAAAGCTTAAACCCAGAACCTCCAGGGTAGCATTCTCTGAAATGCTCCCTGTTCCATGCGCAGGTCCCCAGAGGCAGGCAGAGCTCCGGAGTCTCAATGCGTGGATGAGATGATGGTGCAAGGAAGAGGGATTCAGTTTTGTAAGGAACTGGGGAACCTTTTGGGGAAGGGGGAGTCTCTTCCGAAGGGATTGGCTCCACTTTAACCAGGGTGGAACCAGGCTGCTAGCGTTAACCTTTAAAAAGGAGATAGAGCAACTTTTAAACTAGAACAAAGAGGAAAGCCGACAGTCGCTCAGCAGTGCATGGTTCGGAGAGAGGTACTTCAAAGGATACCAATGATGCATTTGTTAAGATCGTGGACCCTTGGGCCGGCTGAGACGGCAGATATAGTGCTGTGGAACCCCATAGTGGGCGTCGCAGCCGGGAGGCGGCGCTGAAGAGAGACTTCGAAGAGGGCTTCACCACTGGAAGCCTGAGGTCCCCCCAGGAGGAGCCCCTAGGGACCCTGGCCTCTTGGTCTTAGGTGGATCCTATGCGACCAAGGATCAAAAGAGCAGCCTGCCGAGGTATCTGACGATGAGATGGCACCCAGGAGGTCAGGAGAGACTTCACCCTTGGAAGCCCGCGGTCCCCCCGGGAGGAGCCCCTGAGGACCCGAGCCGCTGGGGCTTAGGAGAAACCTCCGGGCGGGTGAAGAAGAAGTACCTGTGGCAGTAGAGAGAGACGAAGCCGAAGTCCAGAACAAGCCAAGGTCGGGAGCCAGAAGTCAGATGTCGGATGCCAAAACCAGGGAAGGAAGATGAAGCCAGAGTCGAAGAATGAAGCAAGGTCAGGAGCCAGGAATCAGACATCAGGAACAAGCAGGGACCGGGAAGCAGGAAGCACAACTAGCTACTCCGAAGAGTGAACCTCGTTGCAAGGTGAGGGTTAGCTGTGACTGCTGGGTTTAAATAACCCGGCAGCGTCTGACGTCACCAGGAGGCTGTCTTCAGTTTTCTCGCGCTGGCCCCTTTAAATTTAGAGCCCCTGCGCGCGCGCGCGCCTAGGGGACGGGGCCAGCAGCTGATTGTCGGCGGCGTCTACCTCGCAGGGAGAACACCATGGTAGGCCATGTCTTGGGCTTGGACAGCCGCGTCTCGAGCCTGGACGGCTGGAGGGGAGCCCCCGCAGCCGGGGCGTGTCGCATGGTGAGTGGAGATCCCGGGGTATGGCCCGGGATCGCAACAGCATTAGAATTAGAGCATCCCGACAGTGAGGTTCCAATAATAAGAAAAGTAGTCCAAGTGCCTGTAACTAAAAACTCACCTGAGCTAAAAAATTCTAACTTATCCCTATCAATAAAAAAGCAGAATGAAAATACAAACAAAAAACAAACTTTGAAATGCTCACATCCTACCTTAGATGGGACTGTGCCTCCGAGCTCCTAACAGGGCCTGAGGGCATGCTCCGCAACACTGGCTAAAGGTAACTGGATAGTAGGGATATGAATCGGGCTTCGGACGATTGAAAATATCGTCGATATTTTCAAAATCGTCAGAAATCGGGGGCTCCCCCAAAACGATAGGAAAACCCCATGATATTGTTTGTGGGGGTTCTCTTATTGTTTTGGGGGAGGGCGGGAAAAATGGCACACAAAAATAACCCCTAAACCCACCCCAACCCTTTAAAACTAATCCCTTAGCTTCTCCCACCCTTCCGACCCCCCCAAAAAACTTTTTACAGGTACCTGGTGGTCCAGTGGGGGTCCCGGGAGCGATCTCCCGCTCCCGGACCGTCGGCTGCCACTAATCAAAATGGCGCCGATGGCCCTTTGTCCTTACCATGTGACAGGGTATCCGTGCCATTGGCCGGCCCCTGTCACACAGAGGGAGCACTGGATGGCCGGTGCCATCTTTAAAAATGGCGCGGGCCATCCAGTGCTCCTACCATGTGACAGGGGCCGGCCAATGGCACGGATACCCTGTCACATGGTAAGGGCAAAGGCCATCGGCGCCATTTTGATTAGTGGCAGCCGACGGCGCGGGAGCGGGAGATCGCTCCCGGGACCCTCACTGGACCACCAGGTACCTGTAAAAAGTTTTTTGGGGGGGGTCGGGAACGTGGGGGAAGCTAAGGGATTAGTTTTAAAGGGTCGGGGTAGGTTTTTTGTTTATCGGCTCGGGCGCAGTCGATAAACAAAACCGTGATTGGGCCGGACGAAAAAAAAACACGATGTGAATCCGAACCGGAATCCGAACCGATTCCAGTTCCGATTCACATCTCTACAGGATAGTGTTAGGTGAGTATAGTCAGTGGGACTTTTATCCTGCTGAAAATCCAGGACAAGTTATCTGGCTAACTTTAGCCACATAATTTGTCCACTCACTGGCTTACTGAATATGGATCTCTTAGCTTATATTCCACTGACTCCAATCATTATTATTCCAACATGGAAAAATAAACAGACAAGACACTTGCATAAAATTTCATTAAAATAACATAATATATGACAAAGAAAACAAAAGATCTGGGAATAATCATAAAATTACTCATAAGCTTGTCTAAACATTTCTGGAATTCCTTGCTGGAAGATGTGATAAAGGCAGTTAGTATAGATGTCCTTTCGTGGATTACAAACTGGTTAAAAGACAGGAAACAGAGAGTAGGACTAAATGGTCAATTTTCTCAGTGGAAAAGGGTAAACAGTGGAGTGCCTCAGGGATCTGTACTTGGACCGGTGCTTTTCAATATATATATCAATGATCTGGAAAGGAATACGATGAGTGACGTTATCAAATTTGCGGATGATACAAAATTATTCAGAGTAGTTAAATCACAAGCAGACTGTGATACATTACAGGAGGACCTTGCAAGACTGGAAGATTGGGCATCCAAATGGCAGATGAAATTTAATGTGGACAAGTGCAAGGTGTTGCATATAGGGAAAAATAACCCTTGCTGTAGTTACACGATGTTAGGTTCCATATTAGGAGCTACCACCCAAGAAAGAGATCTAGGCGTCATGGTAGATAATACATTGAAATCGTCGGCTCAGTGTGCTGCAGCAGTCAAAAAAGCAAATAGAATGTTAGGAATTATTAGGAAGGGAATGGTTAATAAAACAGAAAATGTCATAATGCCTCTATATCGCTCCATGGTGAGACCACACCTTGAATACTGTGTACAATTCTGGTCGCCGTATCTCAAAAAAGATATAGTTGCAATGGAGAAGGTACAGAGAAGGGCAACCAAAATGATAAAGGGGATGGAACAGCTCCCCTATGAGGAAAGGCTGAAGAGGTTAGGGCTTTTCAGCTTGGAGAAGAGACGGCTGAGGGGGGATATCATAGAGGTCTTTAAGATCATGAGAGGTCTAGATGTGACTCGGTTATTTACACTTTCAAATAATAGAAGGACTAGGGGGCATTCCATGAAGTTAGCAAGTAGCACATTTAAGACTAATCGGAGAAAATTCTTTTTCACTCAACGCACAATAAATCTCTGGAATTTGTTGCCAGAGGATGTGGTTAGTGCAGTTAGTGTAGCTGGGTTCAAAAAAGGTTTGGATAAGTTCTTGGAAGAGAAGTCCATTAACTGCTATTAATCAAGTTTACTTAGGGAATAGCAACTGCTATTAATTGCATCAGTGCATCAGTAGCATGGGATCTTCTAGGTGTTTGGGTAATTGCCAGGTTCTTATGGCCTGGTTTGGCCTCTGTTGGAAACAGGATGCTGGGCTTGATGGACCCTTGGTCTGACCCAGCATGGCAATTTCTTATGTTCTTATGTTCTTATGGGTTTAAAAAGATTCAGACAAATTCCTGAAGGAAAAGACCATAAATTGTTATTAACCAAATAGGCTTGAGGAAAATGTCTGCTTAGCAGTGGGTATAAGCAGCATGTAATTTATCTACTATTTGGGATCCTGCCAGGTACTTGTGACTTGAATTGGCCACTGTTGGAAACAGGGTACTGGGCTTGATGGACCCTCAGTCTAACTTAGTATGGCAGTTCTCATGTTCTAACTTCCTAAACTTCAATTAATTATGTTCATCCCTTAAATTATTAGGGAAAGAATTCCATATGGTGAGCCCATTTCTGGTGTAGAGAGGGAGATCTGGGAGTCATCAGCATAAAAATGGTACTGAAAGCCATGGGATGAGATCAGAGCAGCAAGGGAATTAGTACAGAAAGAAGAGAAGAGAAACCAGCACAGAGCCCTGAGGCACACAAATTGATAGTGTTAGCTTAGTTAGAGAATAATCCACCAGAGAACACACTAAATGTCTGATGGGAGAGGTAAGAAGAGAACCAAGACAGGGCAGAGCCCTGAAATCTAAGTGAGGACAGAGTGACAAGTAGTGATAGATTGAGGATTTGAAAGCTGGAAGGGATGACTGCAGGCAAACAGAGCTGAGTTGCTGGGTAGGAATGGGATCAGAAGAATAAGTAGTGAGTTTGGAAGAGGAGAGAAGATGGGCAATTTCTTCCACTGTGATTTTAGAAAAGAAGGAGAAGATGGCAAAGACCAGAGGAAGGAGAGAGGAATGAATTTGGGAAGGAGAGAGGAAGAGATAAAGATGACTGAGAATGCAAGATTAATTTTGTGAATCTTGTCATGGACAGAGAGGGAAAGAGGGTGGGAGATGAAGGCAGTTTGAGGAGCGACTTGGGCAGCAAGGAGACAATGAGGGTAAGAGGCAAGAGAGTTTGTCAGATGGACATAGTAGTCTTGCTAGGCAAGTGCAATAGCAGACTGGACGGAGGTCAGCATGAATCTGAAATATGAAGCTGACCCCAGGAAATGAGCCCAGGATCATAGAGATTAAATTCTGGGACTAGCCAAGGCTAGGGTTTGGTGTGTCTTACAGGATGGGTCAGAAAAGGGCAAAAGTGTCTAAGACAGAGGAAAGTAGAGTGTTGTAAGAAGAAAACTGCCTCATAAAATGACCCAGGCAATGTAGTGGAGTAGAGGAGAAATGAGACCGTAGTGGACAGAACACAAGGGTTGATAGCCTGAAAATTTCTGAAGATGTTGGCGGTGACCAGACAAGGTTGTGGGAGGAGTGGTTTAGTGTGAAAGTTATCAGATGATGGTTTGAGAAAGGAAGAACTGAGGTGGCGAAGTCTGAGAGACTAGTTGGAAGAAAGGACTAGGACAAGGCAATGGCCATGCTGGTGAGTAGGGGCAATAGAGCAGAGTTGGAGGTCAAATGGATAGGTTATGGCATGGACTTTTGAGGCATAAGAATCAGAGGGGTCATTGGCATGGAGGTTAATGTCCCCAAGAATAAGATAAGGGAAGACAGTTCAAGGAAGAGGGAAAGCCAGGAGTCAAAGTCAGTGAAAAAGGAGGTGGATTTATCAGGGGGGCAATAAATGACAGATCCTCGGAGATATAATGGATGAATAATCAGATTGAGTGGGCCTTAAAGGAAGAAAAGGAGTGGGGCTGAAGTGGAAGAAGAGGATTGAAACCTACAGGAGGGGGAGAGCAGCAGTCCAACACCCCCACCGCAGCCTACAGTGTGAGGTATATGAGAGAAAAGATAACCAACATGACAGCAGCAACTGAAGCAGAGTCCTCAGGGAAAGGTCAAGGTGAGAAGATGCAAAGTATGAGAGATAAAGAGGTCATGGATACAGGTAACAGAGCAGGCATTTCATAGGGGACATAAGAAAGCAAACAAAGAGGGTGGAAGGAAGGGGATAGGATAAGATTGGTGGAGTAGCGGTTTGATGTGAATAGATGGGGTGAAAGTTGTCTTGGAGGGCTAGGATTGGGATTGATATCGCCAGCTGATAGAAGGAAGAGGAGCAGGAGAAGAAAGGTGAAGGTGTGACAACAGTGATGAGGATAAGATGCTGTCAGGGAAAATGGAAATGGCTAGATAAAAGGAAGAAAATTTTGAAGCTCGAAAGCAGTGGACAGGGCAGAAGACGGAATGGCTGATGAGATGAAGAACAGAGAGTAGAGACAATAGTCAACCTGATGTTAGTAGTGGTTTGCAGCAGGGAATATGATGATTATGGTGGATGGAGCAGGAAGAGTGGCTGTAGTGGAGACATAGACAAAATATTCCTAAATATAAGCAGCCAAAATTTACCTGTATAATGCTGAATAATAGGATTAGCCAGGAGAAGCCTGGCTAATCCTATTATTTGGCTAACTCTGGACTGAAAGCGAGATTTGGCTAACTCTGGACTGAAAAAGAGAAGGCCTAAAGTTGGGTGAATAGCTAAAAAAAAAACACCAGGTATGTCAAGCGGGTGCCAATCCCCTCCGCCTCTGATTCCTTACCTTACAAAAAGGTACTGGACAAATTCCCATCTCCCGAGGCCTGAACCCCCAAAAGTGGCCCACTGGACTGAATACTAAGTGCAATACAGCTGATGATCCCGGCACATTAGTATTGATCTATTCACTTCACTCTGGGTGGAAAGACCAATGATTGATCTCCCCACTGACTGCGGTCAGTGACGGGACCAGTCCCCTTTCAGAACTGAGTTAACTTTAACCAGCTAACTTTCTGCTCACTGCACCATTGAATAGTGACCTCCATAAAGTACCAGAAGGAAACATTTTCCATAGATTGAAAAATTCAAGAACAAGGGGTCATCATATGAAGCTGAAGGGGAGGGAAACTCAAAGGGAATGTGAAAAAAAACCAAACAACTTTTCACTGAGAGAATCACCTGGAACAGACTTGCAGTGGTAGTTATAGGAACTAAAGCAGTGGCAGAACTCAAGCATGCAAGGGACAGGCATGAAGGGACCTTAGTGGGAGAGGGAGGGAGAAGACCACAGATCAAGTAAGACTTGTGACGGCGCAGCAGGCAGGCACAAATGGACAGAGTCGGTAGATCAAATGCTACTTTTCTGCACACATTCTCTGTTTCTATTAACGTGCTAGAGTAAAACAGAGAACATTCAGATCTGCCAAAAATGAAGTCTTGACAAAAATATTACAAGAGCTAGAAAAATAGAAAATGAAAATGAAAATAAACACAGTGGCCACTGGTTGCCCACGGATGGGAGAGCTTCACGTGGGTGCCCTGAGGCCTGAGGAGGGAAAGGCATCTGAGCCAGATGCCCTGAGGTCTGGGGCTGGAGAGAGATCTGAGCCAGGCAGCCTGAGGTTCAGGGCAGGGTATTCTCTGAGCTCTTGGTAGTATTAGTTCTGCCAGGAGCCAGGACTCCAGGAACTGCAGCTGCACCGATGGGGGGAGACAAGACAGTCACACAGAGCCTCTGGATCAGGGCCGGTGATAGCTTTTTTTGCTGCCCTGTGCAAACAATTACTGTGCTCCCCCCCCCCCCCGTTCATTCTCTGTCCCGCGCCCCACCAAAAAAACACCCAGCTCCCTACAGTGAGACAAACTTAAACAACTGATACCCCCCCCCCCCCCCCCCCCCGAACCCACTGCTAGTGCAAGGATATTAGATGCCCTAGGCGAACCTTATTGCTTTGCACAATGTGCCCCCACACCCCATTACATTTATAGTTTACATGAAAAATATCAAAGTACAGTATTCTGAGGAAAATAATCACTTACATTATATTTACATGCACGGCTGTGATGCCAACCAGAAATCCCTGCAAAAAACAACAACAAAAAACACATGGAACCCATATGGTTTTAGGCCTATTGTGATGTGTGTTGGGTGTGGGCTTGACCCTCCGAAAGCCCTAAAGCACTAATACACTTCCTATTAGGAGAATGCCCCACCTCAGTCACACATGCAGAACATAAAAAGACCCTCACCAAATACAGAATAGAACAACCATAAAGTAGAAATTCAAATGTGCAAACAAAAACTGAACTGGAAACTGCAAGAAGCCAGAAACTCAATGCAGTGCAACAGTGAAAAACAGAACCATCACCATTCCTCAAACATCAAACAGTAAAATCAAGAAATAAAATAAATACATAATCATAATACTAAAAACATACTAATAATACTATTTTTTAAAAAGCTGGTGAATAAAAGATCAAATAATTAAAAACTCATATACAAGTTTTTTAAAATGTCTCAAACACTAGGGATGTGCAATGCCCGAACCTTTTGGTTCAGGCTTTGTTTTCAGCCCACCGCAGGAAATATTGTATTTCCTGCAGTTCAGGCCTTTGAAATTCGGGGGGACCCGAATTTCGAGTTAGCGCGCACTAACTCCCTTTAGTGTGCACTAACCCAAAAAACAATTTTTCCTGATATTTCGGGAAAAATTTGTTCGGGTTTCGAGGTCCCCGAACCAGGACGAATTAGGCAATTTGTCTCTACCAAACACCAATAAAATATTTCAAAACAGCAGACACAGCAAACAACACTGAAAAATAAAACTAAAAAGGATTTTAAAAATTCACATGCTCCATACTTGGGAACTTTTGATTTCTAGTTACCCTGGGATTGTCGTGGAGTAGTGGGAGTGGGATGCACAAACTTTCTCCTCTCTTTCTTATACACACATTCACACACAATCTCATACACACATATGCTCCCTCTCAGACAAACTTTCAGGCATCTCCAGTTCTTCTTTGGTTGGGCTCTCATATTCATTTCAACTGCTGGCAGGTTGGAATCCACTTGCAGTCCCCATTTTCTCTCTCTCTCACACACACATACACAACTCAGGTAGTTCGCATTCTCTCTCTCTCTTTGTCTCACTCACTCACTCACACACACACACACACACACACCCCCATCCCAGGCGGCCTCCCATTCACTCACACACACACACACACACACACCCTCCCATTCACTCACACACACATACACACACACACACCACAGGCAGCCTCCCATTCACATACCCACTCATCCCAGGCAGCCTCTCTCACGGGATGAGAATACAGGAAGTGCTAGCACCGTGAATGTTGAATACCGCGGGGCCAGCACAGGAAGAGGAGTTGCCAGATGGGTTTCCTCATCTGCTGAGGCCTCCTGCTTCTTCTGCAGGAAGCCACAGCAGATGAGTTTGCCATGTTGGGGTTTGAACCCAAGAAACAGATTTACAGAGGTAAAAGGCCTTAGAGAGTAGGCCTTAGCTTCTTGGCTTGTTTCTCTGAAATGATTCATTAATTTGTTTGCTTATTTTAACGTTTTTCTAGACCACACACATGCCCGTAAGGCTTCCAAAAAAGGGTGCAAATGGAAAAGAAAAACGGCATAATCACTCATAACAAAATAACTGAAAAACAATCTGGGAATTTTCCTGAGTAGTTTCTCTTGGCGAAACAATATTAAACCGAGGCTCACCCAGAATGCTCGGAATTATATTTTTCTTCTAAATATACGTGTAACTGTCTGAGAATGAGAGCCAAAGTGCAGCTCCGAAACCCAAAGCGAGAAGGAAGCCATCTGGCATGGGGATGCCACATTATTGTTTGTCTGATTACGCAAACACCGGGGGCAGGGACACGGGGTATCGGTGTCACTGGCTGGCTGACCCCGCTGTTGCGGTCAGTCGTGGTCTTCCTGGTCATGTGATGAGACATTAGCAGTCAGGCTCCTTGCCACAAAAAAATGGCCTATACAGATGGCTCCCCATCCCAGTTCCACTTTCTGATTTTTATCCCAGCCAAAACGTGCATCCCTCGGTGCCAGACTTCAAAGTTACGCAGAAGCGTGCAGACGTTTTGAAATGTACCAGCAGCCAGGCAGCAGGTTGGCTAATGATGACGGCTCAGCTGCAGACTAATTAGAAGATTACTGTAACAAATGCCTGTCCCAGCCAAGCCTTGTGCCGAGTAGGTGGCTAGGTAAAAATAAGCTACATTTTCTAACTTTGCATAGGAGAAAGGAAGAAAGCAATCAAGCATTCCATGCCCTGCACCCTCTCCTCCCCGCCAAGCTTACGCCTCGGTGTCCACTGCCTTGCCTCTGACTGAAGAAGCGTTTCCTGGTCTTTCTTTTTTTTTTTTCATTTCCGATTAATGGCATTTCAAGTAGCTCTTGCTCTCTAAAACATTAAAAGTAAGAAAAAAAAGCATACAAGGAAAGAAGGCACGTCAGCTAGAGGGCCCGGCAGGTGTTGGACCCCACTCCGCAGCGCTGTGGACCCTGCAGGTTTTGCTGCTTCCCCTTCCTGTTTCCGTTGCCGCTCGGAGGAGACAAAAAAGGGAATGCGTTGCACGAGAAACCCAAGAGGAGGCAAAGCTTGGCTGGGCAGTACCGCAAGCATCACCTGGTTCTTCAGTTCGCATGTCCGACCTTTTGAAAACGAGGTTTTTGTTGGGGGCCATTCCAGTGCATAGCCAGGTGGAAGCCTGGGTTCGTTTCTGGGCCACGACTGCGCTCCCCTGAGCAAGTCGGGTGAGAGAAGGATGGACCTGACCACTGATGCATACCAGCATGAGCGTGCGGCCTGCACAGAGCAGCAGCTGCTACTCTCCTGAGCAGAGGGCAGCATCGCGCTCCGCTTTAACAGGGTGGAAGGGGGGGGGGGGGGGAGAGGGGAATTGGATTCGGAGGCAGCCAATGCTGGGCCCCCGACTTTTACGGTCCGGGCTACGGATACGCAGACATTAGGGATAAAGCGCAGGACTGCTTCTGTGGCCAAGTCCAAAAGCAAAGCAGCATTGTCTGAATTACCAAGAAGGCTGCTCACCCCGGAAAAATGTTGCCAGCAGTAGTTTTTGTTATGGGTTTGACAGCTGCTTGGTTTTGAATGTCAAGATTACTACCCTCAGCATAAGGCTTGGGGGAAACCTTCACGAAGCGGCAGTTACTGCCATAAGAAACTTGCTGGGCAGACTGGGTGGGCCTTTTGGTCTTTTTCTGCCGTCATTACTATGTTACTGTGTTAGAATAGAGGGCGTTCCCTTGATACAAACCATACCAAACATTACCTACTTTAAAAGCCCGACCCTCCTTCTCCTCCTCCTCCTCCTCTGCTCTCTGGCAGTCAGCTGAGCATGGGGCCCGCAGCGTGGGGGACCCAATAAGCAGGCACTCCCAGTCTTTGCCTCTGCTCCCCTTCTGCCCCCCCCCCCCCGGTGCGGCCTAAGGAAGTGAAGAATTTAAGGAGGGGGATGGGAGATGGAGCAGTACCTAAGGAAGAGGAGAGGGAGAAAAAAAGAAGAATCCAAGGGGTAGATAGAGGGACATGGGGTTGCGTAGGTGGAAGAACCTGTGAAGGGAAGATGAAGAGGGAAGGAGCAGAAGAGAAGAGGAGAGAAAGCCTAAGGGAAGCTGAGCATGAAAAGAGGAACGGGATGAAGGGATAACGGTGCACGGTGCCATCTGCACCTCTTCCCTTTTTATGCTTTCCAATATATGGAATGTTAGAATTATGTAAAAAGAATTGATGTCCATCCGTCCATCCGTCTGTCTTTCTGTTGGCACACTAACTTTCCAAAAAGGGATAGAAATTCACCAGATTTGGTTTTCAGGAAGAAAATATGAATATCTCGGTTAAGTTTGAAAACCAGAAACATCAGATCAATATTTTCAGAGAATCGAGCCTCCAAAAATATCCCCATTGTTTTCTAAAGGAAACTGTGAGGAGCCGTATGAACCGTTAGAATGCTGAGCAGCGCTCCATTCCAAACGCCCCCCCCCCCTCCCCTCCCAGCACTTTAGCACAGAGCAACCCAGGCGGAGAGAGACAGAGACAGGGAAAATAACTGATGCATCTGGAAAAGGTTGGCACAAAAAGGCAAAAAGTACACACACATACCCCCACAGCACCCATCCACATACACGCACACATCCATTACCATCCACACACACATCTATACACACTCCCACAAACCCAACCCCCCACAGCCTCACATACCCCACATCCACCTCATACACTCCCATATATCCCACCTTCCCACACATCCTCGCACTCACCCACCCACCTACACATACATACATAGCCATACCCTCAAAATCCGCACACCCCACAACTCTGCTTAAATGTACAAACCTGCCACTCATTACTCCTCCAAGCATACAAAGCTACCCAAACATACACATCAATCCCTGAATACATACACAACCACTTACAATCCTTACAGATAGACATACACACCCATACTCCCAGACACCCAATCACAAGCCCTCCATACACATCTCATTCACACACAACTCCCACACACAAACACCCCTGCTCCCTCACAATCACATCTCCTACCGATAAATACATAGCCATATCCACAAAAAACACATTCCACAACCCACATACACAAAATTCCACAAATCTCTCACACCCACACAACCCCCTACCTACCCAAGAGCACCCCCACACATCCTTCCTGCCAGATATCACCCACAAACTCACACTAGTCCTATACTCCAACAGCCATAACTCATATCCCCAAACACACAACTCTACCACCCATGCACATCCAACCATAAACACACAGAGGTAGTTTGTGCCAAGACACTGTACCCCACCCCCACACATGCCACCTATATGTCCTCATGCCACCATGCCTCCCAAACACCCCACCACCACAAATATCCCCCAACTTCACACTCCAAACCCAAACACACCCCTTCTTCTATTTTGGAAAGCATCCCTGAAGCCTCTGCATGCATTCCCTACTTGTAAAAATCCAAGATCTACCCATGTGTTCATTTATGAAGCTTTCTGTTATCATGTTTAGCCAGATTGAAAAAACAGGACAATTGTGAGCCTCCCTCTTGCTTAAGCAAGATAGGATAATTTCTTGAAAAACAGAACACCTGATTATCCAAGGCCGGGGATGCTATGGAGGCAGTGTTCACAATCTCTGGGGTGAGGGGACCCCCCAGTCTTGCTCAGTGGCCACCTTAGCAGCCAGAATCTGGGTCCACATTGCTACCTCTGACTATCATTTCTGCAATGGCTAAGTGGGTTGGGATGGGCAATTGTAAATAGACATATGGCTCCATGCCCAAAAGAAGCTGGTTTCGACTGAACTGGAAGACCAAAAAAAAAAAGAGGAAGGAAATTGACAGGCAAATAAACAAGGGTGGGGTGTGTTCTAATTCTTTTGTAATATAGTTTAGCGAGCCCGTTTCTGTTGAAACACCCCCTTTCTTCCCCACTCTTCCTCTGTGATGCAGCTAAAAGCACTCACATTGTGAAAGTAGATGCATGTTCTCAGGCAACTGAAAATACACCAATGCAGATTCAGCCAATCAATCTATCCTGCTAACTCCTTTTTGTATATGTGTGTGGATCCCCATTAAGCCTTTGAAAAGTTACCCTTTAATGGAGAGGGGACAATTTAATTCACTGTCAAAAGAGACAGGCCGAGCCGGTCCTGGTCCTTACCCGACTGCAAGCAGGAGACATTCCATGCTGACCTTAAGAATATCAGAAGCAGGCAGTCACCAATGGGGGTAAAGCCAGAACTGGCTCAGCCTGACCCTTTGGTCATGTGTGTGGCGGGTGGAAGAGCGCCAGACTGTAAAGTTCACCTAGGGTGCTAAAATCCTTGCACCAGTCCTGCCTCTTATCTGTCAGACCTGCTTACAAAAATTCAGTCTTGGTTCAGACACTGCACCACTCTAGTAAGATGCTTAGGGGCAGATTTTCAAAGGGTTACGCGCGTAACCCCCGAAAAGCTGCCCCTTCCACCCCCTGCGTGCGCAGAGCCTATCTTGCATAGGTTCGACGGCGCGCGCAAGCCCCGGGACGCGTGTAAGTCCCAGGGCTTTCCTGGGGGGCGTGTCGGGGGCGTGTCGTGGCCGGCGCGTCATCGGGGGCATTCCGTGAGTGGGGCCGTGGGTGTGGTTTCGGCCCAGGGGCGTTCTGGTTTCGGAGCGGCCTTGGAGGGAATGGAGGATGGTTGCGTGGCTCGGTGCGCGCAGGCTGCCGATTTTGCGCAGCCTTGCGTGCGCGCGCATGTTATAAAATCTACTCCCACACGCACCTTTTAAAATCTACACCTTAGTGTGCAGTTGTAATGTATTTTTTTTTTCGTAGAATTTGGCCCCAAAACTAGACTTTCTTGTTCCCTCTAGTTCGAAAATCCATATCCACTTCCCTTATTTCCACAAGGCATTTGCAGCTTCCAGACTGCAATCACACACATTCAACCATAATCAGACTTATGCACTTACATTGAAGGCAACTGTGCCTCTGAGTGAATAACCAGGCGAGGAGAGAAATCATGTTGAATCTCTATACACTTGACAGGATTACATTACATGTACAGTTAATTTACAACAAGACAATATTTAAAACTCAAATGGCGAAAAATAGAATGGAAACAAAGCAACATATTATTGATTCTCATGTAAGCCTACTGCTCTAACCACTAGATTACTTCCCCGCTTACATTAATGTTGAGCTGGAAACAAGGCCAGTTAAGTGCAGCTTAAAATGCTCCTAAATGTAACCGGATAAAATGAATCGGTTATCTTTGCTGCTCAGTGGCGTTTTGAAAATTGACCCCCTAGCTAAATGGGTTACTGAATAATGAAGATAGGATAGAATTACTGATGGCACCTGGGAGGTGAGGGGTTAGAAAACTAATCCAAGACAGATGAAGACCGGACCTCCTGTTCTGCTCTCTCAAATAGAATCCCCAAACCTCAATACCAGCTGCAACAAGTATACTGAATTTCCCTTTAATATGTGATACCTTGGCTGTTGTGACCCCCTTAGATCTTTACCCACTCATCCTTAGAAGGTTACACCAGTATTATGTCCTCACATTGCTATCCTCATTCCTGGGACCAAGTATCCTTCCTTTTGTCTCTCCAGTGCGGAAGGCATAGGAAGTTGAATCTTCTGTGGACTCCACTGCAAGGGCTACATAGTAAGTGTCCCCAGCTCGCTGATTTTCTCATTCACATTTAGATGTAAGCTGGGTTCCAGCCACCACCAACTACAGGAAGAAAGGCTATTTTGGGATCCTATTTACTAAGCATTTTCCCCATAGATGCAAAATGGGAGAAAACCTTTTATAAATATTTATTTTATTTATTTGGATGTACCTTAAGGCAGGCCCTTTAATAAAGCTTTGCACCCACTCAGTCAACCTTCTGAGCCTTTAGTAATAGGAAAATACACAGAGGGACTTGTTTACTCATGCATAATTAAGCTCTGGAATTCATTGCCAGAGGATGTGGTTAAGGCAGTTAGTGTAACTAGGTTTAAAAAAGGTTTGGATAAGTCCATAAACTTCTATTAATCAATAAGAAATAATAGCTTGGGATCTTTTTTACTCAACGCACAAATAACTCTGGAATTTGTTGCCAGAGGATGAGGTTAGTGCAGTTAGTATAGCTGTGTTTAAAAAAGGATTGGATAAGTTCTTGGAGGAGAAGTCCATTACCTGTTATTAATTAAGTTGACTTAGAAAATATGCTATTTTTAAAGACTGCTATTACTAGCAACGGTAACATGGAATAGACTTAGTTTTTGGGTACTTGCCAGGTTCTTATGGCCTGGATTGGCCACTGTTGAAAACAGGATACTGGCCTTGATGGACCCTTGGTCTGACCCAGTCTGGCAATTTCTTATGTTCTTATGTAATATCATGCCTGCATGTGTGACCAGTGATATGGACCAGGTAGTCCACTTTTATGAATATATTAAGAAGTGTCTGACTAATCGTAGGCTAATATTTCCAACTCTGTGCTGGCACCGAATATCTAGCTTGTAGTCTTTTTTTTTTTTTTGGTGGGGGTTAATTTTCAAATTTTACATTCAGAAATGATGCATGTGATGACCCTTTGGGATCGCCACCAAATGGCCCCTAATTCTCAATAACTTTAGGATAGGAAGAGGAGGGAGAGATATATCATTTTGGAGCAACCCCTCCACTGAGGTAACTGGAATGGCTGGCTCTCTACCTGTAGAAAAGCAGGTTGCATCAGAGATCAGTGTGGCACTGCAGATTTGGTTTAGAGTTGAGATAATGTAGAAGCTTTT